>NW_021940291.1:5101867-5321867 GCF_001715985.3 Manacus vitellinus
CGTGATAGTTCAAATCAGTAAAAGAATCAGAAAGAAAGAAACCTGATTACAGTGAACCTGAGAATATTGCCACTCTCTCTCCAATAGCTCTTTCAACCCATGTGATTTGAAAAGACGTAAGGAATTGGCAATAAGGCTTCAAAAATGACTAGTGGATACATTCTGATGCAATTCGAAGCCTTGTAATGAAGGCAGAAATACCAGAGGAACAGCTGTTCATGGCTCTTCCTAGCAGCAGTGGAACAGTTTCTCCCCTCTCTCACTGTACACAAGGCTCTGCAGAGGCCAATGCCAAAACTTTGCTGAGGGTTTTTGGAGCGGTGGCCTTGAAGAAGGAAGTAAAACATCTTTTTCTGCTCAGTGCAGCTCAGAGAAGCAAAGGGAGGCAAAGCAGTAGATCTTCAGAGAAACACATTTGATGATACTCATGTCTTTTCTAATACAGTATTTTTCTTGAATGTTAACCACATGTTTATGGCCAGAAACTGCTGAGGACTGCCTGAAACCAAATGGTAACTGAACCATGCTCCTGCTCTGAAATATCTTTATTTAGGCTTCCAACACAGAATTCTCTCAAGAAGTTGACTCATTTTTCAGTCTTCAGAGCTGATTCCTGACTTGGAGCCAAATCTCATTGAACTCACATGTTTAAAGAATCCTCCAGGATCCCCTAAACTTACTTTCCCAGGAAGCAATGATTTCTGAATGTGACTGAGTTTACACATGAAAACACTGTATTAATAAATTAGGTCAAAGTACGATTTTCTAGGAGTGGAATACACAAGATGAGGGAGAGACCTGATGTGCACCCCTTGGAATAGTTCATCTTCTCTCTGAGAGCAAAATGTCTCACACTTATCTGCTCCATTGCTTCAGATTCTTGTTTACTGTAGTGAGTTCAATCCTTGCTAACTCTCAGAGCCTGGAGGCCTGTTCGCCACCTTCTTTATGGTCTGGGTGACATGTGACAGCCAACAATGTCACTGCTGCTAGTGTGGGGGACAGAGCACAGACTGTTGGGCATGATGAAGTCTGTAAAGACATATGTGACATAGCCTGAGCCTTGCCGATGTGCAGTCTGCTAGAAAATGCTGCAGGTCCTTCTCTGAGCTTGGCAAAACAGTTTCAACTTTGGCATGGACTTTGAAATGGTAGCATGACTCCTAAACCTACACTGTTCCTCCTAGCAATCAAACGTACCTTTCAGCTATATACCTGAATTAATTAATGCAGAGAGGTATTTTATTTTCTTAAGTAAAATGGCATATTTTTCCTTACAAGTGAAATGAGGCAGAGGGAATCAGTTCCATGTGTGTCATGCACAGCTCATTAAGCAATTCACCTGCATGTCCACAACTCACGAACTGCTCCTTCCCCTTTTAAGATGCTGAGAACATTTTGAGTGAGTCAACAAAAATAGTAAGCAATTCTTTCAGTGTCAATGCTAGATTTTTTGTGCTGAGGTGGATAAAAGATATTATTTGTGAGTTTCCGATTTTAGCATTTTGCCCTTAATCTGTTTTCTTCTCTTAAGTATTCTGCTTTTGAAACACTAATAGTCATAGGATGAGGAGATTTGAGGTTGCTAATGTTATGAAAGATAATTGAGAAATTGTTTTTTAAAAGTAAATATATTGCATTTATTTTCATGAAACACATTTCATAGGTAAAAATTCAAGCCTATGATTAGGCACTTGCATAAAGCTACACGCCAGGTTCAATGAGCTAGGAATTCTTCTTTAAATTGAATTCATTTTTGACAATGTCTCTGTTCTTTATTATAAGAAATCAAAACACTTTGGACTCAATAAAAAAAAAAAATCAGTTGCAGTTCATGTTGCTGCCTCAGCCCCAAAGGTGGTTCCTAATGGCAGTTAGCAGTAAGATGTAGCTTCTCGAGGAATTATGTTCTCAAGCACAGTAGTGTTTTCCTTTTGTAGGAAAACAGCAGTTTCTAGTAAAAATAGAATGCAGAAGTATCTAGGAAGATATTCACAGGAGTTCCATTTTTTTGTTCAAAAACATGTTTTGGTTTCATATCTTTTTCCTGAACTCATTTTTAATTTATAGAATTTCTTAAATTAGCATACTCATTTTTATTTTATGTTGGTGTGTCTTGAATAAGTGAACATGTTCACCATACTGTATAACTATAGTCAAATGAAACTGTTGCTAGCTAAGATAAAAGTATCAATAAACCCAGTCAAATAGAGGTCCCAGTCCCTATTACTCTTATTTGTTCTTATATTTTCACTTGCTTCTTTAACAATAAATCTTACTACTATAACTTAAAAAGCAGCATTTACAAAACCAGCTAACCTGTTCCACGAGAAATATATGAACACTGTCACCTAAAAAGCGCAATCCACGTAGGAATCAATTTGCTGCAAGTCCCCCGAGTTCTCTGTAAAGTGTCTGTGTGATGCTGCTGAGCCTTGACCTGTGTGGATAAACCTGCAGTAGCCCCAGGGGAACCCATGAACTGTGCCGTGGGGGGCCTGGCACTTTGCACAGAGGGCGCTGTAGAAAGCAGATCGCACAGGCTGCATTTGCGGTGGCATAATGTGTCTTGATATGTACATGATGATGGCAATAATATCATTATTTTCTTTGTGACAGGTTTTATCATGCTCAATTTTTGTAGCTTTCGTGAATTTGCTCTGAGGTTTTAAGGCTGTGCTTAGGTATTGCAGCTATAAACAGTCACAAGTTATTTATTTGCAAGGGGAAGGATGAAAATTGCGGAGCACAGCTGTGCTGTAGATTCATGAATCATGGCAATTAGGGCAGATAAGAAGATTTCTGAAAGTGTGACGTGTAAACAAGTCCTGGAACAAGAACGGCCTTGAAGACCCAAGAGTGTCCCACATTTGGTTTTGTGAGTGTATTTGAGGCATTGGGATGTTTTCTATGCTTAAGCTTTGGCGTTCTAAAGGCAGCAGTGCAGGTACAGTGCTCACCTTGCTGCAAGGTGCGGTTTGTGACTGGGTGCATCGCAATGCAGGCGAGCTCCGCTCAGCTGCCTCCTGCTGAACGGCATGGATAATGTATGACAGCTGCTTTTTCTAAGGAAAAGGGTACAAAGAGCATGTCTGTCCTCTTCTCTGAACTAGGCTGTCTTGTCTCAGGTTATTGTGATGTATAAAATTAGCCTAGTTGTGTGCTTTTACAACGTTTAAGTTAGAGCTCTTCCTTCATGGAGCTCTGTGCTCTTGCATACGGTGTTCCTGCTGTAGTGCATGGAGACTCCAGTGGAAAGCAAAGGCCTGGTTTGCCCAGCATCAGCGTGAGGGAGCTGTACAAGCACATCCTCATAGGCAATTGTTACCCTGAAGCTGGTAGCCTAAATCAACCAGGCAGAAAAGAAAGGCGAGGAAAATAAGTCTCACTTTAGTTTTACCAGCGAGGGAAATAGAGACCTGTGGAAGTTGCAGTGAATTGGCTTAAATGGAAATGGGACAAGGCTCAAGGGAGATGAGCTGCAGAGCAGGGAGTGAAACCTAGTTGTCTTGTGCTTTGCAGTGTGCCAAAGGTGGATTTAAGTAAGGGACTGAAGGGGCTTTGCCACCTCTTGCAGGGTGCACCTCGGGCTGCCCCACCTGTCCTGTAGTACTGCCACCCCCTACCACCTTTGTGGTATCAGCAGCCAGATCGAGACTAAAACTCATTTTCTAACAGGCCAACGGGTTTCTGGTAGCAACGATCATTTGCAGGTTTCTGGCAGTGACAATCATTTACAAGCCATCTGTGCCAGATTTGGATCACAGCCGGAAAGTGGATATGAAATGTTATGTCTCCTCTTGCACTTCCTTGGGTTGGACAGTTTTGATTCTTATGCCTGAGGGTTTTTGGACGTTCCTTAAAGTGGCATCCATTTAGACATGCAAGCAGCAGCTTTTCTGGGAGGTGGTATTTTTTATTTTAGGAACTAGAAATTGCCATTATCGAGAGCTGGATTCTTTTCACACTTCCTCCTCATTTCTCTTCCCCTCACACTAATGACTTATTTTCTAATTCATGCTTTTCTGTTCTTTCTCCTTATGAACATTTGCCATTTTGCCATCTTGCTCTTCTTGCCTCTTTTTCTGTTTTCTTCTCTTTCCCACTTTGAGATTATTCAGGCAAATAGAATTCTGTCTTGCCAGCTATATGGTGTCTGTAGAAGATACCCTTCTCTGTAAATGTTTGCTATTTAATTTCTATTTTATTGGTTGGAGCTTTTAAATAAATCTATACCAACTTCTCATTGTATTACTTAAGTAGTTAGTACATTTGCAGTTTTTTAAAGCTGAAAGTATTTGATTGTTGAGAATTAATTTCAGTATTTGCAGCAGTTTATTCAAAGATTATTGCTTTAATCATGGATGTTTATTCGGTGTTTATTTTATATCTCACTTACTGCTGAAGGCTTTGTTCCTGTAGTATGTGAAGGCCAGTAATTGGGATTAGGAGATGCCCTTCTGGGTGACAATCTGTGTCATGCAAATGGTGTTCTGGGGAACAGAAGAACTGTTCTCCCACAGTTTTGCAATCTCTTTTATCTTGAGGTAGTGGCAGGAAGATACCAGCAAGTTCTGAGCACTCAGCTGAGAATGTAACACCTCTCTGGGCCCTGTTATTGTTTGCATAATGCTAATAGTATGCAGGTATACAGCAAGACAGTCTTCAGGCTGGAAAATTTTCACTTGAGAAGATAGTACAAAAGAAGGGCACAAAATACAAGTGAAAAGCCTGGGGTGATCGTTGGCATGGTTCTTTTTGCTTTCTCTTTTGTTACAGACATATGGTCATCACCTTCTTTTGACTATCCTGTTCTTAGGAAAATGAGAAGTTAGGGGATAGTGACTTAGGTAAGGAAATGTGTTCCCAGAGAAAAGTGTATAGAGTGTACAAAGGTAATAATGGGAGAAGGTGGCAAGATTGGATTAAATATTTTGGATGAGTGCACATGATAAAAGATGAAACTTTTTTTTTGACACAGTTGTTTCATACCAGCTTGTTTTATCTAATACTTGGTGGCAATATAGTTTATCTCTACATTGTGTAGCTTTGTGACACTTAGGAAGGTCTTCAAAAGTTCAGTTTTCTCTGTACTTAAATTACTTACTAGATGTTTTTGTGTTTTATTCTTTTATGTTAATAAGAATCTAAAATATATCTTTCCTTTTCAGTGATTATAGCAGAAGTAACTTTAGTACTTTTGTATTGCTAATATGTTGAGAGGTAACATATTTATCCATTTTTTTTTGTCCCTAAAGAGAAAAAAATGACCCAATTGAAAATGCTTCCTTCGGGGAAATGCAGTGGGGCCTTGTACAGCAGAGGAGGAGAGAACTGCTTCTGCAAGGAAAAGAACTTGGCAGGTTTGCATGCTGGTTGTGTGCATTCAGACTACTGTCCTTCCCCCTGGAGGTTGGGATGCTGTGGAGTCTAAGGCCACCCTCTGCCATACGTGCACTTGTGTGGTTGCTTGCAGGGAGCCATCACAAACAGGTGCCACAAGAGCCTTTCTATTGACTTAAAAGGGGATTGGATTGGTGCCATCACCTTCTCTGAGCTCCTGTTTTAGCTGAGCAAATAACCAGCAAGTGGTCTATGATACATGAATATGCGAATGTGCTTGTGAGTGACACACTTATCTTGCTCTCTGACAACACAAGTACCCGAGTCATTCTTTCATGAAGTTGAGTTTTAGCTTGAATTCTCGGATGTTTATGAAAATTAAGTCTTGAATTGCAAATTTCAGTGGAAACCTCATGATTCCTGTTGAGATGCATGTTAACACAAGCCTGTAAATATCATAATTCATGATAAATATAACTCATTTGACTCAGGTAATGAAACCACAGCATGAAGTTTTTAATGCTAATTTTAATTGTAATCACAGTTCTAACTACCTGCAGATGAGAAATTACAAGATGAAGAAATTCCTTGATTAACTTCAAATGACGACTAAGTTGGAAATTATATTTGCAAGTGAAATACAGATACATTGGTATTTGATCCATATTTAGGGAAGAGATCAGAACAGTTCTGTCTTTCAAATTTGGTATCAGGTTGAAAGCAAAATGAACGAACTTAAAGGCTAGGCGTTTTCATTAGTAGTATCTGTGCCACAGCAAGAAGCATAAGGAAAATTGGTCTGTTTTTTCCAGAGCAGGGTGTTACTAACCAATGTTACTACAGCAGCAATTTCACTTGTCTGCAGTGGCAACAACAACAACAACAAAATTACATTGCATCATGTTGCAATTCTCACTTCTGAAAATTTGAGGAAATTATTGAATGTGTTGTGGAAGTTAAGGAATAGATAACTTGTCCAGATAATGACTTAGACTAACTGCTCAGGTCAGGTTGAATGGAAAATGAAAGACTAAGACACTTACTGTACCCTGGAGTGTGTATTTCCATTAAATAGGGTTTTGCAAGCCTAGGGATTATGTGAAGTCTTATATGCTAAAACTTTACCTCAGTTATACGGGTAAATAATGCCTCTTTTGGGACACTGCATCTGTAGAGCAACGTTAAATAACTTTAAAAGTGTCTCTACACACCACTGAGTCAGACCTTGATAACTGATTCTTCCAGGTTACTGAATTTTAAATCATTTCACTGGCTGTTGCTGCAGATTTAAAAAGTGAAGTATAAGGTTTTAGAGAAAGTTTTCGTGCTTGCCCTAGAATAACATTAGTATTGTTTTACTGCCTGTCCTTAAGGCAGAGCTCATGTGCCTTTGCATATTGTTAAATGTATGCAATCATAGAATCATTTTGGCTGGAAAAGATCTCCAAGACCATCAAGTTCAACTGTTAACCCAGCACTGCCAAGTTCACCACTAAACCATGTCCATAAGTGCCACATCTATATGGCTTTTAAATACCTCCAGGGATGGTGACTCCACCATTTCCCTTGGCAGTCCATTCCAATGCTTGACAACCCTTTCAGCGAGGAACTTTTTCCCAATATCCAATCTAAGCCTCCCCTGGCACAACTTGAGGCTGTTTTCTCTCATCCTATCTCTAGTTCCCTCAGAGAAGGTACTGACCCCCACCTGCCTACAGGCTCCTTTCAGGTGGTTGTAAAGAGCAATAAGGTCTTCTCCAGGCTAAACAAGCCCAGCTTCCTCAGCCACTCCTCGTCAGACTTGTGCTCCAGACCCTTCCCCAGCTCCGATGCCCTTCTCTGGAGTTGTTCCAACCCCTCAGTATCTTTCTTTCAGTGAGGGGTCCAGAACTAAACACAGGACTCGAGGTGTGGCCTCACCACTGCCGAATATAGGGAGGCAGTCATTTCCCTAGTCCTGCTGGCCACTCTATTCCTGATCCAAGTCAGGATGCCATTGGCCTTTTTGGCCACCTGGCATGTGCTGGTTCATGTTCAGCTGCTGTCAAACAGCATCTCCAGGTAATTTTTCACTGAGCAGCTTTCCAGCTACTCATCCCCAGCTTGCAGCGCTGCCTGGGGTTGTGTGACCCAAGTGCAGGACCTGGCACTTGGCCTTGTTGAACCTCATGGACTTGGTCTTGGCCCATCAGTCCAGCCTGTCCAGATTCCTCTGCAGAGCCTTCCTGCCCTCCAGCTGATCAACAGTCCTGCCCAACTTAGTGTCATCTGCAAACTGACTGAGGGTGCCCTTGATCCCCTTGTTCAGATCATTGATAATGATATTAAATGGGGCTGGCCCCAATCCTGGGCCCTGAGGAACACCACTGGCTACCAGCTGGATTTAGTTCCATTCACCACCACTCTCTGGGCCCGGCCATCCAGCCAGTCTTTTACCCAGTGAGCAGTGCACCCATCCAAGCTATGAGCAACCAGTTTCTCCAGGAAAATGTTGTGGGAAATGGTGTCAGAAGTTTTACTGAAGTCTGATGTGGATGCTGCTTCTGGCCTCGCTGAGGTTGTGTGAGCTGCAGGCTCTTGGTGGCTCTCACAGCTCCACCTGAAGTTCCCCCAGTTTGGGAAACCTCCGTGTGCATGGCACTGGAGTGCTCTGCTGCCAGTTGTGCTGGCACTGGAGCCACTCACCTTGGCAACCGATGGAGACATGGAGAGCCCTGTAGCTTTGCTTGGTGTGGAATTGGTTAAATCCTTTGCTTCTGTGTTTGATCTCTGTGGTATGTCCATGCTGCATACTGCAGTGCAGGAGGGAGGCACTTGGGTGAGCTGTATATGAGCTAACACAGATGCCGAAAGCTGTACAACCACATCAGAAATGCACAAGTGATTTACTCCTTTGAGGAGCAATTGCAGTTTGGTCTGAGAGGAGCCAGGGCTACCCTGTTTAAATTGTTTTCAGTATACCTGTTAGCTTGTTTACATTTATCTGAGACTGTCATGGCACAGTTCAGTGTGGATATAACTTTTAATTTAGAATTCATTATCTGCTCTGAAATAAAGATGTTCATTTTTGGCTATTAAAGAGCACTAGCCACCTCTAAGTGACCTAATCTAGGCTCTGGCTTTTCAGAATACTAGGATAATTCTTAGACATGTCAGATATAGTAATTAAGAAATAATATATAATATCCAGAGAAACTGGGCCATCATATCAGTACAAAAAAATCATGACATTACTAAAAGTTTGAGGCATCCTGGAAGACGCCTTTTAAATATTGGCTATTTCAAAGAATGATATAGTATAGTATTCTGGCAGAATTGATGCAGTTTGAAAAATTCTTAATTACCTCCTTGGGGCTTGAATATCATTCTCCGTTTTTCAAGATCAAGAAAAAACAGCACAGGAGAAATTTAAATGAAAGTAAAAGTCCATCCTGCCTTTCTTCCTTCCTTCCTGCTTTTTTTCCTTCTCTCCTTACCTCCCTTTTTCCTTCCTGTTATGATTCTTGACCATGTTCTTTTATTTATTAATTTAATACTATGTGCTTGAGGCTTTTCAAGATAGAGGTTGTTCTGAGTAGTATTGGAAGGAAAAAATTTCCCATCCTGTGCATCTTGTGACAGAGTGATTTCCAGCTTATTCTGTTGGAAAAAATGTGAAAATATGTTTGCATAACCTGAAAAGTGGGATATGCAAGTTCAGGTGTTCAAGTCTCTACCCTGATCTTTCATTCCTTAGGAAGGTATTTCTCACACCTGAGATGAGTGTCTGGATTTTCAGGTTATTTGTTGATGTGGGCTGGGCCTGTCCCCTCACCCCCCGAAATTTTCTTCTGAAGCTCTGGAGATCACTGAGTTTACAAGATTTGGATTTGATAAATTGGCATTCTCTTACAAAGACTCCTGGCAAAAGAATCCAGTGAACTCTAGACTTGGAAGAAAATATTTTAGGGCTTATAAAATTAATTTTACTTACAATAAATTGTAGTTTCTAAAAGACATAGTTTCATTGATGTGGTGCCACATAATATAAACCATAACCAAAATTGAAGGAGATAGTAAGGCAACTAGGAGCTCATTGAAAATGACTATCCAGTTGCTGTACTTTGAGTTTATTGCTTGTTGCATTCCATTAAAATATAAAGATTTTGAAACAGAAGTTTTAAAATCACGTACAGAATAGATGTATTTTATCCTTAGGCTGGTATAGGGCTTTCAAAGGATGGAATGCAATACTACAGAGGGAACCTTGAAGAGTCTATGGCTGGATTTTCAAGAGTGCTCAGAATCTGTTGAAAATACTTAATGTGGTGGAGAGAAAAGGGAGGAAAATGACTATTGTGCTGCTTAGTCAAAATGACAAACAGCACATAACACATTGCAGTTTTTATGTGTTCTTTGGCAAGAACATCTCATTCTCATCTGAAAAGGCTTATTCTGAATAAAAATCTAAGATACATTAGAGGCATAGATGTTTTCACTGCATTGCATGATGAACTGTAAATACACCCAGTTGACATTGTGAAGCATCCTCAAAGTAAACTCTCTGTGCGTTGAGGTGAAAATTCAGCCCAAAGGGTTTTAATTTACAGCCAGCTTTGCAATATTGCATTTACTGTGGACTTGGATTAACAATGCCAAACATGACTGCATATTGCAATAAAAATTAAATTGAAAGATAGTGTACTGAATGGGTTTTTTTTTTCAATTTGTATTCAATGACATCTATCTTACTGCTAATTTTTCATGAAATGGCTATGATATGGTTTCTGTATTTTTATTTTCGTGTCATTTGAGTAGGTCTATAACTAACAACGACTGAGTCATTACTAATAATTCCCTAAGTTATTTACTTTGTGAAGTGGAAGACATTTGTTTTCCTTTTACATCACTAAATGCTTGCTTCTGTATCCTAATGATACACAATACTTAAAGAAACTCTTCAGCTTGTTTATGTGGTTCTTTCCCTTTTTATGAGTCCTCTGTATCTGGAAGTTTGATCTGCAGTGCTCTGTCCAGCACGCTGTCAAATGGCTGATGTTGGTTTTGGGGAAAATAGTGCTGCTGGGAGAGTGCCTGGACATAATGTGGGTTGTGCTAAATTTGTCAGTAACTCAATGGCAGCATTTCCTTATGATCTTTCAGCTCTTCTTAAATTGAATCTTCTAATAATCATATAGCAGATAAATATTTGAGCAGGATTTCAGGTCTGTGCTGCCATCCAAAAAGTATCATCAGGAGTCTTCAGAAGGTAGGTTTCAGATTGAAGCAGAGGTCCTTCTGTCAGCAGGTGAGAGCAGGGGAGAGCAGACGTGTTCCCAGGAGAGCAGCGTGGTTTGCCAGCACACGTAGTCAGTACCATGGCTCAGCAGTCCCTGGTCACTGCTGGGGTCACAGCTGTGAGGTGACAGTCCAGAGGGGCACACTGTGTGCCCCCCAGTTTGACACACATAAAGATGACAGCACGTGCACTGGTAGTGTGGAACACCACCCCAGAATGATAAACACTTTTGAAGGCTCACGTGTAGGAAGCTGCTGCTGACTTAAAAATTTCTAGCTTGCTTGTGCCAGCCAGCTTTCCTTCCATAATTCTTCTGTTGAACTCCTCATCCTGTTCCAGTTTTGGTAGGTCCTGAAGGAGCAAGAAAATGGAGCC
Source organism: Manacus vitellinus (assembly GCF_001715985.3). Classification (NCBI taxonomy): domain Eukaryota; kingdom Metazoa; phylum Chordata; class Aves; order Passeriformes; family Pipridae; genus Manacus; species Manacus vitellinus. Next base: position 5,112,864 of record NW_021940291.1, read on the forward strand.
CTCTGAGTCTGACAGAATGGATCTGAGTGATATTCAGTGGATGCTCCTTCGGGCTGAAATGGCTCACCTTGTATCCTACAATAAACACAAACTCACGGGTTGTGCACTGAAGTATTAGAGCAATGTGCAAATAACAGTGATCACATAATACATCAATTACACATTTTGTGCAGTGGGCCATTAGTGTTCCATAAAGAAATCAGATGATACACAGTCATATGTATTTATCAGAGAAGAGTACAAAACATCTGCTGGTGTATGAGAGTTGATTAGACCCAAAGGGGGATCTTAGTTTCATTCTTTTTTAATGGTCCAACAGCTAAAATGATTCTTTCTCCATTACTTAAATGCATTTGGAAATAGCTTCCCACAGTGCCAGAAGTGGTTTAATTACATCTGATATGGTTAAAAGAGGTCTTCAGCTTTGTCTGATACAGCTTCCTCTATCTGAGAGTACGTGTGCTCGCTGATTACACCTGCTGTCGTCTCCTCCGCCTGGCGCACACCTGGTGATTTTACAGTGTGGCCGTGGCTCAAGAGCTCAGTGTGACACGTCCCTCAGGGGGCTGGATGTACCTTGGCATTGTGCTGTAGTGCACTGCCAGTCTTGTCTCACCCTCTCTTGTCCTGCTTGGTGTGGAGCCCTGGGAGATATTGCGAAGGCAGAAGCGTATTACCCTTGTGTTACAGATGGGGAGACTGAACATACAGCAGAAGTGTGGCTTTTCCAGAATAAAAGCTCAGTAGCAAGATTGGGGAAGGAATTATCTTTCCTTTATCTTCTACTTCCATCCTTCTTTCTTCTAATGAAGATTATCTTATTTCTTTTGTATTGCTGTTTGTCTGTTTAGAAGAAATCCACATTGGGATAATGAGAATTATGCATATGTAGACAAGAAAAAAATGAACTCACTGTACTTTCTTCACAATGTGTTGGAGTTGGAAGGAATTTTCTTCACATACCCATAAGAAGTGGTCCAGGATCAATACAGCTTTAGAAATCAGAATTCCTATAGCTGTTGTTCAAAATGTTCCCTATGTGAATTCTCATTGTTCTAATAATAATATTATTAAGCCCAAATACTTCCTCTCCACAGAGAGGCTATTTAAGGTCTTTACCTCTACCCAGCCACCACCTTCATCATGAAATCTATTGGATTTAGAAAGATTTACCCATCTTTAATTTTAATTGAAATTAATCAGTTTAAGAAATTATAGACTTACCTTCCTTGTGTAACCAGGCAGAACACCCTCATTTTATGGATACCAAATTGTCAGTGAATGAATTTGATGTTTGACTGCTCTGGTCAAATTTTATTACAGATGCCTAGTAGAAATGAGAATTCTTTCTGAAACTTCCAGAGATACACTTCTTCCCTGCTTTCTACAAAATGTAACATTAGCATACATGTTTCATGAGAGACAGATAACTTAAATACTTCTCTGGCAAAGACCCAAATTTTTTGATTTTAGTTTTACATGCATGGTATGATTTGCTTCCTGTTTTAGGAAATCAGCGACCAGTCTGATAATCACATATTTCTATTCACATTTTACCCATATTTTAATTGAAAATGTTTCATAGGAGAAAAGCAAGCTTACAAGTGCGTCCACAGACAGTGCTGTATGTGGTGCTTCAGTCCCCAGTGGAGATTGCTTTTGCTGAAATTGTTGCTAACAGGCATTCTAGCAGGTGAAGTGGAATAATTAAAATGGCAACTTCAGCCACATATTAAAAAAATATGAAAAGGATGGTGAAAGCCGTTTCCTGTAATGGTTTGTTACGGATGTCACAGCACCTGAACAGCTCTTTGTTCAATAAAAATGCTTTACATCTTATTCTCCCAGCCTTCACTTTGTGAGTTAAACACAAGACAGCCTCCTGGCAAATAGATCTGTATGTTTTGATGTGATTTTTTGTATCCACAAACGGTGTTAATAAACTTTTTGGTGGGGTTTTGTCAACACAGTCTTTCTTTAGCAGTTAATCTGATCTACTTCAGCTGTGATGTCTTTAGTTACATTTTTAAATGACACATGGGAGCAAATTAGATTAAACTTGTTTTCTTTATTGAAAAATGGAAAGCACAAAATCCAAGACCTGTAGTATCTTGAATTACCTCAGGACCTGTTTCTGTCATACTTAAACAAATCTGCTACAAGAGTGTGGCTGCATCAGTGGTATCTCTCTTAACCAGCACTGGCTTTGAAATTAGAAATGGAAGTGGTTTTAAACACACTTGTTTTTTACTTTATTATCAAAACGTTTGGGATGGGAAACAATTTGCACTTTTTCTGAATAGGTGGAGAGTGACATTTGCTAAATTCTACCTTCTGGTTATCCTCTCTCTCTTGAAGCTTTTTTGTTAAGTTGTAACCACATAGGAAACAGTAGTTGTCACAATGTAATTGAATATTGGAGATTCATTTGAGCTCCACAGGTTGAATGCAGAGATTGAAATTTGGTGTGACTATCATTCATTTTCCTTTAAAAAAACAAAGGGAATAAAACAAAAAACCCAAAACCACACAAACGCAGTGATACAATATCTTCTGTACATCTGAATTATGTTTTAAAGAGCAGACTTTGTCTATTCTACGTAGTGAATAAGTAGATTTTTCTTGTGTTATTTTTGGCAATAAAGCTGTCTCTGTCTTTCTGTGAGTTCATAATATGCCTGAATCTTAGAGAAAAGAGAAGAAAAAGACAAGCAAAACAGTTTTTGTCTTAAATGGTAAATGAACTGCAGTGTTCTCAGTATCTGTATCTAGCATTGAAATCGCAGATTTTGCTGTCCATTTGGTTTCTAGGAACTGACAAATGTACAATTTGCAATCCTATATAATTATAATCTGATTCTAGAGAACTGTAATTTCTACCAATATATAGAAATATATCATTTGAGCATAAATTTTCAGTACACAATGTGCAGGGATTAGTGGCACAACCTTAATGAGAATCACATTGCGTAATTCCTTGGATAATATGCTAATATTGTGTCCTTTATGTATTTTGAGAGGTCAAATGTACTGAAAATCTGTAGCAGTATATGAATGGCAAAGGATGCTCGTGGCTTTGTATGAGAGCTGTCCTTCAGTTTATAAAACATGGTACCCTATTTGCTTAGACATTGGCACATGGTGAAAAAGAAAAAGAATGCTTAATCAAATAAGAACAGTTTAAAAAAAAGTAGATAGGATAAACGATGAGTTTTTTTTTTTATCTGATGCCTTTGGATATTTTGTTACAGTCACAGATGGCAGCTGCTTGCCATTGTATGAAAAATAAATACTTAGAGTTGACACTCCTTTTTTTAAATCTAATTGTCTTATGCATGCTTTATTTTAAAGAGAAGGTTACTCTTTTTGCTTGCAAAATATTTGTGGAAATCCTAGGAATTTTCAAAACAATAATGAAAATCACCTTGTTGCTTTGTTGTGTTGTTTTTTTTTTTTATTCCTCCTTCATTACTGTTGGATGGAACTGGTGAATATTTGACAAGCAGTTTAGAAGACAAAGAGAAAAATAAATGATTTTTTTAAAATCAGCCCTTTGTTTTGGTGTTCACCATTTCACATACCATAAGCTTTTATTGTGCAAGTACTTAGCCATTTGAGCAGGCCTAGATGGCAATATTTATGTCCAGCAATAATAAGTTATAGTAGTCAGTTCAGGATCAGAGCCATAAAAATTAGGTGGTGTGCATATATCAAACCCTATTTTCAATCTTCTTCAAATATAGTGAAAGTGGTGTTTTAGAGTCTCAAATGTCTTGCCTGGGGGACTGATTTTGGCTCTCAAAGAGAACCACGCAGGCTATTCATGTGATGATGTTTTGAAGCCTAGAACAGCAATTTGAAAAAGAAAGTTGCAGTTAGAAATAGGAATTAGTTGGGTCATGCTTATTAGCTCTTAATTTTTCAGTAATTTGAAATATCTAAATAACTGTGTCAGCTATAAGCTGTATACTGCAGAGGAGATTTTCAGCTGGAAATCCAAAGCTTTCTGGGGACACCGATTCCTCTGAAATTGTGAGTCTGTGTGCTGTTTGGCTCCTCTGCCACAGCCTTTCCCACAATTTTCATTTCTTGCTGGCAGCACACATTCTTGCATGTCTTACACATCTTGTAGAGCAGAATTTTATGTCATGAAAGGAAGAATTGCTATATCAATTAACTGCCCAAAGCTGAAGGAATCCAGGATTTCTGTCATACCAGTCAATGGTGATAATTTTCCAGACTGTATTAAAAAAAAGTAGTAGCTTTCCAGATTTTCTCTCCTAGGTTTTTTTTTTTTTAAATATATATACATGTATCTATGTGTATATACAGAAATATTTGGAAATAATGTCTTGTCTGGTTGTGTGTTGGGAGGTCAAGCTGGACGGAGCAGATAATGTTTTACTTTTCTCAAGTTATTGCACTTCTTACTAATTAAATGCTTTTTCATATTTTTCCTTTTATATATCACTGTAGCAAGGCATTTCAGCTCTTTGAAGTGCCACACAATATACTCTAAAGTGTTGAGAGAACAATCCAGAGTAATTTTTAGACCAAATAATAATTTCATTGGAGGCAGTTTGAGAGAACCAGATGAAGACAACTTCATAACTTTAATCAATTAGAGATTGTACTGCCTGAGTATTTTGGGTTTCTTATTTGCTGAAATATTGATAGCATATACTGTACCTGGAACAACACTGGAGAAAATCCTGATGTGTGCCTCCCTGCCTGTGTTTTCTGTGCCCTACTTTCTGCAGTTTCTGGTACTGCCCTTGTGAACTGAGCATTTGTCAAGTGCAGTGTTTGCCATGAGATTCTAATTGAAGATTTGATTAAAAACTTCTGACTTAACATATTAGCTTGATAGTTGATTTGAACTTAGAACTCTACATGCCAGGTGGATTTGTGTGTTTACAATTCACATCAAGGCAGATAATTCTAGCTGTTGGAATCTTTCTTGCATCAAGAAGGAGTGTCACAACCCTGGAAACTAAAGTTTTTGTGGGAGGAAGTATCAGAAATGGGGGCAAAAACCACAGGGAAGATTTCCATTACCTATTGTAGTGTTCTCACTGGACAGGTCCTGTTTTGGGTTGTATTTTGTGAATAATTTTGATGATGGAAGTAGGAGACTCAAACAGCTGTAATCTTTCAGTTGTGTGGCACAAGAGCTGGCACTTGTTTGTACTGTCTAATACCACTTCTTCCAGTACACTTACTTAGGTAAAAGGTAAAGGATTGTCAAATGTAACAAAACTATTACCAGAGTAGTCAAGAAGAAGTATAATTGGGACTCTGATGATTCATAATGAACATGGAACTAAAAATATTACAATAACAAATATCTGACCTGTTTTACATTTGATTAATTTATTTGTAATATTTAAAGCTGACATACTAAACCAGGTGTATAAATTCAAATTGGTGAGCATGGTTAATGTTTATGGAAAGCAAAGGTGATTAAATTTTATGCAGTGTACATATGTCAGTATGCAACAAGAAGAGGTATGTTGCATAACAGTGTCGAGACCATTATTTGATGTGACACTTCCAAGTATTTGTAAATGTAGGGAATGCATTTTGCTCTTAAAAGGACTATATTTTCTTCAACTTGAAACAGAAAAAAGAATGCCAGCGTATCTGGGGTTAAATAAAGTATGGTCAGAATATAGAAGTATGGGTTTAATGGGACAAGTTAGGTTTGTTCCTAAATGTGTCAAAAAGTAATATTTGTTCCTTTTCCTAATACAACCTATGATATGTGATTCTGTATGCTATTATTCCATGTTATGCTTTCCCCCTCCTGCTTATTTTATCTCTACAATTATTTTTACCAGAGAAAGTTAGAAGCTGACGCAAGCTGAAATTTGCCTTTTGTAGTTCAGCTTCCTTGACTGGGAGTAATACACAGATGTGGAGAAAATCATTTAATGTAACAAAAAGAGAGAAAATCCGATATGCCTTTAATAATGCATACTTTTCTCCTCCACCCTTAGAGAACAGAGATAATTTTACCAATGGTGTGCTAGAGCCATTGCACTTTGCTTGACAGTAGTCTGACTTCTGCTGCCTCCCTTCCAATGCTACCTTCTTCCAACACAGCACCTGGACTTAATAGCATCTTTGACAGGGAGTTACTTGTCAGAGAGAGGCAAAAGGTATATCACAGAACCATAGAATGGTTTGTGTTGGAAGGGACCTTCAAAGGAACAACTAGAAAACAGGCTAGAAAATAGGTTTTCACTGTAACAGAGAAGGTGTTGCATAAATCTTGCTTTGGTATGATTTAATGCCACTAAAGGAATCCTGAGCAGTTCAAGGATGCTAATGTTTTTTGTACAAAGATAAAGAAACTAACTCCCCCTAAAAGCTTATTATAACCTAATGAAGCAGGGTCAGCTAAACCTTTCAAGCGGCATTTAAGGGTTCTTTGGAGGAAGACTCAACTGCATTGCTCTTCCCTTTTTCAATGAATACAAAGCCTTTCTGTCTTTGGGTGAAGTATATATCAGTTTGTAAATTCCCCTTAAAACAGCAAGGTCTGGTCCCCTAGGCTTCTCCAAATCAGTTTGTTTTTTTGCAACCTGAAGCAACTGAAGTGGCCACCATCTCTGCCTTTGCTGTAAACTCCCAAAGAAGGACTGCCTTAGGTAGAGGGACCAGCTTTATATAACAATCCTTAATACTTGTTATGAGTAAAGCTTCCATGTTGGTTTTCTGCCACTGCTTCTCAGTAGCTGTTTGCTTCACAGCTGCAGAAAACTCTCTGACCATCTTGTAAAGGTCTCCTGCTGCTTCCTAGGTCTTGAGAGTGGATTTCATTTACCCACATTTGGTTGCACACAGAAGCAAAGGAAAAAGATTGGCTTAGTTTTGAAATGGACAATGCTCTTCAGGTTGTTTACTCACAAGATCATATTTTCAGAGGAAACTGATAAATTAAAAAAGATTAAATATGTAAGTTGTTTTGAAATTATCTTTAAATACTGTAGACATCAGTCTACCAGACATCAGTCTACCAGGATTGAAAACTTCTCTCTCATTAATAAAAAAAGGGGGGGAGGAAAGTGAACATCCCAACCTTATTATTACTATGGTTTTCTAAGATTGTGTTAATACCTGGAGGACTGAGTCTGAAAAAGAGTCTGTTTTTGTGCAGGCACAATGTATGCACGTTGTGAAAACAACTCTGGGTTCAGGAGTTTATAATTAAAAATCCCAACCTGGAGGGATTTATACATATGCATCTTTTTGTGCAGTCTGAAATTAGTGGGAGCATTTTCCTGAGGTTGAATTGATGGGTTTGGGGATTCAGGGCCCAGGTATGAAGATCAGAGTGTATGGAATACCTCATCTACATAGAGTGCTATTAGAAATAATGACTGAATTTTCATTATTGAGTACAAAATCTAGGCCAAATGGTGTTTGTTGCTCTTGCCAGCCATCAACATCTTTCCAATCTTGAAATCCATGTCATGTAGTTAGGCACCAGGATCTGACAAACTCATTTTACACTGGAAATGCTGTCCAGGATTGTCAGAATTTGCTACTTGTATAGAAGGTAATACAGAGAACGATCTCAAACCAAAATGAAACATCTGCTTTCCTCAGTTCCAGCAAAAGAGTACTAGGTTGGATTATAAAGATAGTATGTGTGGGGGGAAAAAGTGACAAAATATTTTGGTTCATGGTTAGTATTTATCATGAAATGACATGTCTTCCCATAGAAACTGTATTCCATAGAAACTGTAAAACCACCTGTAAAAAGGAAAAGGGAGCTTGACTGTTTCAATTCACTAACACCTCCTATCAGAGTTACAATTCTTACTGTGTTTTTCTTCAGTTTTGATTTTTAAAACTAAGGGAAACTAGATACTCTTTTGCCTTCACATTCTGAATAAATTGATAGCTTAATTTCACTATTCCTTTAAAAGTCCAGTAAATACAACTTTTTTTCCTGTCCTGTCCTAAACACATAGGTAGGCAGTGGGATCTGTTCTTTGGTGCATTACTGAATTACCTCAAATATAACCCATTTCAGCAGCAGCATGTTTGATCTACGTATTTGTGTCTGTGTTTGCTTGCCTACTGCAGGGAGAAGCCTCACTGAACACCTGCAGCATTGACCCTATCGTTGGGATCAGTGTTTTGTTTGTTAAACACTTTGCAATTATACTATTATTTTAAAGGCCAACATTGTTTCTAGGTTAATTACTGTACCTGTAAGGCTTCATTCTTGCTTCACAAAGGTGTTTCCAAGAGGAGTTAAAACTTGTTTGTTAATCTCATTTTACAGGTGTCTTGAAAGGTTGCACTGTTTGATGTGAAATAGGGCCAGTGTGCTGCCAACTGGACAAAACCATGTTTCATAGGGCAGGTATAGGAGAGGGAGGGCAAGGAGCCAGCAGTCATCTTATGCAGGTTTTTTCTCTTCATTGCAACGGCTCACAGTGTTTTCTGTATCAGAAATGCAGAGGTCTGTTCTAGGTGACAACTTTTACCAGTGCAGCAGTGGAATTGGGAGAATCCTTGTGGTCCAGGTGGAGAACTCCTGTTCTGCAGTGTATGCATGTGTAAATGCAGTCTCCTTATCCAGACAATACTTTTCCCTAGTTTCTGCTCATTTAATTTATTGTTTGTTGTGGTTGGATGCTTTGTACATTAATGGGTTGGGTTTGTTTGTGCGTGCATTTTACTGTTTTAATGACTGAGATTGGCTGGATTTTGGTACTGAGAGATAAATCTGGCTGCTAGGGCTGGATCTTTCCTGTGGCTGGCAGCGATGTGTTTTTGATAAAGGCACTTCCTGAAAGTCATGTCATTTGTCATCTGGATCCATCTGCATTGCAGGTAGTGTATCTCCAGGTCACAGTGGTTTTTTTCCTTCCCAATTTGCTCCTATCCAGGTGCTTCTCATCAAGCTACTTTAAATACAATTTTAGCATATATCACCCACAGGCTATTGTGTGTTTTTGCTCCATCATTTATGTTTATTGAATTCACCTCTCTCTTTTGGGACATAGATTCTTTTTCTGACATTGTATTCAGAATTTGTGTGTGTTGAGGGAGGGCAAGAAATATCTCAGCCGTCCACTCTTCCTTTAGGTGTTATTTTCATTACCTGCAATTTACTGCCATATACTGTCCTATTCAGTCCTGGGTAATTGCAGAGAATGAATCTGTACAAATATTAGTTCACCTGATCTTTCCAGGGCAATAGTGGCAGCCCTGTAGTTCAGTTGTTTAAAACATGTAATGTGCTTTAGGGAAGAGTTTTGCTTTTCATCTCAGTAGATCTTTTCCCGGCTTCTTACCATTCTCACTGAAAGCTGTCAGCTTAGACATTTCAGATGCTAAACAGTAGTTTCTTTTTCACAATGACTGCAGTTTTGTTTTAATTTAATTCAAAGCTGTATCTCATTACTGCAAAACATATCTGAAGTATCTGCAGAGCTCCTGTTGTTCCCTTCAGCACTGAGAGTTTCTTGGGTTATTTGCTCTTGCTCAGTGTCTGGTTGTATATATCCTGTAATAGACCTATCTTACAATATATTTTTACCTGACTATGATGGTTTTTTAAAAAACTTGGTCTAAGTGAAACATTTAGAAGACTTGATTTCTACAGTTTCTATTGGTTTCATATACCTAAAGTCATAAAAATTGGAGATCTAGTTTGATGTACTCTTTTAATTAAAACAGAGGAAAAATGCTGTTATAGAGTCATAGAATGGTTTGGGTTGGAAGGGACCTTAAAGAGTTCTAGCTCCCCTGCCTTGGACATGGATATCTTCCACTAGACCAGGTTGCTCAAAGTCCCATCCAGCCTGTTCTTGGACGCTTCCAGGGGTGGGGCATCCACAACTTCTCTGGGCAACCTGTTCCAGTGCCTCACAACCCTCACAAGGAAGAATCCAGCCAATTCCTTATCCACCAAGTGCTCCCTCTGTCAAATCCATGCCTCTCCAGTTTAGAGACAAGGACATTGTGCAGGACTGTGTCAAATATTTTCCAAAACTTCAGGAAGACGATGTCTGTTTCTCTTCCCTCATCTGCCAGTGCTGTGAGCCCTGTCATAGCAGGCCACCAGATTTGCCAGGCATGATTTGCCCTTACTGAAGCCATGTTGGCTGTCACCAGTCATCTGCTTATTTTCCACATGCCTTTGCACAGTTTCCAGGAGGATGTGCTCCATGACTTTGCCAGGTGGAGAGAGATGAGACTGACTGGACTGTAGTTCCCCGAGTCCTCCTTATTTCCTGTTTAAAAATGGGGATAATGTTTCCCCTTTTCCAGTCAGTGGGAACTTCACTGGACTGCCATGACTTCTCAAATAGGATGGATAATGACTTAGCCACTCCCTCTGCCAGTTCCCTCAGGGCCCACAGATGTATCTCATCAGGTCCCATGGACTTCAGGTTCCTTAGATGATCTTGAACCTTATCTTCTCCTACAGTGAAATGCTTCATTTTCCCAGTCCCCGCCTTTGCATTCCACAACCCAGGTGGTGTGGTTGGAGCATTTGCTGGTGAAGACTGAGTCAAAAAAGTCATTAAGTACCTCAGACTTCTTCATGTCCCTGGTAAGCAGGTCTTCCATTTCCTTCTGGAGAGGGTCCACATTTTATCTAGTCTTCATTTTATCACTGATGGAAGCTTGTGTTGTTGCCCTTGACATCTATGGCCAGATTTAATTCTATCAGGGCTTTAGCTTTCCTAACCTGATCCCTGACAATTTTGTGGCCATGCTGAGGATTTGGCTGGAGTTAATCTTAACAATTATCTACATGGAATTAAGAAACAAAAATATGAATGTGTTCCTGTTGTTACATTTGCTCTCAGTTAATCTGCAGAACTGTTGCCAGACATAATGAGTGTCATAGATCTTAATGTACAAAGGACATTTAGATAAACCTTACTGAAGCAAATAGGACCAAAAACCTTTCAGGAAGGTCTCATTAATTTGCTGATTTTTAAGCTAGTTTGCCATCCAGAATTTGAAAAGAAAATAGAGCATTTGGTTCTGTAATTATTTGTGCAACTGCAAATGCAGTCTGTGCTATCAGCCATCTGCCCTGCAGGCATTACTTTTAGTGCCATTTGGATCATTGTCACAGTGTGTGATCCTCTGCATCTTCTGTTTTGTGGCTGACTTGGTGCTGATAATTCTCATACAAATATCTGCGTTCACATTCCTGCCTTTTCCCCCCTATTCATTTGCTTTATCCTTTTTAGTCTTTTTAAGGGTCTTCGGAACAGCTGCACAGGCAGAGGAGGCGATGCTGTGTTCCTGGACAGGCATGCTTTCATTTATCATGTGAGATTCACAGTGAAACACTTTATTCCTCTGAAGATTCCCATAAAAAATGCAGTCTCTGTTTCTGCAGCAGTTCCTGGTGTCTGTACTTCCCTGCTCAGTTCAGTGGTGACTGGTAGGCGACCAGTGAGGGCAGGCTGTTGCCCTTTCTGCCCTGTGAATATGGCGGGGGAGAAATCCAAGAGCTGCTGTTGCTGCTGTTGGCAGTTGAAGGGCAAACTAAGATTGAATGTCCTTGGGCTGCTCCTCAATGACCAGACTTTTCCTTGCTTAGATGGCCCAGGAAAGCAGTTACTCATTTTACCATAAAGATAGTGCTGCAGGTTTTACTCTAAATTGGATGGCTGAGGAACTGCTTTGGGGTTAGAAAGCCTTGATGATTCCTAGCATGAGGGGAGCCCTTGCAGTCTTCCAGAGCGATTTTTTTCATTTTTAAGTCTTTGATTAGGCTGTGTGTCTGATATAATGTTTCTCCCAAGTGGTTTCTGGTGAGCTCAGTTTATGGTGTACATGGGGCAGCAGATCTTATTTTATGTGGGGACTTGCAGGTGCTGGCATTTTAGCAGACTTCACTGGTGAGGAATTCATTGAATTTCACTTGTTTGAAGAACCTAACTGTGTGCCATTCCCTCTGGAGCATGACTCCAACCTGCAGGTCTCTGACCCTTTAATGGGCTTTTACAGTAGCATTTCATCAGTGCTGTGGGAAAGCTCGTTCCTAAGGACTTAACAGTAACATTATCCAGAGCAGTTGGGTTTTATGGAACTACAGAGACTTTATAGAGATTACAGAGAAGTGTAATTGGGTGAATATGACAGATGGTATCCAGTAAGCCAAGTGCTATCTCTTTACAGGAATTTTATTTCATGTGTTTTTGGAGACTGTAATGTTCAAATGGCACATTACACCCATTCTTGTGCTTTTGAGTCAGTCATGCTCTAAAAGATCCCAGAACCTGTTTCTCTTGACACAGCAACATACCAGCTTTCTTCAGAACAGGAGTGCATCAGAAAGATTTGAGTGATCTTGAAGATTGGTCTGGTGTATTTTTCTTTCTGTCTGGTTTGATCATCCTTTGTTTTTGGATGGCAATTGACAATATGGCAGAAGAAACTCGAGATGAAAATATCTCCTTTAATTTTCCATTGCTTCTGGTTCAGTGTTCTAAATGGGAGGAACATTTTCTTATCCAATTCCTCATCTTTTCATAATGGAACTGTTTGCCTAAGGAATTTTCCCTAATTATGTGCATTCACTTTGCTTGTGCAAAGGTCCCTGATTTCACATAGAGCTTTTGGGTTCTGCCATTAGTAATGTATTGTCATGAAGTAGCAAAAAGAGAAAATGCAAGTGACACTTCTTAAACAGTGTATGAAAGTAGTGGTAGGATGTGTCTGCTTGTGTGACCAGCTATACTTCTTGGTTGAATTAGTGCTGGGCTGCAGAGATGTGCTAGGTAAGACTTTGGACCTTTGTCCTGGTAAAAACGTTATTGTCATGGAAAATGTTCCTTTATGAAGCAGTGTCAGGAAGGAACAAAAGCATTGCCTTCTTTGTCAGGCAGAAACAATAGAGCTGTTTTACTGTGTCAGACTTTTTCTTTTAAAAAAAACAAAATAAAATAAAATCAGGGACTACATGCATCTTGGACATTCTAATTAAAAACATTTCTTCTTAATTCTTTTTTCTTGCAAAGGCTTACTGAAATGAAAGCATTTGCGTGTTCAAAGAGTGAAGGCAAAGTACTTGCTGTGAAATGTGTTATTTGAATTAAGGCTTTTCAGATTTTACTTAAATTGAAATCAGTCCATGTGGAATTACAGTAAAATGTAGCAAGATGTTGACTTGCAGAATCTTCTGCCTTCATCTCAGCAGTAAATTGTGGAGCTTCATGTAATCATGAAGTTTCATCCTTAAAACCTGATAGGTCTTGGGTTTCTCTCTAAATGATTTCTAAGGAGCAGAGGTTATGAAAAACTGAGAATACTAAAATTTTTGTGTATATTTTTATCTTCGTTATGACATGCAGCAGTATAATAGGCCTGACTATTTTTGTGTAGATTGAATTTAATGTTGAAACTGTTTCAGTAAAATAGATTTTGTATCTTAAAGAGGTAGTATGAAAAGTAATACTTTGACACAAAGGTGAATGTTCATTTAATGTATTTCCTTTTAGAAAACAGGAGGTGGGGATATTTGAATGGGGTGTTGTATTTAAAATTTGAAAATAATAGTATCTAAATATAATGCTTAACTCTCTGTGTGCCTTGGTCCAGGCTGCTAATTTGAATCTTTACCATACAGAGCTATAGGCTTGACTTCTTAAGCCCAACATCCAGTAAACTGTAATGGATGGATTGTTCAAGTTTGATATAGATGGATGGATGGATTTTCCCTGAATAATGATCTGCGAGGAAATATATACAAGCTCTGATTTGTCAACAGGATTTGAACTAGAATATTACTGCAGAGCTGAAGTGCTGTTTACAATATTATATATAGTGTCAAATGACTTTCTGTTTTAAATGGGTCAAAGCCGTAGCCAAGGTACCAGGCACGGTACTTGATCAAATAGGAGTAAAAATGAACCTTACTGGATCTTCAGGATACTTCAGCGTGCTGTGCAGATTGCTAATATGTATGCATGCTCTTCAATAATTCAATTTTCATGAATTATAAAGTTATATTTCTCTATTAAGACTGACAGAGTTTCATGCTGCTCCTGGGATTTTCTAGCATCCCATCAAACATGTAGGCAGAATTGTTCTAACAGCCTCTCTATGACATTATTTCTTGCCGTCTTTCCTGCCATTTCTAGTCAGTTTTTCCTCTGTACTGGGCCTTTACTCTCTGACCATCCCAGTTATTTGGACCTCAGAGCAACAAAACTATGACCACTTCCAAAACTGGGCAGGACAGGCTGGGTCCTCACCAGAAGTGTACAACTCTTCCATGGGGATGAGCAGTTGAATTCTGCTTTTTTGAAAGACCAGGAAGGGCAAAGACTGTGCATCTGCTCCTACACTTTTGTGTTTTCCAATGAAAGAAAAGGGTAAGTTTTTTGGATTTCAGTTCTTAGACCCTGGAGCATCTGACAGAATGTATGGACTGCCAGATGCTGTGGCAAGATGATCTGCTAAATCCTTCTGCAAGGACTCACTGAAGTGTGAGAAAAAGGGTCAGTGGTGCTTGCACACTTCCATCTCAGATTCTTCTGCAGATGTTTTTCAAGGCAGATAGAGTGAGAACCTGATGGAATTGCTACGGAAACAGAGCTTATATTATTTATTTACTCACTTATTTATGCATGCATGTATTTAAGCCCTGATGTCCCTTAATGGCATATCTTGGACGTCACCCAGTCTTAGGAGAGTTTTTCTATTGAAAATCAGGGAAAGTGAAATGTTGGCTGCTAATCAGCAACTCCAAGGTCCACTACTTCTGCAGAAAATATTGACAAATTACAGTCTCAAACTGGAGTGCTGTGTTATTACAGCAGAAGAATATATAGACTAAATTGAATCCTCTTTGTATTTGGAGTTGCATAAGCATTATTTAGGCGTCAGAAAAGGACAGAATTACAACTTTTCAGTGATACTGGCATTGAGTAACTTCTAAAAGAGACAGAGTTGGTGGTAATGAGGCCTTTTTAAAATTACACTGTGAAGGATTTGGAAGAGTGATGTGGCTGGCTGGGGGGAGCAAGGCATGCTCATACAAGTCCAGTAACCTGGAGGGGGAGAGGACTGTTGAAGTAACTATTCTGTTGAACCTCACTGTCATTGAAGAAAGCTGGAGTTCCATTTTAGTTGTTGGATGTTAAGCTTAAATAATGCAAGGCTTGTCATTGCATATTTACAACAGGATTGTGAAAACTACCCAGAACTTTATAAAATACGAAGTGGGAGAATGAAGGACCTGGAAGTTCCAGACGAGCTTGTCATCTGGTTTTCAAAGCACACTGTTCTTAGTCTCAGCTTTGATTGCATATATTCAGAGACTTGAAAAGCAGTGTCTTGCAGTAGAAGGGCAGGTGGAGAGGTGTTATAGCGTCACTGCATCCATAGTGTTTGGATGGAGTTTTATTCTTTTTTGGCTGTCCTCTCTTCTGTCTGATAGTTGCTTTGCATTCGTGGAATGCTGAATCAATGCAAATTACACCATTCCCCTGATTGGGGTTTGCTGTTGTATTATTTAAACTGCCATGTTTACCATGCCAAGGTTGGACATAAAGAGAATTGAAGGAGCTGTGCCTTTTTACCTGAACCTGAATTTACCTTGTTGTGGCTTCCCAGGGAGTCACAGGTAAGGTTTAGAACCACACAAAGAACATTTCCCTGCTCCCTTATTCCGTGTGTTGTGCCAGGATGGTATATGCATTGCTGCCTCTGCAGTTCTTCTGTTCTTTATTAGCATCATTACATGGTTTTGGCTTTTTATCAAGCATTGTCTGAAACGAGAAGGATTTGTTCAGGCCATTAAGCCTGAAACTTTATACTTGGGCATCTTTTACGCAGTTGTTTGACCAAAGATATCCATTAGGGTAGTTTTATTTTCTAGCAGTGCAGCTAATAAGTATTGCAGTTGTAGTGAAGCACTCTTGTGAAAACCTGATACTGTATACTATGGAGGAATGTATGTCTTCTTTTTATAACTTGTTTCTGTAATTTATCAAATTAAGAATGCTTGACGTAAATCAGAACATGTTTGTGGGTGGGAAGGGTTTTTTCTTTAATTTTTTTTTTTTGTGGACTGTGGGTAATGCATTACCTCTGCAAGAGACTGTGTAATTTCATACCTGAGGTACTTGAACAGCATAGTTTCATTCTGTGGAACATCAGCCTTTTGTAACAAATAACCCAAGTATAAGTTGCAAAAGGCTGATGCTACCAGGAATGCTTAATTACATGTCTCTGATAATGCTGGCCTTAGAAAGGTGGCATTCTGCATGCCTTTATTAACTGTCCTATCCGACCCTACCATAATGTTACTGGCTCCTAAAGAGTGTATGTTAATACATGGGATTCACATTTTTTATGAAATTTTCATTGCAATACAGTTGGGTTGCATGTAGGTCAGAATCCAGGTTTGTTTGTCCTGGATTTTAATTTTCTTTTTGATTGCTGAGAGTGATTATAAGAGAAGGGACTAACCTTTTGTAAAAATGTATTGTAAGAGAAAATGAACTCTACTTGTAAGAGGCTATTGTTTTTGTTCTATAGCGCTATTTTCCTTGTAGATGACATATTACTGTTTAAAAGATTTAATTATCTATGTTCAATGTTTAACCATAGTGTTCTTACAATAGAGACCTTTGTTCTCCTGAAAAATAAAGCGTAGTCAGTAGTTTGATAAAATACTTCACAAAAATAGCTTTCTGATTTCAATGCCTGTCTTTAACATCTAATTAATGAAAATGATTGAATGCACAGGAGCTAATCTCCCAACTAGCAACAGTTAGCAGAAAGAAATATGGCAGTGAGCAATGCTGTTTATCTTGCCAGCCTGTAAATGTTGAAGTGTGTGGCAGTAAGTGTGACTTTTCAGATATTCAGGAATAAATTATAGTTTTCAGTGTGCAAAAGATTAGACAGTTAATTTTCCTAACGTAATTTTAAATATTGCTGAGTTGCTAAGCAGCTCTCTTACGCTTCTCACTTTTTCTATGCTTTATATGCAAATTTTCAATCAAACCCCATTGCTGTATACATTGGTGTTTTACATTAGAAGACAGTGGAGAAGAATCCAAGCTGTAGACCATGGATTTTTTTATTTCTTTTTGAACTTCCTGAATATATAGTTTTGTTGAAGTTTGTGTGAGTCAGAGTTTTTCAATTTTTCATTGACTGCATTTAGATCCTCTGGAGCCAACTTTTGCGGGTTAGGGCAGGCAAACTTCCATGGAACATAGTGGGAGTTGTGTATGGATAACTCCTGGAAGGGTTTGCTCCAGTGACTGCTGTTGAGTGTTGTTTTGAGTGATAAATTTGTTCCAATTACGTGCCCTTTGTCTTTGCAGTGTTCTGGATGATGAGGGGAGCAGCCTGCGTCAGCAGAAGCTTGACAGGCAGGTAAGATTTTGGAGGAGAACCTTCTTGCTCTCTGAAGTATAGATCTTGGAGTAATGAAGTCACTGACACATGTATCTGATAATTGATAGGAGGCTGCATCCTCTGAGTGGGGAAATGCAACAGAGAGATCTGTGGAGGTTGCAGTTTATTTAGAAGTCTGATTGCCATTAAAATTTGACTTATGACTGTGGTTTGAGTGACTCTCATTTCCACTGCGTTGGACTCATTTTAAGCTGACTTACCATGTATTTGTTACCCAGCTGATGGACCAGAAAGGACAGAAGGTTCTTGCAGCCATGCCAGCCAACAGAGGTTAACCACAAAGATTTTACATACTTGGCTTGTCATTCTATGAGTCTAGCCCTTGTGGCTGTAACCTAGTGGCACTATGTGCTATGTTGCCTATTTTGCTACTGTATTACTACATGACTTTTACAAGAAAGAGAGTCAGAACCTCTTCCATGAAATCTGAGAGAATTCTGCCATCAAGTTTTAATGGGAGTTGAGGTTTCCGCTTTTACTTTGATTTTCTTGTGGTGCCCTTCTCAAAAAACTTTGTCATATTTATAGTTAAATTGTGTGCATTTAATTTTATCCTTTCCTATACGTTTCTTTTCCCATTGTTTTATCAGCTTGCATGCCTACCAGCATCTCATTTTCAAATTTGAATACCTTCTATTTATACCATAATCCTGTACTTGATTCTAATTACTTTGGAGTCATGTTGAGGTGTTCAGCATAACTTATGGTGCTGAAAGAGTCCACTATCCATTCTTATTCTTCAGTTTTAGTGCATCTCCTTTCTACAAGCTAAACTATCACTGTGCAGAAGCAAGCAAATGGTAAGGTAATAGATAAGTAAAATTAACAGTTCAGTTATCTAAGGTTGTGGAAGAGGACTCAAAGAGAGCTACCTATGATGCCACTGAATGCTGAAGGTTTTGTTTTTCAGCAGGTCTAGCTGAGAAATTTAAGTGTTTAATTAAAGTTCATCTTTTATAGCTATTAAATTAGGCTCATGTCCAGTATTATCACTTGATTCTAGTTTGCAATCACCTGCTTTTAATTTACAGAAACTGAAATTGGCATCTCTGCCTTATACCCTTGCTTACCCTCCCGTTGCTTCACAGCCAGTATTCTCAAACTGTTGTTTTCCCAAGGGTTATTTCCAAGCAAGCTCTAACAGCTGCTGGACTGCTCAGAAAGATCTATTCTAATTATTTGCTGTTTTCAGCAGAAGGTGTTTTAGCAGTGGGTTAGTCGTGGTTTTTTGGAAAGATTTCCTGTTACCCAATATCCCACTCTCCAACTGCTGCCACTGTAAAACCAGAGAAGGTGTAAAGATATCCATTGGTTTTCATTGTAGGTTGCTACCGTTTGGAGTCCAGTAACAGATGCTTTTCTTTGTGTTTTCTCCAGCGGGCACTGCTAGAGCAGAAGCAGAAAAAAAAGCGCCAGGAGCCACTAATGGTCCAGTCCAATGTGGACAGTCGGACGAGGACGCGCAGGACGAAACACTCGGAGGAGCAGGCGCCATTGGTTGAGTCGTATCTTAACAGCAACAGCAGCACAATATATCAGGGTATAAAAATGTCATCTATAGCATGTGTGTTTGCTGCGAGTCATAGCATAATGCTCTCCCTGTTAACTCTATGCTAATGAGAAGAAAGCTTCTTGTTTTGCATATTTTAGTAAATAATTGATATCCTTCACTTGTGTTTGGGGATAAAAACATCAGACCTTGCAATTCTAGCCTAACAGGAAGGAGCAAGGTAACTAGCTGCCCTTTCAGTGCTGTGGGGAAGGAAGAGTGGGTTGTCCCTTCTGCCGTGACTCTTTTAAGTGTTTTCAGCCTTGGTGCCTGCTGAAGTAAAACTAATGGGTTCCACTCTGTGTATTCCTCTGTACATAACTTTGCTTAAGCCTGACAGTGTTAATGATAAATTTGAAGCCTGTCGACTAATTTCAACTAAGACTGAATATAATAGTTTCAAAGATGCCGTATTTCTGCAAGGTTCATTAAAATAGGCAGGTAGGTGCAGAAGAACATTTCAAGCTTGAACAATGTATCCATTTTCTTATTAAAGATTACAGAATCCAGTAGGGACAGAGAAACTTCAAGTATCACACCCATAGGGAAAAAAATTTTAAAGCCATTTTTGTATTGTTAGACTTCAAAGACTTAAATAATCAGAAATAAATCCTAAGGAAACCAGGCATTGTTTAGTTCTGTGCTTATATGGCCCATGCTTTCTGGCCCCCTGAAAAGATATGTGCATACTTTTCCTCAGGCTCTCTATCAATATACTACCTGTGCTGTACTTTTTGTCTGCCCTGTTGTTTCATTTTCAGTTGGTGGTCATATCTTTCAACAAGGAGAAGGCTGGTATTTAGTGGACTAACTAACTAATCATGCTCTGAGAAGTTCGGGTTTCAGAGTCTTTCTCCCCACTTAGCAGCTGGTGGAAATGTTTGATTGGTTACAGCTACAGAATTTGTTGTTAGAACCTGGAAATTGCACTGTTTAAATGTTAAGGTTTTGGTAATCATGGGCCTTTTTTATCTTGTTTCTGCAAGTAGATAGGATACCATAAGTGATTTCAGAAGGAGAATTATTTTTTCCTAAAAGTATTATTTTGATTATGTTTTTCTAATAAATATTAAAATAATTAGTAATATTGCCTTCTCTTTACTGTTTCTCAGGGTCTGGGATGTAATTTTTAAAGATTAAAAGAAATTTCTTTCCAGTCTAACCTAAGAATTTAATTTAGCACAAAATTCTAGTTTGTTTATTTTTTAATCAGACAAATCAGAAATTTTTCCTCTTTCACTCAATAGTTTATCAAAGGTACAGAGCTACTCTAAGAAGTAGTATCTTATGGTACAGAGGTGCTGTGGTTCCTGTATTGTCAGTTGATCAAGGTTTTAATTTTCACAAATCAGAGAAAGAGACATTATTGTCCCCTAAATGGTAGCAAATTTCAAAACTGCACTAACTGAGCTAAATTTTGCACCAATTTGCACCAGAGTGGACTTCCTGACTGTGAGATTTACTGTGCTCTTGAGGTAAAAGTGACCCTTCCTGTAATATTATACCACCCCATTTACTGGAATACTTAGGAACTTATTCTTCTTAAATCAGCTTGTTCTAAATTTATCTCTCAAACCTTTGCAATATTTTACAAGGTTTCAGAAGACCAGAAAAATATAGTAAAGTTTGTCATATTCAACACAAAGTTTGTTAATCCCTTGGGATAGCTCTCCTTGTAATAAAGCATGCAGCTAGCAAAAGCTGGCTTGGGAGAATTTAATTACCTAGTGGAGTGTTTTATTGCCTTGTAAAATCCTTTGTTAGGCATGTTGCTTTTGAAAATATTATAAGAACTCCAGAAGTGTCCTTTTTCGGCGTGGTCTTCTCTGGGAATGTGCTTAGTGTCTCAAGTCACCCCGTTTGCATGGTACGTAGTTAGGTTTTGGTGACCATTTCTAACTGTGGTGTTCAGCTTCAGGGCTGGCATTTTCTTCCCCTTCAATGACAACATTTGTATGTGGCAGTGTCGGATGCATGAGGCAGCTGGGCTGTTTCTAAAGAACTATTCTGCTCTTTTCCGTTCATTTGTTGCTGTTATGGGCATGCTGATTTTAAGTTAAGAATGACTCTTTGATGGGAGTTGATGGTCTACTGAATGAACTACATTGCTTGGATGAGCATGTTTGTGAAATCAATTCCTGTGCTGCAAATTCTACAGAAAGAACACTTCTTTCCACCTATCATCCTGCTCTACTCTCTTTTTTAGCTTGTACTAATTCTGTGTAGCACAAAAGTACTTGTTGATTTCAACAAATAATTGGATGCCTGTGTGGAGATATCTCTATGGTACTTTGAGCAAAGTAGGTCAGAGATAACATCTCAGGGATTCTGAGATGCTGGGCTTTCTGTGCTGGGAAATTCTCTTTCATACACTGCCACAGCTTATTCTGATGCAGTTATCTGTGCTGCAATGGTTCCCTGATGGGCAACTCTGCTCTGGAATAAAAACTCATTAAATTCCAGAATAATTATCAGAGTGTGGAGTAAAAAGCCAGTAATTTTTGTTCTGGAATAGAACATCAGCCTGGTGAGGTACTTGTGGGCAGATATAATGGAACAGCATATTTTGCTAGTTAAGCTAAGTTTGTCTATATGAAGGAGCTGTTGGCTGCTTTTGAATCTCTGCAGGGTGATTGCTGCTAGTCCTCTGGCTACATGTTTTTTTGCTTCATCTAGCTTGAAAGAAGAGAAGTGCAAATAGATCTGAGATGCAATAGGATGAAGGGGTGTTAATTAAGGACTATGAGTGAGCTTGGTTGGGGCAGCTCACTAAGGGAATGTGGCTTCCTTCCACATGTACAGACGTGGCTTTCCTACACTTACTCAGGATTGAAGATGGTGGGACAAGTTTCATTCAGGATGAAAGTGAATAGGTACAGGGCTTTTTTGAGTTTCTTTTTTGATAGTCTAATAACTAACAAAATAACTCTGCTGAAAGTACGCCTCCCCACAGTGAGGAGGAAAGTTGCCAGAATCACTGTAATTTTTTCTTAAATAACCCCAAGGCACAGAAGTGACACATTGGTAGGATAAAAGGGTGTTTCTGTTCCCTTCCAAGTGTTACTAGCAATTCTTCTGGGTGCTGTGAGACTTTAAGGACATGGGTGCCCTTCCAGCGAGGAAGTGGCTGCAGAATGCACCGTGCACAATTCTCCAGACAAAAATTTTCTTCTCAGTTCCTGCCCATATTTCACCTACAGGTAAAAGTTTTCAGATACTGTAGCTTCCAAATGACTCACATGTAGTGCATCTTTTTTAAATCCTTTGTTTGTTGGCGTGATGCCTAATTAACCAATGAAAGATATCTGTGGAAACTGGCGTGAATTAAAGTTGAACAGACCAACTCACGATAAAGCATCCTTGGCACTCCGCTCCATAAGTGGTTAATTTGAACTGGAGTACTACCAGTGGTAACAGTGTTTGCCTGTCAGCATCTGTAGACCAGGTAGGTACACTTCTAGGTTGGACTCTAAATTACCTGTCTGCCATTTCGAGCAATAGGTATCCTTCCATTGACTTCCATGATGTTTGGCTTTAGTTATTACTATTACAAATAAGGCCTCTCTCTCTTGCAGTACCAAACACATCTTAATCGCTATTTCATCATTATATATAGCAAAATAAGAATCAATAACATCATTTTGTATTGCTATTAAGTTTAAATTCTGTGTAAAAGTCAGCAAAGGCATTTATTCACTGGAAGAAATTTTATCCCTCTTTGTAGGAGAGATCACTTACAGATTGTTTTGTCTTCTCTTTCTTGTGTTGTGATTTATTTTTGATTCAGTGTCCTTCATAAGGACATATTGCTACCTGTTTGTTAAAAGATTTTTTAAATATTTTGCTTCCCATTCTGTAATATGTCACAATTACATCTGTTTGCTTGTTTTCATGTATCTCTACTCCTCTTATTTTGTGAAGTTAGTTTAAAATCTAAACAAACATTGTAGCCTTATTTGACATTGCAGAATTCTGCTATGAATATAGTTCTTTTCAATCTGGATTTCAAATATGTACTGAGCATTCCTGGAGCCAAATAGCATGCAGAGATACACTAGTTACTGCAACAATTTAATTACATTATTTAATTACATTTAATGCAAATGATGAAAGCTCATTTTTACAGAGAAGAGTAATTTTACTTCTGTGAAAATGGTGAATTTCCATTGGGGAGTGATTTTTCTTTTCACAGCACTGAGGAAGGCAGAGATTTGAATGAGTGCCAGATATGCTTTCATTAATATTACCATACTTTGTTGCAGCTGTGGCTTTTTTTTTTTTAAAGAGTTGAAATTAAAATTTTTTTCAATTAGATACTCTCAGAGTAATTTTCATGGCAACTTCCAATTTAGAGATTTAGATTAACCATGTGTAAAAAGGCAAAATTACTTTCTTACTTTCCTCCTTTGACATTTGGCAGCACATCTAGATGTGATGGTTGTGTGGTGTGTTGAACAGACTTCTGATGAAAAGTTATGGCTCTGGATTGTTAAATTTGATGTGTCATTCTGCTTATTTACCATGAATGATGAGGGAGAGTTCTGATTAGTATCAAGCTGTCAACTTCAAAAGATTACATCAGTTACCTCTTCATTTTAAAAAAATCACATATTTGCGTGTTCATCAAATCAGTGTCTTGCTATCCTTGTTTTCCACTGACCTTGAGATGAGAAGGTATTAGTTTATTTTTTGAAGATAGCAAGGAATGTTCTGTGCAAAGGGCTATTAATACTGAGAGATCAGGCAGTACTCCAAGCATCATGTGGGCAAAATACTTAACTTCCAATAAGCATATATTCTGAAATCTTTATTTCAGCTGCAGTCTCTTCACCTTAATCTTTTAAAGCATCTTTTTGATTTGTCAGCAGTCCTTATTGCACTAGTGCTTTTCCAAAATAAACAAACTAACCCAGCAGCGAGGATCGGAGAGCAGTGAGTAGCAAGTGTTTCACAGGTCTTTTTTTGATTCTTGCTCCTACATGATTGGAGAAGGAAGTTAAGAGGCTATTGCCTAAAATTTCTTGAAAACATCTCCCTTCTCTTTGTTTTAAAGTTCCACTGAAAGTATTTTCACTTTCAGTTACTACTTCACATGTAGCTGTTATTTTTCCCCGTGGGGCAATCTCAGTGTCTGGCAGCAGGAGGGGCCAGGAGGTGACCCCAGCACTGACAGTGCCCTTGCAGGCAGAGCACCATCCCAAGGCTTGGAACACGGCAGGCAGAGCGGGCACTGCCAACAGGATTCTCGCAGTCCCAGACATGGCAAGGGATGAACTGGGGCCAGGGCCCTCCAGGGTGCCAGTCAGGATGGAAAGGAGATACTGCAGCAGGAGATACTGGTCTGTGACGCAGCTGAATTCCCTACAGTGCCAGGATCCTCCCAGGAGACACAGCTGGGAGGCAGCACACCTACAGCATAGCTCCAGGCTGAGGTGAAATAAAGCCTATGGTCCATGGACAGGCTGGGGGTGAAAGCCCACAGCAAGACCTGTCAGGGCAATTAAAACCTGGTTATGCCCTCAAGGCCCTAATACACAAAATAATTATGTAATTTCTTACTGTCTTTAATCTTCCTGGCATAGATTTTTCATGGATAATTTTAGCTTTCCTTATAAGTTGTCTGCTTTCCCAGAGTGTAATTCATTGCTGTTAATTCTCCATTTCACATGCTTTGTTTCCTTTCCCCCTCCCCAGGATCAGGCAGCAGATACATGGAAGCTAAGAAGAATCTTTTATTTCATTCCTTCCTTTGTTCTTTCTGGGGAACTCTTAAACCAATGAGCTTTTAATAATGTCCTTAAGCACCACCAGGTTCCGATGTACACTGGTTCCTTTTTTCAGAGCCCATTCACATTCAATTTCACTTTTTCACCTTTTTAACATCAGCCTGGTCAACACATCAGTGTTAAAGACATAAACTGCAAGGAGCCGTAGGGAATTTATAGGCAATATAAGGTTTTGGGAATCTGAAATCTGACTGTAACTTACTAGCTGCAAGAATAATGGCTTTGTTTATAAGCATTTTGAGGCAGAAATCAAATCTTTGCATTAGATTAAATAGTAACTAACACAACAAAGTTCTTACCCTAATTCAGGCCCTTGTATTTAACGATTTTTGTCTATGTCAAACTATATAAAAATATTTCATTGCATTGTAAAATATAGTGGATTTGCTCATCTTCAGAATATTTCTAGTAGAATCCAGTGTCTTTTAGATGATTATAGAAATACTAGACCAGTTCAGAATCTAAGTTGATTAAATAAAGTAATAATGAACGACAGCCCAAATAAGCAGCAACATTGACTAAGGCTAGAACTTTACAAAGTAAAGCAGCAAGCCATTCTTACAGTAATACACAAGAGCATCTCAGGCAATAGTAAGAAAAGGACTACCAATTTTCATTGATTTGTTAAGGTACACGCTGACTGGACTGTAGTTTATCTTTCATTGCATGGTACTTATTCTGGGTTTCACTTTTACTGTTGAGAGGACATTGGTAAATAGAATGAGTATCTGCCTTATGCAGTAGGGCCAGCGATTTGTCTCACATACCTCATTACCTGGTTCAGCCTCTTTCTGCTTAAGGTGTTTTCCAGAGAGACTGCACAATTTTATAATTTTTTTACTTTTTGTGATTTTTCAATTACTTATTCTTCACATAATGCACTGATCAAAACCACTTTTTTTTTAGCATTTGGCATTTTTATGTGATAGAGATTTGTAAGTTACGATTCATAGATTTTTTTTTCTTCTTCTAAGATCATGAATGTGCAAGCACTCACATCAAGAAAAATGGTCATGCAAATGGAAAAAAAAAATCTGCATTTTCATTCATGCTCCTTTGAAACTAATTTCCTGTGTGAACTTCTCATTGTGAAGGCCAGATGAAAAAACATGTTTTTCCTTTTCATTCACTCATATAAATATGTATGGATAGCTTATAGAATTGAAAAAAATATTGAGTTGTCTGCAACATAGTTTACTCATGTGCTTACGAAATGCATCCTTTTATTTGATTGTGTGTTGTAGCTTTATTCCTGTAACATGCAGTGTTGTCCAACACAGAACAGGCTCATGGAGAGGCTTCTTTTTTCCCCTTTTAGCACTTAGGGCATTGGTGATGCAAGGCAAAGCTGGGACACTGCACTTCTCTGCTTTGAGGAAGCTCTTCTATACTCACCTTGTATTATGTTAATAGACTATTATTAATAAACTATGTTGTTTGCTCCTCTTTTCTTTTCATCTCAGATCCTGAATAAATATCCCAATCTGTGCTCCTTTCTGTCTCTCCACAAGTATTTTTTTTCTCTAATACTGTATGGAGGGCAGTAGTCAGTACTTGATTTAATGAACATGGATTAATAACACTGAAATTAAAAATCATGTAGTAGTTTTATTTGTAAGCTTGGCATTTATCTCAAAACTACTTTTTACAATTTGTAAGTTCAAATGAGAATGAAACATCAGATCTGAGAGTCCAGTGGATTTTTCTGCTTGGAATACTGACTCACTACAGCACTTGCTCCTCCATTTTTTTCTTGTCTAAATGCAAATTCTACTACAAACAAATAATTCATATAGAAAAGGAAAATCTCTGGTTTTTTTAAGTAGAGATTTTAATAATCTGGGGTGGGACATATGGAATATTGGGCTAGATTTTCAAATGTAGTCTCTTGTTATTTAAGATAACTATCAATAGGGGTTTTTAAAACTGCCTAAATTTCTATTTGCACTGAAATTAATGCATTTTTGAGTGACAGTCTTTGAAACTTCATCTCCAAATAGCTGCATTTAAGGTTCTTTATTTATCCTGTGGTACTGCCTGTCATTGTTTCAACTTTTCAACATCCAGCTAAGGACATAATCATATTGTTGTATCGGTGAATATTATCTAGGGAGGCCAGTTTATCTCATTTTCCTTATTTAGGCTTTCTTGCAGGGAACTGTAAATTGTTTTATGGGGCTATCTAGAGCCCATGGAGAATGCAGGTTAGAGTTTGCCTCAATGTTCCCATCCTGCTGAGAAGGGAAATTCTTGTCATACTGTTACTTAGTGATCCAAAGATGTACTAAAGGGCAGAGGGGAAGACATTTGATCTCCTGACATCATGGTTGGGGATAAACATTGCCTCTGTGAATTGCTTCATCTCCACAAAGGCAGACTAGAAGTGCTGGTTTGAGAAGTTCAAAGCTCCACATGCTAATGACCAGCTGCAGAGGGGTTTAGAAATGGTCATTCTTCCAACTCTCCAGGGCAGGAGAAAGCTCTGGAAAAGGAAAGCAGTATTTTTACTTTGCTCTACATCTAAGCCTTTGGACCCACTGAACAGGGTAGGTTCACAGCATAGGTGGGTCAGCAGGCTTCTAAAATAGCCTGTTGCCCACTCCTCTGCAAGGATCCAAGTCCTGGCTGGCCTGCTGTCAGGAACTGCTGTGCTGCATAAACCTCTCCTTCCCACCACATCGCAGTGGGCAGCACTTACACATGAGATGTCTGGGGAGGTTGGCACTTGTGGGCAGGGGAGAGCAGTGCTTTCCCTGTGCTTAAATGCAAGTATATAACCAACTGTCCTGGAACTCAGGCTGTCCTGAACTGAATTTGTCCAGAAAGCAAATTAAATGCTTTATTTGGTATCTAGAGAGATAACACAAGAGAAAACATGAGTGAGTGTATCTACTATTTACTAAATAGCTAATAGCTAAGAATAAGATGGTTTTGTTGTGAAGATGGTGTGTTGAGATCAGATTTGGATTTAGTATTACATTTAAATGTAATGGTAATGCTTAGAAATGTATCCTTTAGAAACAGGACATTCTGTGCCAATCCCTTTCATGAACCAGCTGCAGTATCTTCAAGTTTATGGCCTAAATCTTATTTTGCAGCCTCCACCACTTGTGTCTGTTTACCAGAGACAGCAGTGTAGGTATATGCTCAAAATGGCTACTGGACTGAAATCCTGTTCTCTGCCTTACAGAGTAAAGCACTGGAAATATTTCCTTCTCTGTCCTTTGGAGCTCCCTCGCTGTGCTTATCATCAGATATTGTTAGTCTCTTGCTAAAAATTGTAAGACAAAAGTAATTAAAAAAACTTCAGGCTTTTACTTGTTAGATCAAAGGATGGTTAAGCAAGACAGTGAAGATAAGTCTTTAACTTTGGAATTAACAATGTCAGAAAGTTTCATCCTTTGCTGATTAATCATTGCTTTGGACCAAGTAAATGATCCTTCTTCTGAGTGAATGAATGTGCCCAGATTTAAAATGATTTAGAGAACAGTCTGGCCATTTAATATAGGTTATTTTTAAAGTACTGAATGTAATTGTAACATGGATTATTATCTTCAAAACAAAAGAACACAGCCTAGTTTTAAAGAGAGGCTGAGCTACAAATATAGCATAGATGCTGGGTTGGCAAATCACACCTATTTAAAGACTGTGGAGTGGGGACTCTGGTTCCCTGCTTAGTCTGAGGCCGCCATGCCTGTGGAAATAGGACCCAATGTTCTGTCTTTTATGTGCCATTTTCTCTGGCATCCTATGCACTCACTCCTTTGATTGTTTTACTCATTTCCAGTGCTCCTTTACACTCAGCAAAGGGACTGCAGTCCTGTGATTGGTAAGTGATAGATGGGAATGAGAAGTTGGGCAGTGACAAGCTGTTTCTCTGGGCTTTTAATCACTCCTCTACTAATAGAATGTATATTCTCTACAAAACTTGAACTCTTCCTCTGCGTAATGAGAAAAGGAGCATGTGTTTATTGAGTGCCTCAGGTGCTCATTGTGTTGTGAATGTAATGCTATTCATAACAGATTGCTGTGCTGGGGAGGGTGACTGTGGGTTTGTGAGCTACAGTCTACACAGACATGACTAAATCCGTCTCATCTTTCTCCTCTGAGAATCTCCTTGGTGCTTCAGTTGCTATTCATGCACATGAAGGATTTGGTGAAGAGGAGAGTTGCTTCACAGACCAGAAGCCTAGGGAGGATTTTCCCCTTCAAAGAGAGATTAGTGGCAGTCCATACGTCATTGGGAATCATCTAGTCTTTTGGGGGGTTATGAAGTTTGTCAGGATATTTTTGAAGTAATTTCAGGGGCAACCAGTTCTTTCCAGTAAGGGTCCTTAGGGGATTTTTTTTTTTAATCCTTTTAAAGAAAGCGGTTTAGTTTTGGGAAAAAGAAAATATGGGAGGTCCAAATGCCAGGGAGATAAACCGCAGTCACCACATGAAGCCAGTGGGGCTTAGCCCTTAACAGTGACCAGCAGCCAACCTGAAAATGTCTTAGTGCCCACCTACAGTTTGGCATGTGAACTTTGAAGATGCCTCTATGTATTTCACAAAAGCAGTTGTGATATTTATTTAACTTCAAGGCTTGGCCTGGCCAGAAGAAAGAGTTATGGTGTGTGTGTTACTTTCACGGATGCAAATATTGACCTCAAAGTGTGTAATGCTTTTAGGAAAATGATAAAGCCTCTTTTTACTTTGAAAACAACTAGCATTGCACGAATTATGTGACATTCACAGTTTATGCCATGCATGTTATGTAGAGACTTCTAAGGAATTAATTTGTGTATGTTACAAAGTAGGAAGAGTTTTTAAATTCAGCTTGGATATAGTTTTACTCTAAAATGTATGGCCAATCTACTCATCATGCTGTGTTACACAATTGTGCAAGATGTGTTTTGAAGGTAACCTGCAGATGATTCCTTGTTTACAGAGTTAGGATGTAACTCTAAGCATAGATGCTACAAAACCTAAATAAAATTTTTCTGCCTTCGTGCTGCCACTGTTGATGATCAGCCTGGCAGAGCTTTACTATGAGGAAAAGTGCTTCCTACAATAGCTCAGCAACACATTAATATTCTGATGTCACTTTTAGCCTGAAAGTTAGGAGCTGATATGTTATTGGGAGGAGGAAAAGAAGTGAGGAAATATATCCCAACTAACTTAACACTTTCAGGTTTTTACTGTAGCTTTGCAAATTCTTGTTTATCTGACTTTCCTCACTGCATGAATCGTCTGAAATACCAAACTCTGCTATGTCTGCTTTCTCTTTTATGCCTTCACAGAGTTCTCAATTCTTTCTCTCTTGTCTCTCTTTCTCTTTGTTTCTCTCTCCTCTCTGTTTTTCTCTTTGGTGGGGTACCCTGAATCTCTGAAGCAGTGCAGGAGGCCGAACAGGAAGATGTAAAGGTGGTAGTGGACGCCCAAGCTCCGAAACCAACTAAAAAAACCAAGGGAGCAGCTGCAAGCTGTCAGACTAGCAGCACCAGAAAGGAGAAAAAAGGGAAACACAAAGGTTAGCTGCATGCAGCTGAATGTCAGATGTTAAATTAATTCTTTTGCAGTCAATTCTCTCTTTTTTTTCTTTTAATTTCTTTGAAAATCTGAAAATTGTCTAAAAGTAAGTTCATGAAATTTTTATGAGATGGGAAAATGTGTGTGACTTGGTCTTTTCTGGGCATGTACAACCTGGGAGTGAAGGACTAAAATTTGTAAATGCAGTCTTTTCCAAAGGACAGTGTTTGTTCAAATTGCAGAGGAGGAAGAAAGTACTGATGGAAGGATGCTGGTGTTTTCCTTGTTGAAGGAGTTGTTAAAGAAATGAGAACCATCTTACAACAGTGTGGTTTTTTAGATTATCTACAAGTAATGTAATTCAGAGGAACAGCCTTAAATTGCAGCCACTTCTGTCCATACTCTTGTAAATTAGAATTTAAGTGGACATTTTGAAAATCAGTTCAGCAAAATTGAGATAACAGCCTCAAGGGGGGTTTTCAAGTTGTTACTTGAGTGTTACTCTATCCCTCCTGAGGTGTTTTTCTGCAATGATTTTGTGTATGATTAGGTAAAATAAAAAATACACTACTGGTAGTTACAAAAGGCTACTGATATTCAAATTTTATGGATATATATGCCCACTCACAAAAAGAGAGAGAGGTTGTTATGCCACATTCAGTACTTTTTATTTGGTGGTGACTGACTAATGAAATGAAATAACTTCCCAATAATTTGCAGTTCTTGAATAAAGCCACTGTAACAGTATCCTGCCCTGTATTCCTGTGTTGTGCATGTCCAACAGTGTCTCCATTGTTGCTTAGTGTATATCCTTGACAAGTCTGTTTAAAGATAGCAGTGACTAATAAGGTTAATTATTGAGGTCAGAGTATTGGGGCTTATCTATAGGGATTTTGCAGGACTTGAGCCTACCTTAGTAAAATCCTTTACGTATTGCAGCTTGATTCTTGAGATCTGAATCTACAGTATCTCTCTGTCTGTAGTCCCTCTGACTGCAAGGAAAGCCCTAGGTTAGACAGGCTTTAGAGTCTGGCCCTGAGCTAAAGACTTTATTCATACATTTGAAAAAAGATGGTGTGTGCCAGTACCTGGGCTTAAAATAATAAGGAAAAGTCAAAGGTAAAATTAGCTGAATGTAAAAACTGTTGGCAAAATAAATGGAACAGAGAGCTAATGTTTCCCAATTTAATGTAAAAGGTAATGACATTCCAACATAGTAATACAAATGCCAGATTTTATTTTGAAGTACATCTTGCTCAAGAGTAAAAATTCTTTTACTATTTTAGCAGAAAACCTGGTTTAGGCTGTAAAGGAGCATTATGCAAACTAATACTTAAATCATGGTTATGGCATAGCCTTGAGGCTCTGTTTCATCTCACATAATGTCTCTTTTGCCCTTATGGAGTGTCTGTGTCTGTGCTATGTTCATAACTGAAGGTACTGTGCTGGTAGTTACAGTAGGTTTGATGTGACAGATGTGCCTTATATAGGACCACTGTCTGTATACAGACATATGTGTTCTGGGCAGTTTTCTTATGAGCTCTTGGCTAAAACATTCCAAGGCCTAGTGAGGCACATAGCAAGGAACACTCACTGGGTTGCTCTGCAGAGCCCAATGATGTGTGTCTGGGGCTGTGTTTGTTGGGCAGCTCCACCAGATGTAGGTGAGTTAGCCCACGAGCAGAGTGTGTTTGCTGTGAAGGAGCTGCACAGTTTTCCATTATCTCACAGCAGGTAACACCTGGTATTTTTTCTCACATGCCAATAATATTTTTATTCATTTTCTGAAAAATTCCACAACCAGGAAAATGTTGGCATATATTAATAAAAGCAAGTCGTGTCAGTAAAAGTAATGTCACTTTATGTAGGCTGAGAACTTTTGCTTGCTGATACTGGTCCATGTGTTGGAAACTAATATTGTTAGCTCTAGAAATCTAGAAATGCAGCTTCTGCTGCAATTCTTATTGCTCATCCCATTATGCTATGTGTGCTCTTCCCTGGCCTCCAGTATTTGCCCATCAGTTGCATCTTATGTATGCTTCCTGAGAGTGGAGGCGTTATTCATTAATTATACTAAAGGAAGTATTGAGTATCTCCTCTCCTGAAGTTTATGTTGATGATTAGTAACACATGAAAGTCAGTTAAATTACGTTCAGAGCATGCACATAACACCTTCTCATCCAGCTCATATGCTTTTTCCCTACACTGATGTTTTACTGTTCATTCATGAATAATGTCACCCTTGGAATAATATCTTGTTTACCTCTGACAGTGTTATAAACTTGGAGTGTTTGCAGGGGATTATAACTGGATTTCCAGTCTTCCATTCTTATCAAAGCTCCAAAATATTTTTTTATTGGATGAAAAAGTAAAACCAAATGCGTCTTAAAAATTCCGATTGGATTTTACTGATAAGTCCACTGCAGACATAGCTGATTTTGTACTTGGGATTGAAGAAAATGCAAGTGGTAACAGAACCCTACAGAGGAACTTGTATCAATTTTTGAGTTACTTTTAAATGTGAATTTTAAGAATAGATTTTATAATAGTATTGAATGGATTTGCTGATAACTTCAGCTCTAACTAATGAAAATGGATGAAGGGTAAGTGGATTCATGCCATTTTTTGGCACAAGAGATTTTGTTGGAGGGAGTTCATTGGTAATTAGACCAAATCTTGGGAAATTTTAGGTTCTGCTTATATCTTTGCAATTGCTTCAGTCTCCACTCTGACTGTAACCTTTGTATGTCCTGTAAACAAGCAGGACAAATGCTGAGGGGTGAATTCACTTTACATACTAAAATAGCATTTTAAAGGTTTCTGTTAATATTTAGCTGTAGTGAATATTGCCCTTCTAAGCATAGCCAAGTTCTTTGTGTTTTAAGAAAAAAGAACATTTAGACCAGATCCTAAGAATAAGAAGCTAATTCAGAGAAAAAGTTGTTGAATTATACATGAATAGATGTTGAAGCTGTAGAGTAATGACTGTACTCTGATCTTAGATGTGTAATGCTTTTTAAGTGGCTTGAAGAATGATGAAACTATGATCAGAACAATGTGCTAAAGACAAATGTGAGAGAAATATCAAGTTTAGTGAGATTACACTGACATAAGGCAAGAAAATGTGGCTAACTTCTCATGGCAGTGCATTTTGTAATTCTGTGATGGGTAGCATGGTATTCAGCAATTTTTTCTAAATCTGATTATTACTGGTATTTCTTAGTGGCAGTATGCAGTATACACTGTACCTATTTTTAAAAAAGAACCATAATTTTTGTCAGGCAGATCCTGCAAATGCAGTAAATTGATGACATTTTGTAGTAGCTTAGCACATTAAATTGATATTTTTGAAAGCTTTGGTCTCCCATTTATGGTTTGACATAATATTCAGTACAGGGAAAAACCTCACAATGTAACAAACAGATACGTAAAATGGTTGTATTTGCAATGCAGATAGCAGATCAAATTCTGGTTTGATTTGTAACACTAGTAAGGGGTGATTAAGGATATTAGTGAACCCAGTGTACAGTATCACTTGGTGGTTCAACAGAAAAATAATGCAAACTAGTGAAAGTGTTTGCAGCAGGAACCTATGGAAATTATGCACCCTACATAGTATTACAAATACCAAAACAGAGCATCTTTAACTATCAAAATACCTTGATGATTCCTTAAAAATGGAGATTCCTGAAAGTATTACAAGTACACAGTGGTGTGGGTTTTGTTGTTTGGTGCATTTTTTCTGCCAGTGTAGATTTGTGAAGAAGTTAATAAATATACAGGATAAAGTGGTTTTTTTGGCTATGAATGGGGTAAATCAGGAAGATAAAATGGAACTCTCAAAAAAACCCAGAAAACCCTGCAAAGCCAGGAGTTAACACAAAGTGAAATCTGGTATGAAAATTCAGGAATCATTCTGTGAATAGTTGTTGTTGGTTGTTAGATTTTGGGGTTTTTTTAAATAGCACTCTGGCTCTCAGAGCATGTAAGTACATTCTAGGAAAACCCTGCTCTGAACTGCCATGGAAGATATAAATGAAGATTTTTTTTTTTTTTGTCAGTGAAATCAGGGATCCAAATGCATTTAAAACATTGAAATAAACAATACCTTCCCAGAAAATTTTCTTTTATGTTGTACATTAAATGTATATAGTACACTGGTATATCCTGCTGACTTTATGAGAGTCAGGAAGCAGGCGAGCTGCTCTTACACTCAGCTCTTTTCCTGCCAGGATGGCTATTCCATGTTTTGATTTGGTTTGTTTCTTCCGTGTTTCTTCTCTCTCTTTCACGCCTGTCTGACTGTTTTGATTTGTGCATCCTGTCCCATTTTTATATGTAACAAGCAGCTACATTAACACTGGCTGGCTAAGAAAGCAGCAGTTTTTGTTGAATAAGAGGCATCATTTCTCACTGTAACACTTCCTTTCTGATGGGGGTAGGGAAGCTCATGTAGAGCAGATTTATCTTGCCTTCCCTGTAAAGAGAAAGGGTAGGAGGAACGATGAATGAGTTTCCACCTAGAAAAGTCCTGTTATTTCTAGATCTGACAAACCTTTCAGGTTGTGCTTTGGTGACACATGAACTTGATTGTGAAGAAATAATTTTGGCCTCCTCGGGATAAAGATTTATGAATGTACAGTTCCTGCTATTGTTTTCTAGATTTCATCAAAGTGAATGTAGAGCTTGATGCTGAAGCACTTTCTTTTAGCGACCTGATCTGGTGTTAGCAATAGTCCTTCTTTTGACAGAAGCTCTCTAGAGGTCCTTTTGGAAAAAAATTCTACATGCCCCCTTTCCTTCTAACCAAATCCCTTTGTGATTTTGCAGTTGCTTGAACCCCTATCAGTGGATGCATGGCCCCTATGAGAACAGGAATATACTGAGAAATGGCTTAAAAAATATTGACAGCAGGGTTTGCTTTAAGCCAAGTTCTTTAAAGGACAGAAACTATTTGTTCTGATGTTAGATCTCTCTGAGATTCCCTGTCCTTGACCTCAGAGCAGGCCAGCCATCCTTTGAAGGTTTGTGCTGCCATCCCTCAGCTGGAGGAAGAGCTGCTCTGCAGTGGTCTTGAGGAGCAATTGCAGTTGCAGGGTCATTGCTGGCCACAGCCTTTGGTGTTGTCCACGTGGATATGACTTCTTTGTCAGACCAGTAACTGAGCTCAGAAGATGAGGATTTCTCTTCCAGAGACCTCCTGCCTGACCTTGGTCAACTTTTCAGAGCTGATCTTCAAAGGGCTTAATCATGTTCTTGAAACTTAGTCTGTGAGCAGTATGTCTGTCTTCACACATCAAATTTGTGCCTTAAATGCTATATAAAATGAGAGCAAGAACTTTATTATCCTTCAGTTCTTCACTTGTAAAACAGGGACATAATTATGTTTCTTTCCTCATACTTAATCTCGTTTGCCTTTCAGTCACTGAGCTCAATTACTTCTCTCTGATTTACCATACTTTTCTTTGTATTTTCTTTCTTAGTTTGCAAATATCCTATAAAGAAATTCTTAATTTATTAAAGGAGTTGTTTTCAAATAAATTAGAAATCTATATTTTCATGGGGTCCTAAGGCTCTCTTAATAATCAGTTAATCGTTCTTTCCTGGATTTATAAATTCATGTAAAAGTACCTAGAGGAAATAACATTTGCTGCAAATATTTTCACAGCAAAATGTTTGCATGTATAAAAACATGCAGAGAGGAACATGATGTTTATAAATATACAATTAAATTCTTTTCCTGAAAGATCCAGTTTCTGGGGATTCATGCAGTATATAGCTGAATATTTTAATAATGTTTTGGAGAGCTGGCTCCCTATGCTTGCACCTGTGGTTTCTTGCTGGGTAGGTTGTCACATATTTCATCTGTAACAAGTTTTCCAAGACTACCATTGTGCACTGTGCACTATTGTCAGATAGCAAAATCTTTCCTTGTGCTTGATCTCATGCTTATCTGTAAGTCATGGCCACACATATCAGCTGCCTCTCTGAAGGCATACACCTCCGAGCTCATACATTGCTTGGTTGTTTGTAGTAATTTTCTCCCATTTGACTCTTTCCGCCTACTCCTCTGCCCCCTAAAAATTTTAAGTACTGTTTCTTAATTATCTTTTGAGCAATGAAATAATCAAAATTGTGTTTCCGGCCTGTCCTCTTACATTTTCTTATTCTTCTGTAATATTGCAGTGTCATTAGACTGTGATGACTTTGAGAGTTTCACTGATGAGATGTCTAGAAATGCTCAATTTCTGTCTGATTTGAGAGGGAATTCCACTCAGACCCATTCTGTTACAGATTCTGGGTTTAGACAGGACTTCTCAGTGGACTGATCCAAGCTTTGTGTTCAGTGTGACTATACCCTTGGTTTTTGACTTGCACATAGGCTTAGGAAGTGTATTTCTTTTCTGAAAAATAACTTTGAAGACAGTGAAGCTGGCATAAAAATGCATGAGGCTCAAATGAATACCCAGAACTGTACTTATAGTGCTTTACTAGTGCTAGTATGCTATTTTAATGACTTCTAGATCTGTAGGGCCAAGGAGAAGGGATATGCTCCAGGATCTATGGCCTCCATCCCTTTTGGTCTATACTTGCTCAATTTGTCAGATGAAATTGGATAACTACATCTAGTAGAACTCTGATGGCTCATCTATATTAATTTTAACATTTATCTATAGGACATATCAAAATGGTTGGAAACTGTTCAGCAAGATGCTGCTGTGGATATAGGATAGAGAAATGTATGCCTGGTGACCCTCCCATAAAAAGATTTCCTTTAACTGCTGGATTGGAACAATTAAATAAGGTCTCAGCTTCATTTCCTCAGAATGTATTGTCTTTACAAAGTCCAATGAAACTGAATGGATTTTGGTTTGTTGGTCCATGCTTTGGAAGCTGAAGTTTCAAACAGGCATAATGTGGTACTATAAAATGCATGAAAACTTGGATTTGTTTCTCATACATCATGAACACTAAGCAAAATTTTGCTACTTTATTTCTTTCCCAAGGTTTTCAATGGCAGTTCTTGTATTTATTTTTCCCATACCTTTTTTCTCTCTCCTCTCATTCCAGACCTGGATCTTGTGATTTTTTTTTTTCTTTCATGTAGGTAGTTAACATTTTATGTGTTTAAAGCAAAAGAAAGAAAAAATCCTATCTAAATATCCCATACCTGAGATCCAAGTGAAGTGCATGTCTACCTAATGTGTTTTGAATTTCTTAGAATTTAGGTGAATTCAGTTTATAAAAACATTCTATGTGGTAGTTTAGATTACCAGCTCTTAAGAGATTGATACTGCCTATTTATAAATATTGTCTAGAAGTTTTTAGGTGCTAAGAGTGTACAGGCAATTGATAAATAGTAGTTTATAGGATGTAAATGCCAGTAATACTCATTTACTGGCTTTTTTTTTTTTCTGTATTGCTTTGTTTTCATTTCTGGTACCTCTGGTTTTCTTCTGAGATGTGACCATGTCAAAGTGTACCAGAAGGCCTTTACTGAAGGGACTGGTACTCTGAGGGCTGTTTTAATCTTCCACTTTCCTCCCTGCCCTCCTTCACAGTTACCTCTCAGTAATTCCCTTTACTTCTTAGCAGGTATTCAAGGACATCTCCATCAGGTTTTTTTCCTACCTGCTTTTTGAGAAACACTGTAAAAAATGCTGACCATAGCAATAATTACGTTCTTTTTTGGCACAACCCACTCAACTTCTTTGCCTCTTTTGACTATGTTCTTAAAGTCAGGGAACTTATAAATATAGAAAACTAGTTTGTTTTATTGCACAGAGGAACATCTTTCTGGTAAGTGGGTGAAAATGAGTCAGTGAGGCAAAGAAAGTGAGAACACCTTGAGAGATCCACCTTGATTATTATTATGGAAACTTGGAACTGTTTTCAGACATTAGGTAAGTGATGGTGAAGCTGCTTTTTGAACTATGACTTAGGAAGATGAGCTTATATCTCATGATATAGAAAAATGTATGCTTGTATTTAATACTGTTTAACACGTGCACATATAGCTACAAAGATGTGTGTGTGCAGAGATGTATGCACACACACAAGTATTAAATAGTTAATGCTACATTTGCCATGAACCATCTACGGTGTTCTCATGCAACAAAAGTTCTTTTTTTTTTTTTAATCCTCTCTGTCTGGCTACATATTTCATCCCGTTAAATGTGCTCCCCAGTGGAACCATTCATAAAGTTTAATAACACACTCTACCAGTGATGCACTCTTCAGAATACTGACATTGATTTTTCTTCTCTAAAAGTGTGACCTGCCAGTGTAGCCTTTGTCCTAAGGCCTAATAATACACGATGTTCCTGACAGCATGGGATGTGAGTGCAGATGTTCTGCAGGCATCTGAAAAAAAGCAGCCTCAGTGCAATCTCTAGTGCTGTCGAAGGCATTTTATTTGCTGCAGATCAATGTCTGCTTTGAAGAGGAATAATTAAGGTGTTTTGTTCCTTCTGAAAAGGGTTCTCAAAATTAGGTTTGTGTCATCCAAGGCTAAATAAGGGGCTAGATAGATATTCATGAGGCATCTTGTTAAACTCACAGATGCTTAACACTTTAAAAATTCTGATTATTAAGGTAAGAACCTAACTACAGGTAGCCACTTTAATGATAATGGTAAATATAGTTGATGCTGTTAAAAATACCACAGAGGATCTGAGCACCTGCCTTTCTGTTCTAGAGCACTTTTGCAGGAATGCTTATCCTGAGATAACTTCTAAGAAAAATGCTATTCTCTTCACTGCCATATTATAGGTAAGGCGTAGGAAATGATACTGTTCATTCTGCATCATGCAGAGCTGCTTCTGAAATTTTCATCCTAGCAAGGTCACAGAGACATTTCCTTGGACTTTATTTCATCCTTCAAGGCTGTATGGACAGATTATTTATTTGTTGTTAATTGTTGTTAGCTTTGCTGTAAGTAAATCAGAATTTGCAGGGTTGTTGCAGAAATTGCCAGGGTCTGTGTGATGGAGATGAATCAATAATTCCTTGTGGTCTTGAACTCTGTCAGTTTAACACTTCTGCAGTGTTGGGCTGCATCTTGTTAGGTAGTTGCACAACCAGTGCTGTTCTGAGGGTGTGGACCTCTTTCTTTTCCACTTATGCTTTGTATCGCAGTGGCAGTGACAGCAGATATTGCAAAGTACAGTTAAGCATGCTAAATGTATAATCCAGTTGCCTTCTAATGCAAGTTGACAGCTGCTGGCAAAGCAGGATGAAATGGTATTCTTGGAGACTTCTGCTGCAGTTCGCAGTCCGAAAAAAATCCCAATTCCTGCAGCTCCTTCTCACAGGATTTATTCAGCTTTGTTTGATGTGAGAAGCACCATATTCTTTACTGAACTAGCTCTTTATAGTGCTTGTAAATTCTCTACAATGTTGCTTGCTTATTAACAAAAATTCCTCAACAGCAACAGTATACAGCTTATGGTATTCACTATATTTGTACATAATAATATTACAATTTTCATCAAATGCAAAAGTGCGTTTTTATATAGCTAATTTAGTAACATATTCCAGCACTACATCTTAACTAAGAGCTGAAGTACATTTGCAATCCAATGTTTTAACTTGTCCTGAAGGGAAAAAAAAGTTAGCTCGTGATAAGAACATACCCCACCTTGTGTTTTCTTTTTCTCTCTTCAGAGGTGATTTACAGCTGTAAGGAGGTAAATAGATTCTCTCTGGCTGAGGTGAGAAGCCACAGGATCACAGCATGACTGAGGCTAGAAGATACCTCTGGGGACTGTCCAGTCCCATGTCCCTGCTCACAGCAGATTGCTCAGGACTGAGCCTGTTCAGGATTTAAGCATCTCAGAGGATGGAGGTTCCAGGGAATATGTAATATCTTGTTTATAGTTTTGCTCTGGTGTATTAACTGTATGGCAATTTACTAACCCAAAAGGTGTATTTAGGCTTAGACAAGACTGGCTGCCCCTGTCTTGTATACACTGCTAGAACTATTTGTGAATTTTCCAGCATTTTGAAACTTTGGAAGCATTGTTTCATGATAGGAGTGTTGTTTATTAGGGGATATGGCATAATCTGGGACTTGGGTTCATGTGTTTCTGGACCAGTTGTGTGTCCTTATGAAAGTTTTATGTTTTCTTTGTCAGTTCTCTCCAATGATTTCTTTTCTGTTTAGTTTTCAGTGTTTCTGGTGCATGGATAGGTGTGCTTTGGAGTGAGGAGAGCAACAGTGAAATCCTAATCCTCTTCTGGAGATTCTCTAGTGTTGCATGTAGGAAATAAAATGTTTGCCTTGGAGGCTAGTTTAATCATGTTTAAGTCTGGAAGTATTATTGAATGGTTACATCCAATCTCTGATTCCTATAAAAGATGCTTTTTTGCGAGTGAGCAATTCTCTTTTCAGTACCTTCTTAACAGAAAGACAACTAAGGCTTTTGCTGCTGTCTGACAGGGATTGATGGCCCAGCTGCTTTTCAAGATGATGTTCAGAAGATAGGAAGTCAAGTGCAGATTCTCACTGTTGGACAGTCCAACCATGAGGAAGATGATGGAGAGAAAGTGGCTAGTGGTCAACAACAGCAAAGCAAACAAGATCTTAGAACAGCAATGCAGAAAAAAGGTAAGTAGCCAAAGCTTCCTTCATGTTCTCACTGCTTGCTTGAGGTACATTGACTCCTTTTCATATTCTCACTCTCAGCCCTAGTCTAAGCAGAGTTTGTTAGTCTGTATTTCTTCTCCTCAGAGCCTGTTAGGCTCTATTCTATTATCTAAAAAAAACCCAACCAAAACCAAACCTAAAAAAAAAAAAAAAGATAATTAAAGTCTCTACTGTCCCAAGGAACAAGAGCTCTGCAGGCTCTCAGGGATGAGACTTCCCCATCTGCAGTGCAGTGCTATTGAGGTACCTGGCAGATGCTAATGTTCACATCCATCTGTTC
This sequence comes from Manacus vitellinus, assembly GCF_001715985.3. Classification (NCBI taxonomy): domain Eukaryota; kingdom Metazoa; phylum Chordata; class Aves; order Passeriformes; family Pipridae; genus Manacus; species Manacus vitellinus. The sequence continues at coordinate 5,154,068 of NW_021940291.1, forward strand.
TCATTTTTATATTGTACAACTCTGGGAATCACTTATTTGATGGCTAAAAAAAGAGCAGGGAATAGCAACGTTCAAACTAGAATATTCATTTTAGTTGTGCTGCCAGTTACATGTTGTTCACGTTTTCATAATGTGTGTTCATAATTGCAGAGGTGAAAAGTACAGCACTGTGTATTCTGCAACATTTCCCACACAGAGTCCTCAGATGTTCTGGAATATTTTTTTTTTCCTAGAGGCATGTATGCTTTGGAGATAGATAGTGTATGTACACATTCATGCATCTGTCTCTTCCTTCCTGCACTGTTGTTATCTCTCATTAGACAGTAACTGTAGGAAGGAAAAAAAAAAATCCTGAAATCCTCACAAAGCTTTTTCTGAAGACATTTGCTTTGGAGTTGTTCTTCTTCAGTGTACAGCTTTTGAAGCAAAGATGGCTCAAGCCAAGAGCGCTCTGATGCTTTAAGAACAAACTCTTTGTGTATAAAGAGCAAAATGTAAGTGCAAACTTGACTCGTGTAGAATAGACTATTCATACCTAAATGCCGCCTCTTGTCTGCAGAGCAGTTCTCACTAGGATTCATTTTTTCTGGGACGTTACCCTGCAGATGTGAGCAGCTTCAACTGAAACGGGCAGATTTTCTCCAAGTGCGCTATTTCCTGGGCATTTGAGTTGCAGGGGTGTTGGGCATGACTAACAAGTTCTGATCTGTGTGGTGATTGTGTTGCCTTAGACCATGGCTCAGAATATTTAATCGTGAGGCACACTACTAACTAAAGCTGATTGACTTAAAAACTACCCACAGACTTCTCAAAGTAGGTCACAGCCTTCAGATTTTTACTCTGGGGGACACTTCTAGTTTTGATGGGTTTTTCCAGGTTAACATATATTTTTATTCTGGCCAAATTTTTGTTTATTTTTAATAGAAGCAGTGAGTGGAATTTTTTTGTTTTGCTTTGTTTCTTTGTATTCTCAAATACATGATATGACCTTTTTTACTAGGTCTGAGTATACTCCTGATCAGAACAGGCACTGCTAAAAGTGAATCACTACTATGCTTCAAGTTGGGAGGGGACACTTTTTTAAAATGGGAATACTAAGGTTTATTAACAGCAGACCTATGCTGGGTGAGACACAAAGAAAGGTATTAAGACAATGCTAGCAGCATCTCAGTAAAATATTTTGACTATGTGTGTATGGTTTGCTGCTTGATACCAGCAGAGGAGGCTTGTTAGAACGTTTTGTGTATCCCAGTATTGATGTGACACTTTACATGTCAATAAGGCTCTTCATGTGGATTCCTACTGCCACTTCACTGCTTGTGGCATGTCCTTACTGGCATGTCACCATTGGTCTGAAAAGCATTTAGAATTGTCGTCTCCCATAAGTCTTTCTCTTGCGTGGAATGAGACCAAAAGGAGAAGAACACAGAGATAAAGTAGAAAGGGATCCAGTCCTGGTCAATGGCAAGTTGAATAGGAGTCAGCAGTGCCCTGGTAGCTGGGGGGCCAACCCTGTCCTGGGGGGCATCAGGCAAAACATTACCAACCGGTCGAAGGAAGGGATTGTCCCGCTCTGCTCTGCACTAGGGTGGCCTCATTTTGAACAGTGTGGCAGTTTTGGGCATCACAATAGAAAAAAGACGTTAAGCTATTAGAGAGCATCTGAAGGAGAAACCATATGAGGAGGGACTGAGGTCACTTGGTGTGTTTGGCATGAGGAAGAGGAGACTGAGGGGAGACTTCACTGAGGTCTTCAACATCCTCATGAGGGGAAGAGGAGGGGCAGGTGCCGATCTCTTCACTCGCATGACCAGTGACAAGACATGGGGGAATGGCATGAAGCTGAGTCAGGGGAGATTTAGGCTGGATATCAGGAGAAAGTTTTTCAACCAGAGTGGCTGGGCACTGGAATAGGCTCCCCAGGGAAGTGGTCACAGCAGCAAGCCTGTCTTGAGTTCAAGAAGCGTTTGGACAATGCTCTCAAGCACATGGTGTGATTCTTGGGGTGTCCTGCAGAGGACCAGGAGCTGGACTCAATGTTCCTGAAGGGTCCCTTCCAACTCAGCATATTCTATGATTCTATGAAATGCTAACCAGCCTAATGGGAAAGGCTGAGTCCCATCAGATTTGCGTAGCCCTGGTTTATGCCTGTTCTGCTCTTTGGCACTAACTTGGTGGAGAGAAACTTCTCTTAGCACATCTCTGCTTCCCCAGTGAGTCAAGTTGTGATACGAGACAAGAGGTTATAGGCTACTGAGTGTGAAAAGCATAAGCCACTTGCAAGAAAATGCCAAATGCTTTATTTGATTTCTCCATCTGTTGGAAATTGCCATACTTGAATAATTTTCTTCCTTCAGGAAATATTCGCCCTCTTGATTTCCAAAGTGTTAATCTGTAGAGTTCCTCCCTGACAAATGAGTCACTAGGACAGAGCCAGACTTCCGTAAGTTTTAGCACTGAATAACTAGCATGTAGTCCTCACATTTATCAGTTTGCAATATGTCTCTGTACAGACATGGAATGAGCAATTTAATCTTAGTTCTTCTTTGACACCTGAAGTTACAACTGTTTTGAGATTTGGGGAGGAATAGATTTGACTTCTGGATTCAAAACCAGAACAGGAGCTCTCTGAAGCATTTTTCCCCACAGGTCATGAGGGCAGACTTTTCTAAGGCTGGCACAGAATTTTCACCGCTAAAATATCAGTGGTGAAACAGTGGGCACAGGTGTAGAAATAAACCGATTACGTCTGTGGATATGAAGTATGGCCTTATTGCACAGCTGCCAGCTGAGGAGATGGACTGTCTCTGTTACCCATGCATAGAGCCTAGAACATGGTTGCCATTATTAAGAAACAGTGCTTGTGATTAATGACCGTGTGATTAATAATGAGTGAGTTCTACAGGCTTTGAAAATATCTGTTGACCTGTGAACTCAGGCCTCCCTTGCATAACCAGATCCTATTGAAACTTTTTGCTGTCGTGCTCTGTGGTGTATGTCCCTTCTGGGGGAACTGAAGAAGTGGATAATGAGACCTTTCATGATGCAGCTGAACGGAATGCAGGCATTGCATACGCTTCTGCTTTACTTTTATACACTCACTCTTACTGTTCTGGTGGTGTTTCACTATCCAGTATGCATCTGGCATCAAAAGCCATTTTAAATGTCTTTTTTTTCCCCATCTGTTCCAAAATGTGAACCGAAGTAAACAGTTATTGAGTCTATATCTACTGTTTATATTTCTGTACATTGGTTTGATTCAGTCTCTGCTTGTTGCAGACCAAGTTTGTGTTCCAAAAGACTAAGCTACGTGAAAATCTTTATGCATATCCCTGGAACTCCCAGAAAAACAGTTCAGAGAGCCTGATTTCATCTTTTAATGATGTGGAAACACTAGGCACAGGGACTGAGGTAGAATTTAGGCTGTCTGATTATGACTCTGAATACTTCTTTCAGTGTTTCCAAATGAATATTTGTGTAGAATTCGTGTGTATCACTTATTCAATCCGGTTTGAGGTGTTTGATTTTTTTGTTAGAATTCAAAAGTAGGCTGAGCCCCTACCATGCAGTGCTGCATCACACACAGGAGGGTTTGTGGCACAGCTGTTCAGTGTGGATGAGGTTTTCTGAAGCTTCAGCTCTGTGATTCAGGGTTTTTTGACTTTATTCAAGGTACTAAAAAAGAAGATGACAGGAGGTATAAGCAGGCAGAAGGTGAATTTGATTGGTCAGTGCAGAAAGATAAAATGTCCATAATTGCAAATTCAAGTGGCAGCATTATGGCCCCATCCCGTAAGCCTTTAGCCCTTTGCAGAGTCCTCTTGCCAAGTTACACTTGTTCACTCAATTAAGGGTTTGCAGAATCAAACCCTTGGATTTTTTCCTTTCCCAGATCCCCATGCAAATCCATCCTGGTCCTCTTCCACCTCCCAATCCAGTCTTGTCGCCCTGGATCATGTTCCTGGTAAGTACAGAAGGAAAAAGTTAGTTATGCCCATGCTGCTTGGCTCTGGAAGTCTGCATTTCATTTATCCTTCTGCATTGGACTTACCAATAATGGGAATTCTGGACCAAGTGGGGGTTTTTTGGTTTTTTTTTTTTATAAGGATTAAATATAACCTCTAATGTGTGGAACTTAAAGAGTTTAAACTTGAATCTGAGATAGCTTCATCTGCATGATATTCCTTGAACAACCAGACCTGGCAAATGTCCCACCATTGATGGGTTTTGCTGCTAAGACCTATTTGATGTTCAAAGTTGTGTTTCCCTTTGAAATGTCTGAGGATTTGAATTCTTGTAAAGACAAATTTTCAAGTGCTGTAAGGCAGTTCCGTTGGCCTGGGCTGATACTATTCTTTACATGAAATGAAGGTGCATGAGAACATTTCCTTCATGTGAATATTTCTTCTCAGTCTAAGATCTACTCTTCAGCAGATTTCATAGGAGCTGTTGAAAGTGTGCTGTAAAAGGGATTATATTTAAATTCTTAAGGTCTCCAAGTGGCTCTGGCAGGTTGTCCTCTCAGCTCCAATTTCAGGTTTAAGATTTTGTGTAGTGTTTGAAGTACTTGATTGGGTGAGGATGATCTGAATTTAATTCCTAACTGGGTGTTTTCTCCTCTATCACTGGGTAGCTTGATCTTCTCTGTGAAATGGAAACCATGATGTTTCCTTTCTCTTTTACTGGAATGTTTTGGCTTCTCAGGGGAGATGCCATGTGGTCATACACTGCCTCACACAGTGAACCTCCCTCACACACACCCTCACTCACCTGTGAGCCTAAGGGTGCAGCAGCATGATAAGTGATGTTTTACAGCAAGTATGGAAGGCTTTAATGTATTAGTATTTCATATAAGTGTGGTGCTTTCTCCTCAGGCATTTCAAGTAGCATGAATTTTGATGAGGAAGAAGATGAGGAAGATGAAGACAGCTCCAGTTCTTCACAGTTAAACAGTAACACCCGGCCTGGTTCTGCCACAAGCAAGAAATCCAACAAGGTAAGGTGAGAGTTTGAAGAAGGGGCATGCAAGGTGCTATGTACTGCATGATTTCAGAGTGCAGTCAGGATAGGCCTGGCTTTCTTGTTCTGTTTTTAATATGCACTGGAGTATCTCCAAGGTGATTTACTGTGATAGCTCTCAGGGTTCACAGGAGCAAGCAATGAAAACAATGACTTGGAGAGAAGAATAGCAAATATTGTCTAAACTTGAATGAAGAGAAAGGTAAACAGTAAATATTTACCTTTCTACCTCTTGCAGGTGCTCAGAAGGATCTTTTGTTGCCATTGACTTTTTCTAGGCATTTTCCCACCCTGTTCTCGCTGCCATCATCTGAACATAAAATAAGACTTTGGATTGTTCAAACAATCTAAATCACAGGCTCCTGCTAAACCAGTTGATGGTGCCCCACTCTTTTATATACTGCGCTGACTTCTCATCTTTGTTGTATCTCTATCTAGCTTAAACTGTTGCTCCCTATCCCATTTCTTCCTTTCACCAAAGGCCATCACTGTCCTAGAGTGTGGCCTTTCTGGAATAAGGGAGGCACTGAGGTGGGAAGCTGTGAGCCAGGTTTTGCTGTGTAACTGCACAACTTTCTGTCTGTGCAGCCACCCCATTCTGCTTTGCCAGCTGTGTCTGTACACTGAGCATCAGCTGCACAGGTAACTGCTCCCCAGGCCTCTGGTAGCCAAGAGCTTGACTGATTGGATTAGAAGAGATCCTTACCTTGACAAACTGTCTTCAAGGCTGCTGAGGAACCAGAATGGGGAAGACAATATGTCCCATATTTTTATTTTTTTTTAAATTGCAACTGCTATCAAATGCCGTTCCTTTGTACTTATAACCTTGTAAATCAAAGCTGAGAAACTTGAATTTTGCTTATTGTTTTAGGAAGCGGCCTCAGCCCCCAGTCCTTCCACAAATGAGCCTCTCATAGACGTCGATGACCTGGAGGAATTTGCCATAAGACCTGCTCCACAGGGTGTCACTGTCAAATGCAGAATCACAAGAGACAAGAAGGGAATGGATCGAGGGATGTACCCTACTTATTACCTCCACTTGGAAAGGGAGCATGGTAAAAAGGTCATAAAATAACTTGAATGGCATACCAGTTGCATCTGAATTTAAAAAACTGATAAAAATCTGAAGAAGTATTAGAAAGAAAATGTTTATTTTAAATGTATTTGTCACTTTCACTGAGCTCTGTCCTACAGTCTTCCAAAAGCAAAACAACAGTATCACTTTGTTCCACTGCCTTTCTTCATATGTCTAATCTTTGGCCTTAAATAATCCATGCATGGCACCTTTATGTGACTGTCAGCAGTTGGGGATCTCTGCGTTCTGTGGCCTGAAAAGCATCTACTTTCAATTCAACTGGAAGAGCCAGAGCAACTTAGAATGAAACATTTAACAAAATAGATCAAATTTAATTATTTAAACCATAAATAATAGAAGTCATTTTCCTTTTCCAGTTTTTTTTTTTCCCTGGTTTTGCTAGGTCCCAGGAGACCTTCTGTCAGGAGACCTTCTGTTACTTTGCTAATGATGCTGGAAGACAGAAAAATTGCCTGTGGTTTATTATATATCAGGGCAGGAAGTGGTGTGTGCTAATCCCTTTAGCATTCTGGAATATGTTTTTTTGCATTGCTTAGGTCTTTCTGTTAGCTGGACGGAAACGAAAGAAGAGTAAAACCTCTAATTACCTCATCTCTATAGACCCAACTGACCTGTCTCGGGGTGGAGAGAGTTTTATTGGAAAACTGAGGTAAACAGTGATAAATCTAAGAATTTTTATTATATAATACAAAGTTCATTTGATATTAAGAAGCCTGTAAGCCACTATGACTTCTTCATTAGAGGCTTGACTACATACATCATGTGATAATGGTCTTAAAGATCACCAGTATCCAAGGCATGTTTTCAAAATCTCTCAAGTATTTACAGGATCACATTTTGTTAAAAGTCATCAGGACTGAAGCTTCTTAAATGCTCAAAGGCCAGATTCTCAAGGGTGTACAAGCACAACTTATCTTAATGGGATTTTCAGAAGTGCATGAGTACATTGTGTCTAGCCTCTATTGATATAAATACCTCGGAATGGAAGTACTGTCTGTTACGCAGAGAATCTCTTTGGTTTTGCCTGTTCCTTAAGATCCAAATCAGTTATTTGCAGGTAGTGGAATTATTTCAGAAGGACATGTTTCTTTTCTGTCTGTCACCCTGTTGTACACCGGTCTGTTGTTGATACCTGGAGCCTCTCGATGTATGTTTAGATCATCTGTGCCTGAGGAAAGGGCCTGTGCTGCTCGTTGCCATTTGCCTGTGTGGATCTTGGAACTTCACGTGCTATTTATTGCAGTGCAGACACAGAATGAGGATAATGTGGTTTTGTATGTCCTACATTGTATTTTGCACTCCTTTCCATTGAAATAGGAAAGATTATTTATGACTTTATAAAAATCACTCCCTATATTCTAGTGGAGTTTAGTAGTCAGGTAAGAAAGCAGATAGTTTTGTACAGAGTAAGCCTACTTTAAAAACACAAGCAAACAAACAAAATAACCCTGCTGAGTGTTTCCTTACTGCTTTCTTGAATTTTCTAGTTTGCAAGATGAAGCCTCCAGTGTAACGATAAGGGACTTTTAGTATACTCTGCTGTACTGTACTGTTATGTTTTTGTTATGGCCTTTAATCCAGGAGTTGCCATTTACCTGAGATTAGAAATAACAGCTCTCTCTACTCAATACTTCTCTTTCCTTTGGGGCTACAGTGCAGTAAAGGATAGATGTCTCAAGCAGCATTACTGGCAAATGGTGATTGGATTTTCCGTTTTTTTGATAGATCAAATCTTATGGGAACTAAGTTTACAGTTTATGACAATGGAGTAAATCCAATGAAAACAACATCAAGCCTGGAGGCGAGTACCCTGCGTCAGGAGCTAGCTGCTATTTGTTATGTAAGTACTGCTCACAGGCAAAATGTGCAGGAAGGGCAGTTCAGTTTCTGAAACAGCACTCTGAATTTCCTTCTCACTTAGGATTATGTAAATCAGCATTCATACTTGGATGTAACAGAGCAGCTGATCTCCACTAGAGAAACCAGGAAATTCAGTGGAAAGCAGAGGTAAAAAGTGTGCACTCAACACATTGCCCAGTTCTCACCTTTGGTCAGAAGGTGTTGGGGCTTTTACATAACCCCCTGGAGGGGGTAGGATGCTTTCTGCAGGCACCAGCTGAGGGAGCCTCCTGAACTGCAAGGAGTTGTGTGCATGGCATTACTGCTCTAGTGTGATTGTTTATTATGGCGTTTTGAAGGAGGCATCTCTCATCCAAATCACAGGTAGCTGGACAGGTATGTCTGCAGCAACTGAGAGACTGGGATAAAAATTCTAAAACTCTTTTTTACCAGGAAAAAACCTAAGCAAACCCCAAGCAAAATCCAAACTTGTACTGAATGAGAGAGACCAGCCTCTTATAAGACAGTAAATAGCACTTGTCAGGAGCAATGCAGACAATGAAGACTTGAAACACAGTTGCTGCTGTTTCCTAATTGCTGGATAAGTAACAGTTTTGTTGACATGATTCTTTCTGTCCAGAAATATGTGGGCCCAAGAAATCCTTCCATTCAAAGTTGGTATGTACACTGCTACAGAAAGTTGTCTGGTTTCACAAATCAACAACTTCTGATAAAAATATCCAAGAATGGCTTTTCTGAAAAGTTCCTGCCTAGCTTTAATCAAGGGTGCTTGGAAATCTGTCAGTTCAAGGTCCAGCACATACCCAGTGTAGGCACAGAATGTGTTCCCAGAAAGGTCAGCTTCGGGTTGTGGGGAGCAATGTGTCTGGAAGATTTCAGCATATGAGCAGGAAAGCAGAGAGCCATCCTTTCCATGCAAAGTGCCAAGAGTACTGAAGTGGGACAGTATTAGCTGCCAGCGTGCTCTTTTCCTGCTGCTTAAGATGCAATTTTTCTGTGGATACAGTATAAATAGTGTGTTTGTTCACGTGTGCTGTTACTCAGGCACATAGTTTACAGTTGGAGATAGACAGAGAAACATGCCTCCACTCCTGTTAGATTTAAAACCCTCAGAAAATCCAGCTAGCAAGAGACTCCAGGACTTGGTGTCAGTTTGACTGAAGTTTCAGTAGAAACCTAGAATTTAGATGTTTAATATAGGTAATTTTACTGGTTTATATGGGAGGGCATTCCCTGGAGCTGGGCAACTAATCATCTAGTGGAAATTGAAAATACAAGAAGAAAATAAAAAATAATTGAAAAAGGTTATATATTGAAAAATTTAGGCATTGCTTCAATAATTTTTGAATGATGAACATTGCCAAATTAAAAGCTGTTGTGGTCAGAAGAGGTAACTGGAAGTGTGAATGTTGGAAAGAACCGAACCATGGCCACTGTTGGCACAATGTGGCTGAGATAAGCTGCTTTTATATGTGTATTTGTAATCAGCAGTTTGAAATTTGGACATTTGTATAAGAAAATTACTTTTTATAATAACAGAGAAAAGCAGCAGGCTTGCAGGTGTGCTGTGGCCAGAGGACAAAAGGAAATTGGAATGGTATTTCGTTACTAGCCAGGTTTGCTAAAGTGAGATTACTGTCCCTGGCTGCAGCAGAACCACAGCAAAGAGTGCCAGGAAGAGCAGTATTGAAACACCCTTGTCCTAAGGCAGTCTTTTAATTCCTGCCTTGAGATTTCCCCTACAGCAAAAACTATAAAAAACAATACTTTAGAAGCACCATTATGCCTCTCACTGTCCCTCAGCTCATCTGATCAGGTACCCATGTGGAGAGCAAGCTGTACCCACTCCCACCAACTTACTGAGCATGACCTGCTTAATCGATCGCCTCAGCAAGACTGGTTTATACAGGCAGAAACTGGTGATGCATCTGTTAACTGTGGGATAAATGTGTCGAGGACTCTCTTTGTGGAGCTCACCTTAGGGCATGTTTCAAAGATCGGGAACAGAGAGCAAGGACAGTTCTCTCAGGTGCTGTTAACCATTTTTACTCCCCCACTGCTGGCAGCCCAGCGTATTAATAAACCTGCAGCAGCACCTAATGGCTGGTTGCAGAACTGCGTGACAAAATTTATCAAGGAGCAGTGAGGTGTTACTGTAATACTTGTACCACGATTTTCTGTGCTGGATTCCTTTATATCCATAGAATCTCACAATTCAGTTTGTGTCAGATTCTGCAGGCAGGGAGCTCAGCTGACATTCTGAGGGGTGACTCAGGTTTCAGTAAAGCAACAAGACCCCGTGTCTCTACTCAGGCCTCCATCACTTGCATTGTGCTCCAGTGTTGTAGTTCTGTGATTTGGGCTTTCTATGGAGTGATAGTTTCTACAGAAGATATTAAGTACAGATGTGTGAAAAAGTCCAGAAAGGGAAGTGGCTGAAAGAAAATTGGGGTAACAAAACTCTGAATGTCCTGGAAGCTGCTGGGATATACACCTTGCTGCTTTTATCGGGGCAGCTATTGCTGCTAAAGCAAGATGCTTACATAGTTTCTTGGAAGTGTGTAAGGTTTTAAAAACAACCCTGTGGAGAGGCTCTGTGTTCTTTCGATCCAGTTTATTGTGACACATGCTCACAGAACAGCTGACTGGATTGGCTAAGGCAGAGAGTGCAGCTTCCGAGCAGTACTGGGCCAAGTCCTTAGCTGGTATTGATGATTGGTGTCCTGGTTGAGTCAATGGGTCTCTGCTAGCTAACAACACTTGTGTTCCTGTTTAAACTAAGACTGTCGGTGGCATTAAAAAGGTGTAAAAACAGAATTTGGCCTCTGTTCCCCCAGTAATGCCGTTTGTAGTCTTGAATTTACACACACAAAATCATGGAGGAGGGAAATAAAAGAGAAGCAGGGAATGAGACAGGAGATAGGGGGAATTAATTTTATTTGGATGCAGGTGTATTGGAAAGATTTGCTTTTAATTAAAACTCTTCTTTTTGTCCTGTTTTCCTCATGTATTCCATGTTTATGTAATTCCAGTTGAGTACCATGATTTTATCAAAAGGGCAGCATTTGCAATACAATGTATGATAATTGGTGATGGTTGTAGTGTGCAACTAGTGACCTTTCTCTTATCATGTGGCAGAAGTTCCAATTTTAGTGTTTCTGAGTAAATCCAAAGAGTATGGTACTGTTTTTTCAGTGATAATACTGCTTGTTGGGAGGGAAGTGATTCAGCACTATTATTTAATTTTACCTTGAACAATGTCTTCAACCAGTCAGCATCTAAATTAATTATGTATAGCATAACTGCTACCTGATGAGAAGAAAAGCTTGTAAGGCATTGCAGAGAAGCCTAAAACTGCCAGTAGTTAGTGGAAAATAAGCATAAGCATGAATTTTTTTCTTAGAACTTGTCCTCTGCTGTGCTGAGTCTCTCTTACTGGCAGTCATAGTGGTTTTCGTCTCACCGTGACACAGAACCAAGGATAACGTTTCCAACTGAACTGATAACATGTTTTACTCTGCCAAAGATGTGACATAAATGATTCAAAAAAGAGGCAGAATCTTCTCATTAATATACAGAGTTCGGAAGATAATATGAATATACCTGGATTGCTTCAGGAGTATTCAGTAAAATAGCTCAGTGGAATTTTTCTTGCACGCATGAAAAACTTTAAAGAGTTGTGGAAAATCTCAAGATGGTTTGTTGAAACAAAGTTATTTCAAAGGTCTGATGGATGACAAAACTGCACAAGTAATTTTTAGGCATATTTTTCAGATGTTTCTGGTGAGTTGAGATGCTTGGATTTTTTACTCACAAGAGTAGAAATGTTTTAAAAAGCTTAGTGTTCCTTAAAATCAGGACACTTTGATTAAAAGTATAAAAGCAGAGACATCTGAATGTGTAATTTCTAAATGTCCCAGTGGTGAAGCTCCACCAGCTGGAGGCCAGGGCTGTCTGGTTCTTGGCATCTTGTGGTATGTTGCTGGGAATAGCACCAATGGGAATGTCCTTCCTGAGATTCCTTAGTGTATGTCCACGGCCCTTCATTTCAGAATGGTAGAGGGGAAAAAAAATCCATATGACTGGAAAAAAAAATTATCATGAAACTTGAGGATATGAACTTCCAGAGGTTTCACTGTTTCATTTGCTGGAGTTAATGCTAAAATCAGCTTTTACTGAGGGGATTGGGAAATATTGCCCTTTACTTTTTCAAAAGCATAGGATGACTTAGAGAAATATTTGGCCCTAATTGCTTCCGAGGGAGAAAAAAAAGAAGTGTCAGATAAAAATAAGGCTTTAGGCTGTTTTAGATTTTAATGGTTGTGTTTTGAGAGGACACTGAGAGCTGTCCTCTGCTGGAGAGCTTTTACTGGAGAGCTTTTGTAAAAATATGGTCAAAAGCATCAGATCATGTTTAATGCAAGAACTTGTATTTTCCATGGATTTACTTTTGCTGCCCCTGTGATTTCTTTACTTTCCCTGTCTTCATAGCTAGAAAATTTGCTTTCATGCTAATGTGTTTGTTTTTTACCATGTTCATCTCTAAGCATAACATATCTGAAGACTTTGAAAACCACAGCACTGCTAACAGATGCTCTTACTGGCAGCTTCTTCTTGTTTGCTTTTGTGCTGGCTCTGGAATAAATGGAGCTGGTCCCATATCTTTAATTTTGTCTCGCATCAAAATGTGTGACTGCATTTTATGATTTTTAAATTGCAACTACTTTATTTTGGGATCTAGCAGTAGCCAAGCAATCTGGTTAATTCATATCCTTTTTTAACAAAGGGATTTTTGTTTTTAAATTATATTAAAGTGCTGGCAGCCAATGCTAGGAATGTTTTTGGAAACCTCTCTATTTCCATTTTTCCTGTTGTTGGAGCTTCTAAGACAAAGCTAGAATGTTTGGCAGTGCCAGTGAAGGTGGGAGTTTCAAGATGTTTTTCTAGTTGACTAACAAATAAGTTCCCATGGCTGCCGCTGTGTCTCTCTGTTGAAGAAATTAACTTTAAAAATAAAGAACATGATGAAATCTTTTCTAAACATTTTTAGGAAACAAATGTCTTGGGGTTTAAAGGACCTCGTAAAATGAGTGTGATCATACCAGGAATGAATATGGACCACGAAAGAGTTTCCATCAGGCCACGAAATGTAAGTCACACTGTCAGCCAACACTAAAAAATAACTTGAATTCTCTTTCAGTTAGAGTCGGGGTTTTATAATTGCATTTCTGAAGGTCTAGAGGTAAATAAAGTGGTGTTTGAACGACTGCATAACAATAGGATGTGTGACTAGTCCTGTGACTCACAAAAGCATAACAATTAATGTATTTTGGTAACAAAAGTTACAACTAACATTTTCCAAATGGTGGAAAGGACATTCACATGAAGATCCTCAGAGTTCTCTCTTTCGTTCATTGAAGCTGTTTTAAGGATTGAGGGTAACAGTTCAGTTTTTGGGCTAGGATTTATGAATTCTTATCTTCTTTTCTAATGTATTTTTTGTCATGTGATTATGTTAAAGCAAAGTGTGTATCTGTGATGTGTGCAGGAACATGAGACACTTCTTGCAAGATGGCAGAACAAAAACACAGAGAGTGTCATTGAGCTGCATAACAAAACACCAGTCTGGAATGATGACACCCAGTCCTATGTTTTAAATTTCCATGGTCGAGTCACACTGGCCTCGGTGAAAAACTTCCAAATTATTCATGACAATGATCGTAAGTACAGCTCTCAGTGATGTGTAGGAAGAGTACTGCATGCACAGCCTGGGAGGGATTCTGCACTTACAGTTCTTCTGAGCAGGTTTAATTGAATTCTGTGGGTCCAGCTTAGTGCTGCTCTGCCATATGGCCATGGCATTGATACAAGTTAGGTGTTCAAATGCTCATGCTTGCAACAGGGGATAGCTATGTGCTGTCTGAGTTTTCTGCTGTGGTTGCCCAGCTTATGAAATGAGCAACAATTTAAAGTCATTTCTACTCTCAGACCAGCTGCCTCGCAGTCCTGCAGTCAGCAGGACCGTGGGGCCGGGTCACTCTGCTCAAGCACGTGTATCACATAACCCTTCCTTGGTTTTTTTTGTTTGCTCTGGTCCCCACACACTGCCCAGCTGGAGGTGGCAGTCAGACCAGTCCCACTGCACATCCACCTTGCCATTGCTAGTCTTTGTGGCGTTAGCCCTACAGAACATTGCCAATGTCAGAACAGCCTTTCACACTGTCCCCAGGCCCTTACTGATGGGCTGCTTTCTGCCATCAGCGTGCAGCTCCCTTTTTTTCTCAAGCTTGGGTACAGTTGTCGGAGCCGGGATAAAGGCAAGTGCTCGAATGGAGCAGCACTGCCCCACTTCATGCCCACTTTAGGCAGGCACAGTCACTAGTGCTGGAGCCCACCAGGCTAGACCAGTGCCATGCAGACTGCAGGGAAACTGGTGAAAGTGGCTGTGCTAGTCTCTGAGAGCAACACTGAATTTGAAACACTGATGTATGCATTTGCTGCATTTTATAGGGGGAAACAGGTACACCTGCTTCTGCAATTAAACATTTCCAACTGTGAATGAGGCTTAGATTTCCTCTTGCTGACAAAGAGTACAAAAGGGAAAAAAGTTGGGAAGAATTTCTGAACATGCTATAACAGAGAGATATGATTAGGTCTAGATAATAATTATACCTTTTCTTCCCCCAATTATTTTTGCTTGTCCACTTGCCTGAAGTTAAGTGAGAATAGAATTAACTAGTTCTTGGTGCACGTGAAATTTGGCACTAGATCTGTGAAAGAGGTTTGAACATTCTATAAAGAAACCATTTTCTCTCTCTGTGCTTGCAAAAAACACTTTTTATCTGTGTCCTTCTTTTAATAGTAGCAAATCTTGCAACCCTCGATCACTCAAGCTATCCTTGCTTCTCCCTCTGCTATCAGCACACCCACTTGCATGAATAAGTGTTGTGAAGTTTCAGGAGTGAGCACGTTTTGTTTGTGTTTCGTTGAACTGGGCCAGAGGATGATGTTGAATGCATACTGATTTAGTAAGGACTGCGAACAAAAATAATGCTTTGTCACCTTTTATGACCTTTCTTGCAGCTGACTATATAGTGATGCAGTTTGGCCGCGTGGCTGAGGATGTGTTCACCATGGACTACAACTACCCAATGTGTGCACTTCAAGCCTTTGCAATTGCCCTTTCCAGTTTTGACAGCAAGCTGGCTTGTGAGTAAAGGGGCGTGGGTGAGCATCCTCTCAAAGGAAGCAGTTTGCCATATGATTCCCAAATCCTGCTGGTGTCACTTGTGGTCCATAATAAAAAGGTCAGGGAAAATGCAGTTGTGGAGGACTACTCTATTGCTGAAGAGAAAGTAAAAGGAATCTTCTAAAAATTCAGGACATTCAGGAAATTATATTTTCCTTTTTTTTTTTTTTTCCCTGTCATATTTTTCTGGAAGTGACATCAAGGTTTTGTAAATAGAAGTTCTATCTCATGTCCCTGGTTATGTTATGGATATGTGCCATGATGTACTGTACCGTGGCTCTAGTAGCACCATTACAGTGGTGTCTTTTTTAAATCCAGAAAGGGCGTGAACGCTCGAAAAGTTCCTTTTTACATGTAAGAATTATTCTGAGGCTGCAATCCATACCTCAAGGTTGCATTCCTCCATCGACTAATCAGAGCTTCACATCGTCCAGCGTTAAAGAAAGATCAGAAAAAAAGATGCACTTTTTTTTTGATTGTGCAAGGATCTCTTGTAGTATAAAGCCAAGTCTGAAGGTTGAAAACCTATACTGGACTGAACTTGATGCATTGCTATTGTACATGTAGTAGGGCATGATGAATTTTAATTGCAGTAGGAGGAAATGGAGAAGTAGAAAGCACAAAACAATGTTGCACAAGTCACTTGAATTCTAAGCTGTTGTTATGTTTTAACATCTACATGCTTTTTAATTTGTTTCAAATGAAAATGTATTTGAAGTACAGAAAAGGGAAAGGGAAACATCTAGATGCCAAGAAAGCATAACTTACGTTGAATTTGGCATTTCATGTACTGGGAATTTATATCCTTGTATTTCTCTGGTAATTCAAACAGATATTTTGTATGAAGTGATATAAACAGTTGGATAAAGGCTCTCTGCAGCAAATCTTATTATTTTGAACAGGCTGTGTAAAGCTGAGGAAGGTAAATGGAAATATTTTATTAAATTTGTCTGGCCTTTTGAGCTTTTACAATTTGTTGATTGCATTTTTGAACTTTCAGCGACAACCACTTTTCATATTTATTTCCCATTGTAAGAATGCTTGAAATCGATTGAAACTGTGTATGTTGTTCTCTGATGTAAATGTGCCAGCTACTGAGCTAAATCCTTCTAGGCAAATCTAGTGTATACTGCATACAAATGAGACACTGGCAGGACACAGAATACCTTTAAATAGTGTGGAATTTTTGGTTCCTTTTTTCTGATTTATCTGGAATATATAAAAAAATACCGTTTCAAAACACAAGCAAAGAAAAAAACATTCTATTATCTTCTCTCCTGAACATCTCAAAAGCCCAGAGCTGCAACTGAAAGCACACTGTAAAACACCTTTAAAAATAACAGTCTTTCTGCCATTGTTCTGTTCAATGTTATCCATAATAGTACACAGAGTAATAGAATTTATATGTAGTTCATCAGAAGGGTATTGAAATGTGAGTCAAGTGAAGAAGTTGTAGCGTTTTATACTGTGTGGATTCAGTTCCTCCTTTTTACTCTTTATAGACTCTTGCATTGCACAACCAAAGACTATGTAATGCAAAAATGAGATCAAATCACTGTCTCGTAGTTGCCAGTCCTTTTTGACTATAAGGGACAGTCCACAAGGCTCTCCTTAAGATTGTGCCATTTAGACTGTATAATTTCAACTAATAAAAAAAATATACTCTCTTCTTCACCTTTGCCTTCAGGTCTCCTTCCCAGTATATAGATAAGGAAATTTCATGGAAGAGATGAAAATAAGTGATTGCCAGCATTTTTATAACCTTTTAAACAATCTATGGAGAAGAGTCTGAGTCTGCTGGCTTTGAACAGTGTTTTGTTGATGGACTCAGCCTGTCAAATATTATCTTCAGTTAACAGGAAGGAAGTTCTGCCTTTTTTTTCAAATCTTTTTGCAAGAAGCCTTTCCATGCAATGGTGTAAAATGAAAAGACAGCTTTTATTAGAGAAAAATGAGCAGTCAGTTCCCTCAATGAATGACCAAAGTGATGAGTCATGAGCTGCAGCCTGATCCTTAGGCTTTGCACTTGGATATTTTTCTCTGTAGCTGGTGGTTTCCCACCATTTCACATCCCTATCTGTCATCTCACTTTAAATTTAACAGAGAAGACCCTTAGGCCTTTGCTTACCTCATATCAGTCTTTAAAAACTAGCTCAAATGACAACCAGAATTTTTTGTTTAGACTACTGCAGAACCAGTCAAGAATTCCCACTGCTGGCATTTAGGTGTGATATGGATTTCAAGAACTCTGCAGCACGGGAACGGTTGAATCTGCATGGCTTTAATTCTGTGCCTTGCCAGTCATACGCTTTCTAAAGCCTGAGAAAGTGGCACCTGACATAGTTTTCTGCTTCCCTCTGTGCACAGCACTGTGTCAAAGGAACTAAGTGTCTTATGGTGCAAATGCACAATCTGCTGGCTTTTGTAGTGGAGTTGGTTTAGGAAGGGTTATTTTTAACGCAGATTGTAACAATGGTCTGACTCACATCATGACCCCACTGGGAATTGGCATGAAAGGAAGCTCATGTGCAGTGAACTCCTGCACAAGGGTGAGAACGAGGGGCTGGGGAAAGGCAGCGAGTTCAGCTTCTTGGGGTAGTTTTGCTGCCAGCACATTGTGTAACTTCACTCTCACTGCATGTTCTTCCCAGCCAGGTATTTTTTTAACCTGTAACCATGCCAGGAGGAAAATGGTGACTCAAATTCCCATCATCTTAGCAGAATTGTATGAGGCCATCAGCCAACGAGCTGCTGAGGAAAAATCTCCCCACCATAAATTGAGGTCACTAGGGGGGGATGTTAACCTGGGACTGAAGAATGAGGAGCTCTCATTAAATCTGGTCTAGTTGGAATAGGATTTGTTCCTAGTAGCCTTTGCCAAAACCCTGATTCCTCACTGTTGTTGAGCAATGTACTAGGTTCTTTTGATTCACCTGACCTTTACCATCTGCTCTGGAAGCAGGGACTTTTAATTTAAAAACTATATTATTTCTGATGGGCATTTTCTGGTGAACATCTTTACTGCATGTCAACGTGAGGTGATATCACAAGTTTTCCAGCACATCTCTAAATTTTGTTCTCCTAACATGGTAAAGTCTTAGCATAGAGTCATACCTGAAATTACACTGTCCTCACAAAGTTAGATTTTCTTCCACACCAGTAATAAAATCTTGATACCAGTAAGTATTTTCAGAGATATATGCATACTAAAGTAACCAAGGTGTAGTTAGTGGCACACTCATATTAATAACTTCTGCTGGCCCTGCATGTCAATGTGCAACAGGGCATAACCTTGTTTACTCAGCGTGACAAAGAATATAATGGCCCTGAGCTGTGTATTTACTTCACATAGTCCTAGTGAGTGTCTGGATACAGTAGATTTAATATTATTTAAAATCCCAGTATTGATGATTTTTTGCATCTGCTGTTGATTTTGGCAGAGCTGTAAACAAATTCTTTGCCTGAATTGCTTATAGGCAAATACTGCATGCTTTAATGAGAGTTCTTAATCTAACTTGTCACTCTGTTTACATCAAACAGTTTCTTCCTGGCCCTTTATCTAATTTTCTTCATCTCTGATGTTCTGTTCCTTCTCATTCCCTTCACAATTCTTTTATCTGTTCTTTAAGGATGTGCAACTCAAAAGTGTTTGACAATATTGCTCAGTGATCTCTCCACAGATGAATAATGCCTTTGGTGCACATTCAGTGATGCTCCTACAATAGAAGCCTTATCAGAGGGATGAATTTGGCCCTTTGGCTTTTCAGTAGAGTAAATTAACACATTAAAAGGTAGCAGATAAAAAAGCTTGCCTAAAATATAATCAGAATTTTTCTCAGTAAACATTCAGTAACTGGAGTTTCCAAACCATTGGTTGCAAATCAATGAGCAGAGCTGTCCACAAACCCGGAGGCTGGCTGTTAGATTCCCTTTGTAGTGCTGCCTTATTTTTCCTTTTTTCAAAAGGTTGAAAGTGATTTTGTGAGCTGAAGTGTGTTGGTTGCCTATAATAGAGTTTGTTTTTTAGAAGCTAGACATCACTCTCCTCCTTTTGTAGGATAATATGTGGCACATAAAATAGTAATGTCATAGGCTATTGTTACAAATTCTGATGCTAAGAAATCTGTGAGAATGGTTTTGTAATAATTACTGGGCAAATCTCTGGCTATTCAAGTTCCTTACAATAGTGCTGGAGTTCCCAGCTGGCTGTCCTCATGAGGTACTACAACTGAAGGAGCTGTAGTGAAAAGGGCTCTGTAATAAAATCTGGTGGCTGCACAATCGAAAAACATTATTGTGGAGTCAAATGACACCACTGAGTTTTATCAGTCATGGTGAACCAATGCCATCAATTCAAACTTTGAGGTTTTGCTCCCTTATGATGAACAAAGGAGGGATTTTAAACAAGCAGAGACACCACTGAGTCCCTAAAAGTATTGAGTGTTAGACCTGCTTTTCTGCTATAAAAATCTTACCCCTACCCGAGAGCTACCCATTAAAAAGAAGGAAATCAATCCAGTCCTTAGTATGGAAAATCACTCCCAGTTCTTGTATCTTACATTTTTGCAAATTTTATTATTAATTTTTTAATTTATTAGTGATTTCACATAGGATGCAACAAGGACTGGGAAAAAAGTGGTTTTGCCCTGAAGGAATGATGAGTCTAGACCCCTACTGGAATATTTTGTCTTTGTTTATTTTAATAGGACAGAACAGGGGGTTACCTGGTGTTCCTGGCAGGGAAAGTTTCTCCTAACGTGTGGCAGGTGTCAGAGGAAAGATTTTGGGTTTGATCCTGTGGCATCTTAACTATCCGCCCCATTGCTTTCCTAAAACATCATTTTCCAGACTTTCCTGCTTTTAGAGAAGCATGTACTCACGAGTAAATAACTTTGCTTGGCAATTAAGGACAGCACAGCAGTCACCTTTATTAGAATTATGGCCTGATAACTCAGATTTCTCAGAAGGCCTCATTTCGATTACTAGAATAAAATAGTTTTATACACATAAGTCTTGCAATAGAATTAATTTAACTGTAGGTGCAAGCTTCTCTTGTACGTGCTACTTAATGAAAACAGGTTTCTGTTGCTCCTCGTGTACGAAAAGTACCTTCCAGGGTTCTGCTCTGCAAGTGTTTGAAATTAATTATGTAGACACTTTTCAGTTCTTTTTGTTGCTCACCAAGGAGCTAAGAAAAGAATTTGCACAACTCTCTCAATGCTTTGGTATTTTGCTATGAACTATAGCTCAGTAGCTGATACTCACAAATGCCTGTATATTGGATGAAAATGCATTAAAACTTATTTTGTATGTTGTATTTTATTTAACTGCCTAGAAATTATAGATTCCCCTTTTTCAGTAAGGGTATGTTTATACCTTCACTGATGAGAAGACTTGAATTAACTGACTTTCTTGAAACTGTTTAATGGAACCAGTACTCTGGTTTGCTAGATGGCTTTAGGAAGAGGATGCCATTCAGGAAAATTATGCTTACATTTTTGAGAAAAAAAAACACTTTCCTATTCATGTTGTAATTGGATTACACAATAACACTGGAAGCTTTTCGTGGTTTTATTTAAGTCTGCAATGACCGTTTGAAAATTACTCTGGCAAGAGCTTGTTAAGCACATGAACTGGAACGAAGTCCTACTTGAGAGTAGCAGGTAGTACCTAGCAAGTACCAGTGAATACTCATGCATCTCTATTGGTGCTTGGGTGCAAAAAAAGCCCTGAAGAGTCCAAATCTGTGTTAAAATCAGCCTAGTCTTTCAGATTGTCCAACAGCTGATAGAACACAGGCCTGGGGATCAGGTCACCTGGCTGGTAATCCCAACTGACTGTCTGACTTTGTGCAAATCTTGGAATGTCTTTGTGCCTCCATTCCAACAAGTTGAATGGAAATACTAGTTTTTAGCCTGCCTATGTCTTTCTCTTATCTTCTGAGAAGTTTCTCAGGAATATTTTGAGGCTGGTGGATGACAAGTGGTGTTGCCGTGCTCAGAACCCTATTAATGCTCACTGAAGGAACCTCAGTAAAAATATGAAGTTTTCTGCCACCTGTGTAGAAACTGAATAGCTGAACAATCTCTTAGGATAAAATACGATGCTGTTGAATTCTATGGAAATCTTGTCAATGATTTCAGTGAGGCTTCAGTTTTTCTACCTTGTGTTATTTTTAGTTACTGAAAGTGCAGAAAAAACAGTAGGACAAACCATCTGATACACATTTCCTTCTCACAGCGATGTGTTGTTTGTTGTGTTTTACTTTGCAGCATCAGTTGTTTTAAAACTATTATTCCTGAACACGTTGCAGAGGTTCAGTTAATGCAACCACCTATTTATGCTTTTATGGAGCAAACCAAGACACTTGGTGATTGTGCTGCAAATTGCATTTTTGTGCTGTTGTTCATTTGTTTTTTTCACTTGGATGTGACTCAGTTGTTCAAAACTGTTTTTACTGCAGACTTTGACTCTGTCACGTACATCTGATTTAAAAACAATGAGTCTTATCATTTATGACTACTTTTATACTGAAATGGGATGTTTACAATGCAATGTTTCTCACATTTCACCCTGTATCTGTGGCTTCCTACTGAGGCTATCCCAGTTGGCACAGTGCCATTAGAAGTGTCAGTAATTTATAAAGTGGACTCTCTCAAAGTACCAGAATGCAATTTATAAACATTTTTATAAATTTTAACGTTAAAATCTAGCTGATTTTAATGCTTACAGATTGCGTGACATTTCAACGAGATTATTTGTTCAAAATTTTCTTTCCTTAAGCTTGTTTTGAAGTTTGAGCTCTCATTTATGATGTAAGCTTCTGATCCTGCAGCTTCATCTGTGCAAGCCAAACAGAGCTCGGCCTGTGCAGATTGCCAGGCTTTGACTGCAGGAATCTGTCAGTGCGATGAGGAACACAGTAAGTGATGAGATTTCTGAAGTCCTAACAAGAGTGCCTTTCCTAATTCTCTTAGGCACTCTGGAACATCACGTAAGAAATCACGTACCTTTCCTATGTTGACTCACCAAAATAATAGCAGGAATATTTTCATTCCATTTGAATTTTAAATTTTTTTTTAAAGGCTATGCCTACTGTCTAGGTAAGTGTAACCTTAACAACATTTAGTCTTGATGTCTTGGAAAACTATATCATAAGATCACTTATTTTGCCAGTGCAGAAAATCTCATCATTACACAAAACCAGAGTATGTTGTGTGGCAGTGGGCTTTGGGCACTGCTCATGGGATAATTAAGCTTGGAAAAGACCTCCAAGATCATCAAGTCCAACCTTTGACGTTCTATTAAGTTCAGTGTTCAAACAAGTTTGTGAGGTCTGGCACCTTGTAACAGGAGGTCTTCATTCCAGTCTGAGAGAGCTGAAGATAACCCAATTATTACCATCCTGTTCTCTTCCCTAGGGACAATCTCCTGTCCTTGCTGGCTAGATGTAGAACTGTATTGATCCTGATGTGTCTTTAAACATTACAGCATTTTTTAGCTATTTTGAAAATGTTTTCAAAGATGTGGTTTAAGTTCAAATAAAATAGTCTTTGAAGTAGTTATAGGTGTACCGAGTTGATTTAGTTGAGAGGCAGCTGCCTTTTCCAGCCATTTCCTCAGTTGTTGTATGAGCAGTGCTTGATAGTTCTGCTGGAAAAAACATAACATAGCTATTATAATATGCTTTCCTTGGGTTTTGCCTTATGATTCTGCTGTTTTGTGCACCTCTGCATTTATTTCTGAAGGGCAGTACTTCCAGTGCTGAACACAAATAGAACAGTGTTTTCTAATAAAGTCTCTGCCTCATTTTCTGCTGTGGAGATTTACATGTGGAGATTTGGTATTTAATACTAAAAATATAAACTTTTCATCCAAGAAAAAAACCAGAATTTCTAGGCAAAGTCACTGACACTTAGTGCTATGTGCCTGGATTGACAGAGGGCTTATTTTTGCCAACCAGGAATCCTATTACTGGCAGAGTAGTGTGTGCATGAAACATCCTATGATACCCTGTTGCATACTACATCTGGGACACAGTGTGAGGGCCTGTCTTTGATAACAGCCCTCTCTCACCAAAATGGAACAATGTTCCTTTCTGGGGGGCTTTCTGTTGATACTTTTATGCTTGTTGAACTATCTTCCATCTTGGAGCCAATCTGTGATAAATATCAGCCTTAACAAATGTCCCCAAACTAAAAACAGCACTTTGGAAAGGTGCTAGTAAAGCCTCACATAAGTCTGGGAGCAGCAGGTGAGTATTCTTATACAGAGTTCTCATTAGGCAATTGAAGTTGCACTGTAATCAAGTTTCATGCAAATTAATTTATGAAGATGGCCCAGAACAAACACAAGGGTCCTGTGCAAGTGTCAGGAACTGAGAAGTTGCTCTGCAAAAAACTTAAATCGAGTCCACTGAGTTTTCCTAGGTAAAGAAAAAAACCCAACAATTGGTCTCTATTTCATTTCTAACTGTATTTATTTGTAGATTCAGTGCTTTATAATGTAGGCTAAAAAGATAGATTTTCTGTGTTCTGTTAATTCTAACTTCTGGGTTAAGTAGGACTGCATCAGTGATGTGTACTCCTAAAAGATTTGTAGCAGTGTCATCTCAAAAAGCTGATTGTGGAATGTGGCTCTTTAACTGTGATGAACTCTCAACAGTTACTGAATTCAGTGACACCATGACAAGGTTTTTTGTTGGATTTCTTTTCTTTAAAAAGGAATCACCCCCAAACCCTGTTTTTGAAAGCACTGGTTATTCTGTCTTTTGGACCACATTGCACAAGTCCATGAGGATGAACTCCTATTTGGTAGCACTTCAAACACTTTTTTGAAGGTGGTAGATGCTTTTCAGCTTCTTAGTAATCTATGTTACTGCAATTGCCTGGTTTTGTTCTCTGTTCCCTGATTTCCCCACCCCGCCCCCCCCAGTCTATAACTTTTTCTCCTTTCAAAGATGTACAGGTTTTTCCATATGGGGACACTCCAGAACACTAAGTCAGTAAAACCTCTATAAAGTCAATGTCTGTGAACTAAAGTGTGTTAAATCCCTGTGTATATGTTCCCATTTTGAAATAAGGTGGCCTTCAGTTCAGGTTGTGTAATCCTCCACCCGGGTATTCATCACATTGTGCAGTTCAAGGTCGTTGGTGAATTTTAAAGTGCTGAACAGGTTTCTGACCAAGATATTGGAGAACATATGTAAAGGGATTCACCCTTCTGTACTCTCAGGGTGGCATTTAGGACTTAGAGTGCCGCATTCCTAACAGTTGGCTCCTTGAATTGCACCTGCCAAGCTCAGCACCTGCACCCTTGAGGCCACGTTTCTGAAGTCCTCTTTTCCTACTGCAGTAGTTTTCAGCACTCCCTGATTTATTGCCACCTGTATGGTGAATTTAAGCTTCCTGACAAGAGTGTGCTTTCTTCTTGGGTTTTTGTGGATGTTGGGGTCTGGGGACTGTATGCTGAAAGCAACTGCTTTACCAGTGCAGCAGAGCTTGATGCTAGGGGCGTGATGTAAATGATGCCAGTATAGCTAGGTTTATATTTACAGTGCCCATCAGAGGTATGCTTGTTTGTCAGAAAATAATCTTCCTTTCTCTTTTTCTTCTTCATTTATATCTGCCTGGATCTGGAGGATGACAGTCCCTCTTAGCATTCATGCAAGCAGCCACCATATCAGAAAAACACACACAACGGGTTTATTATGGACGGGTTTATCACTAAGCAGTGCAACTCTTACATGCTTACTGTCACCCTGCCCTGTTACAGTGCATGTTTTTCCCTGTGTGCTGTTTCCTACCTTGTGTGTCTGTCACCAGTCAGAGGACACGGCTGCAAAGACGTGCATGGAAGCTTAGCAAAGAAAATGCTGAACCGAAGCCATTAAAATACAGCTCTCCCAATACTGAAGAAAGAGCTCCTCCTGAAGGCAAAAATTGGGACCTGTGGTTCTTTAAGTTATTTGAAGTTTCCGTGTGTTTGCATTGCATATAAGAAGATAACACCTTTTTATTATACTTGCACTATTTTGAGTTCTAAGCCCAAAAAAAGGCATCACAGAATCCAAGGAACGCAGTTACAGAGGAGCAAACCAAAGTGCAAACAAGCTCCATTTACAGATGTGGAGGAACTCCAGCGTGCAGACGAGGCAATAGGATGTGCTGGGGAATGACAGTAGGGTGATTTTTTGCTGGAGAATTGGCCACACTGCTTGGCATCGCTTAGAGTGAGTCACGGATTTCAGTGGTGGTTGATACACTAGGATGGTCACTGCCTGTGTTGTGTTATGTTGGTAAGAACTCTGCCCACACCACGTGTTTCTCTCCTGAACAGCCCGATTTATGTGCATATCTCTTCACGGTGACACTTTCACCCATTTATTTCTATTTCAGGCCTAATCCCAAACCTGCTGGTGTAACTGAACATTTCTTTCTAACTTCTCTTGTGTCTCCATAATGCCACATTTCCGTGTCTGTCCCACAGTCCTGATGTCTTCTTGTCTGTTTTTGTTTAAAAGTGGGCTTAGATGGATTGCAAAAATTGGGAATTACTGGCATGAATACTTCAGAAAGTTGGAAAGGAGGCCAAAGTTGGCTCTTACACACATCCCATGAAGACTTGTTGACACTCAAAGGGAGATGTAGAATGTCTATTGGTGAAAAAGTTGACCTTTTCCATTAGGACGTGTTGTCAAATTCTGTGATGTCCTTACTGCAACTAAACAGAGCATTTAGAAAAACAAAATGCTGCCCATGATTTAGGGGATAAAATAGTGGATAACTGAACCTGCACAAGAATTAGCAAATCACAGAGGGAGTTTCTCTAAGGAACAAGGTCTGTAAGAAACAAACCTTTTACGGTGGGTTACTGAAAAACATGTATGAAAAACATAAATATTAGGAGTTTATTAATTTTATTAGTAGTATCTTAAAAGTATAAAAATCTTTTCTTGTGATTTAAACTAACAGTTTATTTCAAATTAAAATCCTGTGCTTGGGGACAGGAAAATCAGGTCATCTGGCAGTTATAAACCATAAAGGGGGCATACATACATGTCCACTACAGATGGATTCCCAGTATTAGGGGTGGGCTTAATTTATGACTTTCCCAATGTGTTCCAGAGGTAGATGTGCAAATATTTGTGCTGTGCACACACACACATATAAATATGGATATAGTCTTAAAAAAATTTCTTTGGTGGTATTACTCAGTTTTCTTTCCCTCTGTTCACAGTGACATATAAACCATTATATTAATTTGCCTTGGTGTTAATTATTTCAAAATCTCTCTAAAAGAGTCAAATATTTGAAACTTCTATAACAATTTTGAACAAGTGATTTTTTTTTCTGTTGAAAAGATTAAAAAAATTCTCTCTCATGCTTTCCATGTAAGTGTCTGTACCTTTTACAGAGAGCCATCTGCTCTTCCTTTGAGGTGGCTTTTCAGTGGGATTGATCCGTGCAGTGAGCCAATTTCTACCCTGTGATTACAAGACTGGGGCTTTTGTTTCTCCTTTTTGAACAATTTCTTATATTCAACGGCAAGAAACAAGGGGAAAAGTATCTGTGGAGGATGTTTTGTAATCCATTGCACCTTTAGGAAATATCTCAGAAACTCAATAGTTTTGAGGTGGTTCATTTCTGAGAGTTCCTAGTAGACACAGAGGTGGTTTTGTACTTTCCAACATCATCTTCATCCAACTAATGACAGTCTGAAAGATCCAGTGTTTGGGAGCAGCTGAAGAAATACCCATTTTAGAATGTCTTGTGACTATATCTGCCTGTAAAGAAAAATAACCTTTGTTTCTGACATGTTTACTTACACTTCAAGAAGTACAAAATGTGCTACATGAATGTTTCTATCCCCAGAAAATGAAAAAGCAGTTTAATTAGGGGGGGTTTATTTTTTTTTTTTATTCCCGCAGTAAACATTTTCTTATTCATCTCTTTGCCTTTCTTAAATAAACCAATGGTATACAGTAGAATTTGGATATGTTTAAGTCTAGATTTCCTTTATATTCTATGGGTTTAAAGAGTGGAATATATCAAAATTGACAAAAAATGACTTAATTGTGAGAACTAATATTTAACCAGACATGTTTTGTCATAGTGGCTGTAACACGTTATGCTTGTTTGCACACAAGACTGTCTTGGCCTGTTTGGACTATTCAGGCATCTCCTTTTTGTTCAGACCTATAGAGACTTTTAGATAAACCTGCAAGAATGTGCTTTTACAAATTAAATTTTTTAAAGAAACTCTTTGTTATTCCGGAGTAAATGTATTTATTTACCAGTATGTGCAATGACTGATTTTTGTACTTTCACATAATTTACCCTGTGTATGTCATAGAGGTCCCAGTGTTTGTGAATACAGAACACTGTGCAGGAATATTAAACTTGTTTGAAACAACTAAGTCTTTCCCTACCCAAGGTCAGAAACACCTTGATAAATTATCTACACTGAGTATGGAGGTTATTTAACACAAGGAGTTTCCAGTGCCATTTAAACTGTATTTTTACCTTGAATGCCAACAGGAATGCCTTAGGATGTTATACTATCAGTCCAGATTTTACCAGATCTGCAGTCATTTTTGGTCTGCAAGTTTTTCTTAAACTGTGAGCTCAAAGTCTTGAAGTGAGTACACACTGTAGAAATACTCCTCTCTCCCATTTCCATGAAGAGGACAGTGAGATTCCTCATGAACACCGGCCGAGCAGAGGCCACTCGTTTGCTGCCTTGGGTGTCTCTTTCTTGCTGCCTCAGTGCTCTTTGTTGTGAGAGAAACCAACTCTTTCCAGGTCTGGCTGTTGGTAAGAACTGAACTTTTGGCCTGCTCATTTCTATCACTTTGTGATTTTGGAATAATTCTGGAAAATGGACAGAAAAACCTAGGATGCAGTTCAGTTAGGACAAGAGCAAAGAACTCATGCTTAGATAGGAATGATCAGCTGCCCAGTATCAAAAATCCCCAAGCTTCAAACCTGTCCAAAGCTGATGGCAAGCAGAAGAAAAGCACCTGTCTTCCATGTCTCTGATAAAACAGATTCAAAACTGCAATCAGGTTAGACATGAGAAAATTTTCTGAATACAAGGCTTGTGAACCTTGGCACAGACTTTTTATCTGGGAAACTTTCAGTGACAGGAGACTCACAATTTCCTCTGTCAGGAACAATATAGCTTTGGGTAATCTTGCACTTTGGCAGGTGTTTGATCACAACAGGTAGTTACCAGCAGAGGAGGAGTGGTCTCTGTGCACTGTCTAAGATCACTGAGAAAAATGAGAGGTTTCTATTTGCTGTCTAGGAATCTGCCCACCCTGAAAATTGGTGAAGCTCCAAAGCTGAGAAAAATCACTTGACTAGATCAACCTTTCCAGCTGTATTTGTGCATGGGATGCTCACTCTGTCTGATCTGCTGCTCCATTCATTTGCTTTGAAATACGTGTTTGGTAGAAAACCATTAAAAAAAAGGTAATTTTCTAACTTTTACCTGGGTTCTCTTGTCCAGTGTTTGTGATACATGAGGTTAGAAACAGTATTTTTATTAGGATGTGCAAGTAAATATCATTTAAATAGAAGATTATTGCAGTAAATTGTTCTGAGGCCTCAAGCATAGTTTACTTAGTCAGATGGAAAATTAAAAAAATCTAACATATGGACACTAATTGCTAATGCAAAGAGGTGATAAACTTCATACATGTTTATCTGTTTTTCACTACTATTTGTTAACTAATGCTCTTTAGGGTATTTTTGGGACCAGCAGTTCTTACTTTGTACTTCTTTTCTGATCCCATGGAATGCCTGAAATGATCTGTAACCATTATCAAATATTGAAGAAGAACTAAGCCCTTTTAGGGTTTTAACATCTAGTTTTATTAGAATGTTTAGTTTTGGCAACACATATGCTGTTTTTTTTTAGCTTTAACAGAAGTATAGCCATTTAATTTGCTAGGTGGGAAACATCATAAGTAGAGGAGCTTTTAATAACCCTGACTGCTTCCACTGGGTGTCCATCTGAGTGTCTATAACTTTTTTCTGAATTCCCAGGTTTGCTGATGTTCTGACCCATGATTTTGATTTACTTATTTAATAGAAGTTCTTTGAGAATCCTGATTTAGTTCAGATAAACTCTACTTCAAATTATGAATGTTTTCTGTTAGAACAATTAATAATTATGAAAGCTGGGCACACACATGTGATGGTCCTTTTTTAAAATGCTCACCTAAGTAGACATTTCTGTTTCAGAGGGGGGAAAGCTGAAGCAAAGGGAGAAAAGGAAATGTTATCCAAACAGGAAGAACTCCAGTTTGCAGCCTGGCTGGCTGCATTCAGAGAGCACTTACTGGTAGCAGGGGAGGGGCTGCCAAGGCCATCAAGACCTCAGAGCTGAGCTCTTGAGACTCTCTGACACGACACAGCCTACCTGTATTAGTGTCATTCTTTCCTGTTGGTGCTGCAAAGAAATACAAAAGCATTAGGTCTGTCACAGGTTTTAAAAGTGAGTCCTAGCAACTGGCCTCTGTGTTAGTAAAGGAAAACTCATTGGTTTTTCATTTTGTTTTGCTTTTTTTCACTAATGCTGTGAGAGAATTAGTTCTTGACTCACACTCCAGAGCAGTTTGTGTTTGGTGTGTCTGTGGGGACCACGTTACCCGTGCTGAGGGGCTGGAAAAGAAATTCTGGACTTCTGCTTGTCCACCAAAAATTTCAGTAAGGACTGTGGGAGGGTGGAAGACAGCAAGGTCAAAACCCAGACAGGAGTTAGGAATTAAAATTTTATAACTAATTGGGAAGCTTAGTATGTAACACACAAATGAATTGCTTATACAAGGAGAACATAACTCCCAATGCCAAGTGGAACAGCTCCAAAGGACGTACTGATCAATTCCAGCCCCAGGGGACAACTGAAGTTGTCAGTCCTCACTCCACACCACAGCATGAGGATCTACAAATGCTTCCCACTGCTGTAGTGAGGGTCCTCACTAATTACAGCCAGCTGCCTTCATTAAGCAATAACAATTGTGTGGGTCTTCTCTTGAGGAATACACCTGGTGCAGGTGGTTTGGTGTGTGAGGCCTGGCCGGGTGCTCACCCTTTGCCTAACAAAGGGCGAGCCAGACCTGCAGCACTGGTCACCTGGGTGGTGGCTCGTCACCCAGAAATGCTGCAGAACCCAATGAACAATGAGAAGACCCCAGACCAAATATCACCATGGGACCAAGAGGCACATGTAAGGGGCGTGAAGGGCATGTGAGGAGCACAGGTGCACAGACTGTAAGGGTACAAAAGCCAGGGAATTCCAGAGGCACCCAGCTTGAGCAGTTCTTATGTCCCTGCACCACAATTAAATTACTTAAAGGAACCAGACAGTGTGCTATGGGGAAACCAGGGTAGAGCTGGTGAGGGAAACTTGTCTGTGTGAGTGTGGGGTGTGTAGGGAGTAAAACAGGGCACCTGCTGGTTCACTGGAGCCACCCACTGCAAAGGGGCTTCGGTTTCAGCAGTTAAAGTCTTGGGTGGCAGGAGTGTGACTGCCAGAGTGGCTCCAGAACAGTCAGATGGGAAGGTTTCCTAAACAGTTTGGCAATCCAGATGGCACCCTAGGCCACCACCTTCGGAGTCTCCCTTCTCCAAACATCCAGCTGCTGGCACTGTGTGAGTTCACCCGAGAGCTGTGGAGCAGGGAGGAGCCAAAGGGTGAGTGTTAAAATTCCCTGTGCAGATTTAGTTTAAATTATAAGGGTGGGTTTGACTCTGCCCTGTGGTGAAGCACTTTGCTCAAGATTTTGAAGATCCTTCAGGGGATTATAATCCCTCAAAGGCACCTGAGTTTCGAGTCCCTCATCAGGTGTAGGCGGTTAGAGTCCCTTGTCAAGCATGTGTAGAAGGGGAACTCAAGTCCCTTTTTTTCATGTAAAATGGGGGTTTAAGTCCCTCTCAGTGCCTGAAACAATGGGAAATAGACCCAGCACTGCAAAAGGGACACCCTTGGCTGAGGGTTTGCAAAATTGGCAGAAAGTGTCTGGTACAGCAGAGTTATCCAAAGAACAGGCAATAGCGCTGTGCCAAGAGGGTTGGGCAGCTCTAACCTGGAGTGGCAGCTTGGCAGAATGGTAGCCATCACCAGGAGCTTCTGATCAACACAAATTCACTTTCCTGCAGTGATATCTGGCAGATGGAGTCCCCAGATTACCTGGATTGTTGGTATGTCTGGAACGATTGCACCTGCCGTGTTGGGACGACGTCGGGGAGGGCAGTCTGTGGGCCAGACCTGTAACTGGGGGATACAGACTGGCTCTGACGGCTGGGTTGGTTGGGCTGGGGTGTGAAGCAGGGCTGGGTCCTGGCTCTGGATGCAGCACAGGCCCTTCCCATGGGTTGCCCCAGCTGCTGTGAGTGGCACTGCCGTGCCCCCCTACCTACCCCACCCCGTCAGTGCACACCCAGCGCCAGGGGCTGGATGTGTGCAGTTCTGTGGGAGTGGCCCTGGGCTCGCACCCTCCTCGGCCGGTGCCCAGGAGCCAGCCTGGAGCTGGTGCAGGCCAGAGGAATCCAGCTGTTACGTTAAAGCAAAGTGTCAGGAAGGCCCGTGGTGGGTGCAGGTGCAATGGGATGCCTGCCCACGGGAATTGGGTTTATAGCTTGGGGGAGCACTGTGGTTCTGGTGATGCCCAGTGAGCACTTGCCAGCCTGTGACAATCCAGGGAGAGGGTGTCAGCCTCACACTCGGCTGCACCTGTACCCACAGCAGGTCTCCAACGTGATCAGTGCATCTCCTACCATTTCCTTGAGAATACTGGGGCATGATATAAGGGCTTGGCTGAACGCAGAGGTGAGGCTGACAGGTGTCTTCCACTCGACCAGACTGTTCAAAGCCCCAGCCAACCTGACCTTGAATATTTACAGGGATGGGGCATCCACACCTTCTCTGGGCCACCTGCTACAGTGCCTCCCCAGCATCATGACCAGAGGCAGTTGCCTCAACCTGCCATGAGCCCTGACTCCTCACCATCTCCTCACCAGGACTGGGCCCATACCACATGCATTGGAGTCCTTCCTGGGCTGGGGAGACCAGAAGAGGACAGAGGAATCCATAGGCAGTCACCAAAGTCCCAACTAAGAGAAGAAGAAAGCATTTTTACTGTTATTTTCTTGGTTTATTGGTTTGGGTTTTTTTAATTTATTTCCCAACTTGAAAAGAACTCCTTGTGAAGCAGCTAAAAGGGCCCTTCATGCTGAAGGCCAGCACTTCTTCCTGGCAGAACTGCTGTCTGCTGCTTCTCCAAAGGAACATTCTTGGCTTGATCTGTTACTATTCTTCATGCAAGGCTGCAGAGGGTCTGACTTCACCTTCACTCACTCATCGGGGAACCTTCTCGTCCTCAGACTGAAGAAACCCCACCTCCAGGCCCGAGATGCCAGTCACCCTCTGAGGGACAGCTGTCACCTTAGCACAGCAGGCTGGTGGAACCCAATTCAACTTACTTCCCTTTTCTTTAGGCTCAGAGCAGGGGAGCTGGCACCCCTTCAGGGGGCGTGGGGGCAGGGGATGGGAAGGAAGGGCTCATACTACCCATGGCAATCAACAAAATAATCTGTTGATGCCAGGAGATGGAATGAGTGAGCCAGCAGGATGGCCAGAAGAGGAGGCTGGGAGTCCTATCTGATCACAGGAGTGAAGGCTGGCCCGATTGTAGGGTGCTGGCCAGGCACTCCTGAGAAGCTGTGATCACTTCCCCATGTGATCCCGTGTTGGCTATGACCAATGGCTGCATTATCTACACTAACTCCTAGAATGACCTCCATAATATTACCTGGCACATTTGGAAAGAAGAAGTTCCTAGGGCTGAATGCCTTCATTATTTTACTGAGTTTAAAAGCGCCAGTCTGAAATTGTTGATGTTACAGCCTAAAAAACCCCAGAACTTAAGGTGGCACCAGCAAAGCAGTGTGTGGACATGGAAACAGAGGGTTTCCAAAAAAAGCCTCCTACTTCAGGGGTCACAGGAGCACAGATGCTGTCGCCAAAGTGCCAAGTAAGAGAGGATGACAGTATTTTTATCTTTGTCTTGTCGTTTATTTTTGAGTGATGAAGGTGCGGCGGAGGTTGGGCCACCGGTGTTCCCAGAGCTGTGCGCTGGATGTCGTTGCTTGAGTGTTGGCAATGGTTCTCAGGGTGCAAGGGCTGATGCTCCTCCTCTTCCCCTTCTTTGTCCTCTTCTTCCTCCTTCTCCTCCTCCTGCACCGTCGATTGCCATGTTTCAGGCCCAGGGGAGATGACTTCTTCTTTGGTGGCTGTGGGAAGCGTCTCTTCGCCGTCCCACGTGAAGGTTGGCAGTCACTGCTCCGGCTGCTCCCTTGCATGCTGGTATCTCTGGGCTGCACAACATCCCCTGCTGGGCACAGAACCAAGTTCTGCATGGCCTTGATAAGGGAAGCGAGGGCGACGGTGCTCTCGAGAGAGGCATGATTTTGTTCCCCCTCCTCTGCTGCCTCCTGGCACATGCCTTCCTCTTCTGCCATCACGGGAAGTGGCCCTGTGCTCCTGTCCTGCACGAAGGTGGGCAGCCATCCACCCTGCTGCTCCAGCTCCTCTTCCTTCCAGGTATTCATCAGGGGCCCTGCGTTTACAGTGCCGGAGCAGTGAGGTGATGTGACACCACAACCAAGCCACTGTGATGTCAGTTGTGACTGGGGCTGAGTGTGGCCCCGTACATCAGGGTTTGGTTGTGATGGGCCTGTGGCCTGAAAAACACTGAAACATGGGAGAAGGAGGAGGCTGAGGGCTCCTCTCCTGGGGCTCACTCCCACCTGCCGTGTTGCTTGCATGAGAAAGGTTGTCCCTTGGGCACAGGGACCGCCCAACTTCCCCTTGTGAGCCTGTCGCTCCAGCGCTGTCCTCATCCCATACTTGGGGTCCCCTCAGCAAGACAGTGGCAACAACGTTCCAAGAGTTAAAAAACCCCGCAGGTTTCCAGGAAGAAGGGTGGGTTCAGTCTAAGGGGCACCCTCATGCTGTTCTCTGTTTTTATAGACAAACCTTAAAGCGGCTTTTTTTGTTTTTAATCTCGAGGGATATTTTTAGTGCTCTCACATATTATATAGTCCACTTCCTGCTCTCGCCTGGGGGCTTCACCACACCTATGGCAAAGTTAAAGAACAGCTCACAGCACTTCAGTCTGGCTCACACAAGTAACACAAAGTGGATTAGGCCACTGTTCCTGCAACACAGAATAACTGGGAAATGGGCTGTGGGTTGGGGTAGCATATGAGTTTTGTGGGTTGTAGTGACAACAGTTTCTTGGGTGTACAGCAGCAATGACAATTGAGAAAGTCATGTGTGTGACTGTGATCTGTTCTGCTGATCAGGTAACATTCAGGTAAAAGAAAGAAGGCATACTTTCTCCTCCAGCATCCTGTACACTCATATATATATATATATGTGTGTATATATATATACACACACACACATAAGAATTTGATTAATTTTCCTAACTGGTAGCACACAGATATTTTTGAAAAAGTCAGAAGAGACATTTGGTTAACTCTGGGATGACAAAGGGCAAAACCAAGGACTGTTCCTTTGGAACTGGAAAGAGTCACAAATATCTGCTCCACATCATCTGTTCCAAGATACCAGGCTTCAAAAATCAAGGACAAAGCGCTGTTGGCAACATCATGGTAACTCATGACGAGAGTGCATGAAAGAGGGCATTGGCTTCCACTTCAGGTAGATGATGTGACTGGTACCACGAGAATTAAATTTGTACAAGGACATGAACATAGGGAAGTCCTCATTGGGAACAAAAGCCACACAAATGACAGTTTATGACCTCTACCATCCAGGTAACATCCACTATGTTCCCTATCAATCAAGCCCTTTCGTGTTGCGCTTTCTCAGTGTGCCTGTTTCATCTGCATCACTGGCTTTTTGCTCTTCTAGCGCTGCATTTTCATTTTCTGACTCCACAGACATGTCCTCTTGGGTTGTCTCTTCTGCTTCACTGCAGCTCTCAGAGTGGAATCCAGCATTCTCTGCTATGACAGCAGGATCATCCCCATAACAGCAGCAGCAGTCCTCAGTGCTTTGGCTGTGACGGAGGTTCCCCTTCTCTTCACCAACGAGAGTCGCCTCATCCTTTTTCTGCGTTAAATTCTGACCACCCCTTCCCGTGGTGAGATCAGTTAGCTGGGTTTCATCACAAAGATACTCCTCATCTTCCATGCCCTCCATTCTTTCTGCCAGCTCTTCTGGAGAGGGTTGGCTCAGGTCAGGGTAATCTACAAGGATTGTGTCCTGTTTGCGCTTGCAGCAGTTGGAGTTATCGTAGACAGGATAAGTCTCTTCTGGATAACCTTAGGAATAAAGTGATATGAAGGCTGAAGCATAACCAGCATTTAAAAGTAGTACAGACTTAAGTGATGAATGCAAAGTTTGATAGAACAATTGTTTTTAGCACTGCCAGTGTGTCAACTATTTAATGCCATGTGTACATTGCAGTATTAAATCCATGGCAAGAATCTGCAAAACATGACTTCTTGGGAGATGATGGCAAAAAACCCACTTATTTTCAGGGAGCCAGGTTATCAACCCTGACTTTCAGGAGTGAACATCTGAGCTTTGCTGAAAGCTATGGGAGCTAAAAGGTAAAAATTGTGTCTTAGATCTTTAAATAGATCATTTTTTTTCCCCTGTCTACAGATTGACTGATTCATGCTTTGAAGACTTTTGCTATAGACAGCATTACTTAGAAAATTGAAAAATCAGATATGTCAATGACTTTATGCATTTCATTTTAGAAACTTCATCATGAACTTCACTTTATAAACAGAGCTCAAGGCCACTGTTTATGCTTTATGTTTTGGATAATTTCTGAAAGCTTTTAAAAAAGCATTTGAAATAATGGTAGTGAGCAGCTCAATTAAGACATCTTGAAAACACATTTATATAACAGGTAAACACCAAGGAATGGAAAGGACACTAAAATAAATAATTTTTAAAAGACAGACTTCCTGCAGTTGGCTTTTACATTAGAGCAAACAAAAAATGACTAATCAAAAGTAAAAACTGTAATTTATCTAAAACATAATAATTATGATTTCCAAGAGGTCTATGATTGTCATGAAATCCAGCACAGCAAAGTAAGGGAAAGACATAAAACTAGAGCAGCCAAGCCCCAGCAGCAGATGGAGTATATGTGAATATTCATATGCCACTTTTGCCAGCAGATAGTGTAGTGTTTACACTAAAGGCAATGCTTGGTGCCTCAAAATCTATTTTTTTCCATTATGGTTGGGGAAAAAAAAAAACCTTTTTGCAAAGGTTTGAACACTAACTTCTGGAAAGGAAGGATAAAGTTAACCAAAACTTTGAAAGTATTTGGGACCATAAGTAATCCTTATTCAATTTTTCTCAAAAGGGTTACGGTAAGAAAAGCTCTCTTACCTTCCCAATCCTCCATGTAAGGAGCTTCTTCAGCTTCCTTCTCAGGAGAGATGTCATCTATGAATTTTCCTTCTTTCATAACTCTAGTTATTTCTCGGAGTTGTTGAAGCAACATTTTTTCCTGGTCTGTTGTAACATTTTGAGTCCTGCTAGAGAATATTAGACACCAGAGTTCAGTTCACTGTTATTACAAACTGTTAAAAGAGTTTGAACCCAATTGTTTGGTCCTTCCCAGCAGCACAGTCTGAAGACACCTGTCTGTAGTATGATCACTCCTCAACATGTGCATGTGCTCTGCACTTCAGCACAGTGTAGTTCACCCCTTTATCCAGAAAGTCTGCAAACATAAGCAGGTAAAGGAAGGCAGGTAAAGCCTGCAAGATCGAAGTGACACACAAGCAAGAGACACTACAGAAATTTCTTGCCTTTATAAAACTGTTAGGTAAGAATTAGAGTGCAGTGCCCTGTTTGAAGCATTATAAGGAAATGTAATTCTGAACTTATGCTACATTTGTAGCTTGTGTGGGCTGATCAAAATTACTCAAACATCATTATTCTCAAGACTCTTATGATCCCTCATTATGACCATTCAATTTGCAAGGCCTCATTAAGAAATGTCAACTGGACAGATCATGCTGTAATTATAGAGTCAACAATGCTGCCTGGTGGGGGTAGGAGCAGGAAGGAAGATTTAAAAATGAAAAGAAGGTGTTACATTTAACTTGCCCTTTATGATTAGAGAGTGGGAGAGGACTGAGATTTTTATCAGATTAAAAGCAAAATATGATTTTGACTGGTTCTACACTGCTGAGTCTAATAATTACTCAGGTAATATAATTACTTATTGCTGTAACAGTAAGTAATTCTTCCAACAGATAAGACCATGTAGTCATTACACATTATTTTCTCTTGAAAGAAAAAGGCTCCTAAAAATCTTATTGGCAAAAAAAAAGAGTATTTGGAAAGTGGTGGTCTGTGCTCTACTAACTCAGTAGGTCAGAGTAAGAAAACATTGGCTGTACTTAGGGGTGAAAATGGTTCTGACCGATGGTGCTTGTTTCATCTTGAATTTCAAATTTAAAATTATGATATCTTGAGCTTTAAGTTGTCCTTGAGCAGGTGTTTGATCTTTGTGTAAGTACCAGTTCAAGAGTCTCAGAGGTCTGAGACACTACTCTAGCGCTTTTTTGGATCTCGCTGTGTTTTGGTTGGGATCTCTTGCTCCTGTGTTTCAGTCAGGATCTGTTGCTCCTAGTTCCTTGGAGAGGGTGGGCCTTGGCATGCACAGAATGCTGAACTGTAGGCAGTGTGTGAGGTCAGAGAGATGATCTCTGGTGATCTCTGGAGATCAGACAGACATAATCTCCAAGACTGAATGCTCAGTGAATCTTAGGAATGAAATGGGAAGAGAGGAGCTGGAAACAGATTAATGATTTTGGCTTTAGGTGGTTAGTATCTATCTAAACCTTGTTTCAGTTACCTGAATTCTCATAAACTTGCAGTGTTCATCCTCAGTTTCTCCTCTTACCAGCTGTTGGGACTAGAGCAGCATTCCAATAGGTACTTTGTGCCACTCTACATAGAGAGGAATGATGGGTGACACGATGGCTACTCCACTAAAGGCAGAGTAACGCTGGTTCAAAGCCAAGATTAGCATCCTACTGCTGGCTGGTGCAATGGTGATGGGAGTTCTGATCCTGAGCTAGACTTTTTTTGTGCACAGCTGCAAACACAGGTGACTGTAACTGAACCTAGCTCAGGAGCAGGCCTGCTGGTTTCATTAGCACCTACCCAGATTAAACTGTTTGACTGAGATCACAAAGCAAAACATCCCTTATCTGCACTTCCCCTGAGGGGCACTTAGCCACACAGTTTGAGAAGTTGATATTCCAACACTATAGGGAGGCTACACTGAGTCCTGTCAAGTTGTGCTGGCAATCTGTTCCACAAAACAAGTGAAGTTGTGAGGCAGCATCTTCTCAAAAGTCTGGGTTATGCAGATGTAGAATTTGAGATGTGAATTAAAAGGCTCCAAAAAAAGGAATGGTTTCATCAGCTAACTGCCTTTCATTGAAGCTGTAACAGAATTGCCAAACTCATGCTCCTTTTACAGACAAAACTGTACCTAATGTGAATATATATCACTTGGATGAAGACAGAGATGCCCATCTGTTTAGCAAAATGGGAAGATAGGCTAGCTCAGATAATAGGATCAATCAATGCAGCTGCATCACTGCAGCACTTCATACAGGAAAATTCCTAATATGCAGGATACTCTCATTAGAAAATACCCCTGTCTTATTGCAACACGAGGTGTCTGTATTTCAGATTATTCCTCCTCCAAACACCTTGCTTAACAGACAAATTTCCCTGTAGAGAGGGAGAAACTAAAGTTCATGTTATTTCCACTCTATTTAAGGCCTCTGGGAAGACTTACTGTAGGATGCTGGCAATGTGTAAGACATCTGGCTGCCCTGCATATGAGAGATTTACCAGGATATAATGTTCTTAGGAATACTAAGAGGACAACAAATTTACAGTATAAGAAAAGGTCATTACTTTTGCTCTCTGTATTTGTAGCTCCAATGCAACCATTACTTTTCGTAATGGCAATGCTAATATTTTGTAGAGTCCCACAGTGTTCACTAACAGGTAAAGTAAAGGTTTCTTATTCTTACTCTGAGGTAGAACATTTCCTGAAGAGCCATCATGACTGCACTGAAAATCCATAATCTAACATGGCATTTCAGACATCTTAACTGGTGTTTTTTTAGCTTCATGATCTTAAAATAATCATTATTGAAATGCAGCTACTGCCCAAAAATGGCACCCCACAGAGCGTCTTGCTCTTCCATATCACATTTGCTCAGTTTACAGTAAAAAGGAAAGTTTTTCCAGTTGACAGCCTGGTAAACAGGACAGTGTATATTATTTCTTTGAAACAGAATTTTTTTCCATGGTACAGCATTCTCTGAGAATAAACTATCCTTCCCAACTCATCCAGATTTTGAGAGCAATTTTTTTTTTTGAAGAAAATACACAAAATTAGAATGTCTTTGGATTGTAGGTCTGAGGCATGAGCTCAGACCTCAGCACTCTGACAAGCGCTGTGGGTTATGGTGATACATCAGGTTTTGTGACAATGCAAAATCTGACCTTTGGTTTGGTTACTAATACTTCACTTGTCCAGCTGGCTGCTGCTTTGCCATATCTAGTCTAAAGGGACATGGTCTCATCTGGGGTCTTTCAGCATTACTTTAAACTTGATACCAGTTATTTCTGCCTTTGACTTTTCTGTTGCAAGGCTTTCTGTTTAACTGCATATCAAAAAATGAAGCTCAAATAATTTTCACTGTCTTTCTCTTTCCTTTTTATTTAAATCTATCAACATTCAGACTGAATAGGCCAGGCTCAGTACTCTGTGCTCTAAATACACTTTCTACCATAGGATTTAATACACTCATCCAGTATTACTGAACTTAATGAGTATCACAGTGTAGGTTAAGAAAGCTTCCAAATCTGATTGTATTTGAAAAGAGCTATTTGCTCCACCTAGAGGTGCTTCCCCCCTCCTCTTCAAAGAGGCTACATACAAAATTCTTTATTAGATTCAGATTCTGATTTCCCCTGAGACCTTTAGATCCATCTATATAAATAGTTTGGTTGAACAAACAAGGGAAGTTCTACTAAATAGAGGCTTTGAGCCAATAACACAGAGTAGAACAAATACTGGATCAGACCCTAAACCGATTTTCTCCATAAAAAAACATCCTATCCTGAGAGTCAGCACAAAGTCTGGGCAGCTCATAAGCCTATTTCTGTCAGCTTAAAGGTACGCACAGAGCATTGTCAGCTCTCCAAAACATGGAGGAGTAACAGTCACAGTGGTATCCTTCTGTTCCACTGACAAAACCAGGGCAGCTCAGGGGTTCTCCTGCTGGAACCTGGCTGAACATGGGCAAGCTCAGCACCTCGTCTGCCTGAGCTGAGTGCAGCTGCAATACAGGGCATGGCACAGAGAGGGCAAAACTACACACTTTGAAGCATAAATGAACAAAATGTGCAAGTTCAGCACAGAATTGTTCCTACAGAATGGGTTAAAACAGGCCTTGGCTGGCCCAGACAAAGTTAACATGCATTACAACCTGAACAGTTATTGGTTTTGATTGCAAAACTCACGTTAATATTCATGGTATTTCCATTTTCAGACACTGCAGTTATGCACTGTCCTACTGATCTGTTCTTTACACTCCTCATGCAAAACATAGACTTGTTTCCAGTGTTTCTTTATAATGTAGAATAGTGGTACCAGGTTTTTAGTAAACACTAATAAACATAATAAAATTTTAAATGCCAATTTTACAACTGTTTTGTCTTTTATATTTAGAAGCAAATGCATGAATTGAGAGGGTGGAACTAAGTTATGTAATCAGATATTATACAGTTCTGCCCTTAAAGAAATATTTTATGCTTATTCTAACAGGAATTTACATAGATTATGACAGCATTTCAATTTGGAAAAATAATCCATTGAAATGGAAAAGAATAATTCAGGATATTACTTTGGTCACATAAGACAGGTTGTTTTATGTACTTTAAATGTAGAGGTTTTATCTTCTGTTTACACATACCTGTCATCTTCTTCCAAACAACACACTGTAAAAAAGGGAAAGGTAGGGGTAGTTGCTATTCTGTTAAAGGAAAATGAAGCTGGAAAAAATTATTTATTTTACATATTGATGCTGAAAAGAGAAAAACTGCAGAACAAAAAGTGTGATGTGTAAAATCAGATTTCTACAGTTTGAAGTAGCAATAAAAGTGCTATTTTAATATAGACAATAGAAGAAAGTTTAATTTCTAATCAGAGCAGGATCTCTCCTTCAAATGCTGTAATTTGATACACACCTGTCATACATAGGTCCTACTCTGTTGATTAATTTTTCCATAGCTTCTTCTGTCTCTCTCAGCCTTTCCTGGAGTTGAGTGAGCTCATAGTCAGCTGTAAAACAAAGAAACCATCCCAAGATCTGTCAGCAGGAGCTTTGAAAATGTATCTCTGTCCCATTATCACAGGTAGCATATGCTGTACTGAATCAAACTGGCTGTGAGGAAACTAAAACATGCAGCTTAGAGAGTTCTACCTACTTTCCTTGGCCTAAGAAGGTGAAGATTACTGCCAGTGGTAACAGGACACACAGAAAGCACCTTCTTTCAAATGCTCCCAAGCTACCTCCCAATAACTGGGTGGGCCCTGGAAATTGAAGTCAGGGGGAAAAAAAAATTTTTTGTGTGTTTGCTTATTTGTTTTTTTCCCTAAGGAAACCATAGTGTTTTGCTGTCTACTCCAGAATTAATAATTCTCGTGGATTTTCCCTCTTAGGACTCTGGGAACAGAAACAAAAGGTCATTTGAGCATTTTCTAATGAGTCCAAGGTTTGAGGAACCACTTCTTTCTCAAAGAGAATCAAGTTCATGGGCTTGATGGCTTGATCCAGCCCTGCCCAGGTGTGCCAGGCTTACTGGGATGAACAACAGCGGTGTCCCATGGAATCTGCCTGGAGAGCAGAGCACACCATTGTCATGGTTGCACTCTTTTCCAAAAAATGTGGCTGTAGTACGACAGTGGACACACGTGCAGGAACACCCATATACTGGCTTTCATTTGGCCAAAAGCATTAACAGTCAAGATGCAGCAGCATGGATGTCAACAAAAATGCCTGAGCTCCTTGTTGGGTTTTTGTGGCTTGCGCTCAAAATCCCGTAACTGAGATTCCATTGCTCCCCACTGCAGAACAAACTGAAACCAGCCTGGGTGAGTTAAATATTCCGCTGCTACGGGCACATGGTATTTAAGCAGCGCGAAGGCACAATGGAACTCCAGCACAGTAGGAATGGAGAAATCCATCCACAAGCATCCATCTTTTAAGAAAGATTTCTATTCTGCACAGAATGTCATTACTTAATGTATCACTGATGTAATTATTTTGCATGTCTGAGACTTTAAACCCAGAGGGAAACTGGCAAAGAGAAAGCAAGTTGCTCCCTCCAAGTCACTGCATAAGTAGTGACTCAGCCTTCAGATTCCTAGTCCAGTGGCCTGTCCCCTGCTCTGCTACAGCTTGCCATGAATGCTTTAGGAATACAAATGAAGAGCTCAAGAGAAAGGCAGAATAACTTTCATTGCTAGTTCTTTGGGTTATAACACTGGTAAATGTTTAACTTACTGCAAACTTAGTTTCTCTTACAAAGCATTAGAGAAAAAAATACAATTAATAATTGTGCTAATAAACTGCACAAAATTTCCAGGAACAATGCACTGAAAACACAATCTATAGCACTGAGTACATTAGGTCTTCCTAATATGCACATTAATGTCAAGATAATTACAGCTATGTTAAGAGAATTACCTTACTGATAGCAGTTTCTGTAAAACACTAAGTACTTTTCCTTCCTAATACAGTTTAGCCAGCTAAACACCACACGTTTAAATACTGTTATTGTAAGTACTCCTCCAATCTTCAATAGCAAGCTTATTAATTTATCTAATAAGTGTCTGCAAATAGCTGAACCTATTCTAACCAATGTTTAGGTAATATCAAAATAACACTTCAGAACACTATTTGCTCTCTTTATTGCACCTACGAAAACTTTGCTCATTGCAAAAAAAAAAAGGAAGGGACAAATTAGGGGAGTGCCTGATAAAGGCTAAGAATTCACAAATTCAAAGAAATGAAGTTAGCTTTTATAATATATCTCTGTACTATTACTAGACTATTAGGGATTACAGAATAATTATAGATGGACATCCTATTATCCATTTTTAATCATTAGCTACACAGCTTTTCAGCAAATCCGTACAGTTAATTCAGCGAACCTCATGAAAAGCCATTCCTTCCAGAGGGGCTTGGGATCAAGCTGCTATTGCAGAGTCTCATTAGCTGAATGAGATTAGAAAGTGACAGTGAAGTAATTCACTTTAATTCTTGCTCACTCTAACACAGAAGCTTCTGGTTTGCTCTTCATGGGGGGCAAACAGCAGCTTTAGAGTGTGCCCAGAACTTGAAGAACCATGGACCATGCCAACAGCTACACAGATATAACTCGAAGTCATACTCACTAATTTTCCTCTTCATGTTTCCAGGTGTAGCAGTCGGGCATTTCCGCTCTGCAGGAGTAGTTTTTCCCT
This sequence comes from Manacus vitellinus, assembly GCF_001715985.3. Taxonomy (NCBI): domain Eukaryota; kingdom Metazoa; phylum Chordata; class Aves; order Passeriformes; family Pipridae; genus Manacus; species Manacus vitellinus. Next base: position 5,197,928 of record NW_021940291.1, read on the forward strand.
TGGAAGCCAGCTGGGGAGTGAAAAAAAGATGACCCTTCTGTGAAATACCACAATAGTACTATATAAGCCCCAAAGGCAACAGGAAAAAATACAGAAAACTAAAACATGCCAGAAGGTGACCACAGAAAAGCATGCCCAGCAGCAAAAACAGACAGCTGTGAAAGATGCCTGAGAGATCTTGTCCGCTGAAAACTTCTGAAAGACACTCGGAAAAAATGATATTTTTAAGCATAGTGAAAAGATAACTCATAAAAAATAATTTCTGAATTTTCCATTCCGTTATTCTGTGTATAGGAGGGAAAAAACCTCATTTGGCAATTACTGTGAAATGAAGGGCAGGCTCTGAAGGAACTACATGTGACCCTACTCGTCCCTCTTGCTACAGTTTCTGCCATTACTCCTTCCCAACTTTGCACCTGCAGCACAGACACTGGTTGGCTAAAAAATACTTCTAAGATCATTGAGTCCAACTGTAAATCTCACACTGCCAAGTCCACCACTAAACCATGTCCCCAAGTGCCACATCCACGTCTTTTAAATATCTCCAGGGATGGCAATTCAACCACTTCCCTGGGCAGTCTGTTCCAGTGCTTGACAACCCTTTCAGTGAAGAAGTTTTTCCTAATAGCCAATCTAAACCTCCCCTGGTGCAGCAATTTGAGGCCATTTCCTCTTGTCCTATCGCTGTTACTTGGGAGAGAGACTGACCTAGCCTGTCTACAATCTCCTTTCAGGTAGTTGTGGAGAGCCATAAGGCCACCTCAAGCTTCTTTTTCTCCAGGCTCAACACCCCCAAGCTCCCTCAGCCACTCCTTATCAGAGCTGTGCTCCAGACCCTTCCCCAGCTCTGTTGCCCTTCTCTGGACAGAAGCTGCAGGCTATTTTTTTCATCTCTGTGATTGGTTCACCCAATTCATTCTTTACTCTGTCCAGCTCAGACTCAACTCTTTGGACACTGCTAAGGCTGGATTTAGCCCCCATTCAAAGCAAAAAAAACCCCACATTTCCACAAGTCCACTTCTCCCTCCTCCCACATAGCCGACTGTCATCACCTACATGCAAATCATGTCTGTGTAACAAAAATCTATGAGAAGTTCAAATCACATGTGAAATACTTGAGGGGAATTTTTTTTAACTAGCTTTCAACCCATTCCTCAGCTAGTGCATTTACATCATGGTCAACACAATCTTACAAACTCCCACTCCCCAAAAAAAGTGGTGCTTTAGTTGTAAAAGGTACACAGTTGCTCTAATCCCTCTCTGCCACTTTAAATACATAAAGCAACACATGACATACACAGTACATAGAATATGTAGTCACAAATAAAGGAAAAGAATACTATGTGTATATTCAAAATTAATCTAACATTGTTCTAGACATACACATTTCCAGGGGGGAAAAATATCCTTAAAAAAATTGTAAGAGGTCAGAGGCTGATGCAGAATCAGAGCTTGTCCCTGTGCTCTCAGCTACAGTCTTTGCAATAGCAAAACCCACAGGGTACTCCAATCTTTTGACCACCAGTCGAAAGTCCAAAATAAGCATTTTCTTTGAGCACAGCTGAACAGGAATGAGGTACACAATTGAGAGCATCATTTATTTTCCAAAGTTTTTTGTTATTTCCCCGACTTTTCAATTTATGTTTGTCTTACCTTAAATAAAATGTACAGGATATATAAGAAGATGCCAAATCCATATATAGGGATAATCTGCCCCACAAGACCTCTCCCAGTTCCACCAGCGCTTCCACTACCACCTCCACCTGCCTTGGCTTTGGCAACTGCTTCAGCAAGGTGAGACCTCGGAAAATGAGGGGCAGCTTGGCTGTCAGGAGTGGCATGGGAATGCATCCTCAGTGGAAAGCGACCAAGCTTCCCTGAAAAAAAAGATACAATGATCATTTTTCTTCAATTACTTTTCACCTTTTTACATGCAGCCTAAAGCTGCAGCAGGTGTAGCTGACCTGTTTTCTCTACTTGTAAATGCACAACCACCAATGAATGAGTAACCTGTTGGGCTGTAAATACTAAGTCTGTAAACTCAATCCTCAGTCACTTATGATCTGCAGTGCTAGGAGTTAGGGTTTACGTACAGCAAGTTACTCCCAGCAATTTTACTCCTATAAAATTCGAGTAAAATCACACCATTAAAATATCTTAATTTTAAGAAGAGAAAAAGCTGGCTTGCAATTAACAAAGCATGGATTTTAGCAGGTATATATATATGTATATATATAAAACTTGCCTGAATACCCTATGAATCAGCATCTCCGACAGGATGAAACCCCAAAGTCTTTCTTATTTCTCTGCTCAAGAGAAACTCCAACAAGATATTGGTTTTCTGCTGTGAGCCTGATCTTTCAATATTATGCAAAGGCATGTTAGTGTATAAACCACCACACATCCAACACCCTGATATACGACTGCAGTGTTTGCTCAGTATAGATTTTTGGCTACTGCCATAAGAAATAGTATTTTACCTGATTTTACCAAGCGACTAATAAAAGAGAAAGAAAAGTGAGGGCCCCTCAAGCTGTTCTCCTTAAAAAGGTCCGAGGTAAAGCAATGTAAAAAAGGAGACTGAACATAGCTTGGGGCGTATTATCTCTGGCATTTTAGAGGGAAAACGTTTAGAGGTTTCTAGCCTTTCTAGGCAGAGGTAATATAAAACAAGAAAGGGGAGGAAGCATATATGGATATATAGATGCTAGTGTAAGACTGCAGAGAGCCTGAAATGGCGCTACAGATGATTTCATCCAACTGAAAGGCACATAAGCCTCAATAAATTTAAGCTCACGCATTATTCTGTTTTCTTTCTGCCATCAACTCAACAATTTTGCCATCGAGTTCACTATTTTATTCTCTGTGTAGTTGACATCCTGCTTTCTGTCTCCATATCGAGCCTGAACGTGCACCTGCATTCCCTTCCACCGAGTGGGTCTGAACTGAATTACTCAGCTATCCACCACGGAGTTTGGCGGCAGGAGGCGTTGGATGAAAGCACCAGAGACGGGATGTGCCAGGCTGGGCTGCAGCTCACTCCCTGGTGCCAGCTGTAAAACTCCCCCTCCTTGGCACACGCAGCCTGGACACTGCTGACTGGTGCTGGGACAGGCTGTGTGTGCTCACAGAAAGGAAATGAAAACCAGGTTTGAAACCGCACTGAAAATAACCAACTTTACTTCTCTGAGTAGCCAGCTGCAAAGATTTTTATGAAACGCAAGAGAAAAATTTATTTAACATTTGGTCCTGCTGGGAAACACCATCAGAGGAAGCTAAATTCCTGAGCAGAGAAAACTGTAGTAAATACTCATTAGGAAGTGGTATCAATAATTTGTGAAGTCCTACTATTAAAACCACATTTTTCTTGTAGATGAGAGCACACATTTCTATGAGTTCTTTAGTGAAACTGCCAGGGTACATCATCACTGACCAAACCCACTCTCGGATTACCTTAACTTTGAGGAAGCTGTTATCTTGCACTTAAATTTTGGGGAATTATTCACAGTCTGTTATGGAAAGCACAGCATCTTATTTACAAGTTCCACTGCTCCAGCAGTGATGCCCTGTAGCAGTAGGTCACTGTGGAAACAAGTGTGGTGTCGTGCAGAGAGCAGTATCACTGAGGTGGGGATGAAGCAGCAGGGTAGATAAACCTTTTTAAAACATATTATGCAAATGTTCTTTATTTTAAAAAAAAAAGAGAGAGATATTAAGAAAGTAGAAAATAATTGTAAGAGGTGAAGCTGTATTTAAAGGGAATAGTTTTCTAAATTATCCATAAGGCCTCACTTGTGATTTAAAAGACTCAATTCAATTAAAGATAATCAGGCCAAAGGGAGACACAATAGACATTTCATTATCAAAATAATTTTATAGGGGAATTTCATGTCTCCTACTTCTAAATCTTCCTTGTTGATTTTTAAACTTCTATAATTATTTCCTTATTTAAAAAAAATACTGTTTGCCACAGCTTTTTACTGTGAAGAACCCATGCAAATTACAGATGAAACTGATGGCACAGGGAACTTAAAAGCATAACATGCACAAAACTGTTAAATACACAGTATACAGAGTATATAAATGTAAATCATAACAATTTGGATGCCACTGTCAAATGAACAATACTTTGTGCTATTAAAAATCCCAGTACCCCAGCACACACACTGGTAGGTGATGCAACGGGATTCCACACTTCCAGGGATGAAACAAACCACTTTCAAAGGGAGACAACAACATACTTTCCACCAACAATATCAAGTGACGCTTGTACATGAGCACAGAAAGGCACATGTTGGGTCCTTGCTTGATGCACCATCCAGCTGCCAGTGCTGATGGTGTGCACTTCAACAGGACCGATTTTCCATGCGGTGGGAAGAGCACTAACTCCATGTAGCTTTGAAGGGTGCCCAGTGTTGCTCTGCTTTTGAAATGTTTCTCAGCTTCCCTGAGACAGCCCGAGGGCTGTCTTCATGCAGACCTGATTGCTTCATGTCATAACTCCACCAAATACACCCTGCCTGGCTTTGCAATCTTCTACATAAGATTTATCCAACACATTTAATAATTTTGTCACTTTAATGCTTCAAATCAACTTTGCAAACAAGCTACAGGGCAAGTAGAGCATGTTTTATTTAATCCCATCCCTTCAATAGCTTTAAGTCAAAAAATGAAATCATGCCCCAGCAAATACTTGTTTTTAAGACTGTAGGTTTCTGAATGTAGATGAAGTTCTTAATGGCATTTTCACATTAGAATGACTATAGGGTTTTTAATCTTTTAACAAAATATTAACACTCAACTGAAAAAAAAGCAAATCTTAAAAACTATAACACAACTAATACAACAGCCAACCAGATGATGATATTCAGACCATCCAAGTATCTTTTTTCCAAGAAAGTTGTTACATCTTCTACTCAGTGTGGCTTAGGAATTGCTACTGAGCCCAACCTTGGCTATTTATAAAGTTATTTAGACTTAAGATACTGTGTGATTCAGCAACTCTTTAGTCTGGGTAATAGGTCTTTCTGCAACATATAAGCAGTTGTAAAATGCTGGGACACATACGTACATATACAGTAGAAAAATAAAGTTTGACATACAGTACATTACTACATGAGGTTTGTACTTCCTTCATCAGGAGATTTACGACACATGGCTTCAGTTATAAAATGTGCATGTTCTTCAGACCCCAGAAGTGTAGGAGGAGGATTAGAGGTGGGAAATGTCAGTCTGGGAAGCTGTGACTTGTCCAAGATGACAGTTCTTGTTGCTCCTCCAATCTCAACAGAGCAGCTCCTCAGGGGCACCCACAGTTCTGCTCATGCTCTGCCTTTTTGTTTTTCTTTCCATCTCAAAACCACGTTCACACTACTTTGGTTTGGAAATACTAAGATTAAGTGTGTTCTTTCCAAGTAAGACATTTACTGTTTCTTACTCTGCATCCAAAACAAACCAAGCAAAAAAATACAGCCCCAAGAACAAACCAGCTTTAACTGAAAAAACATGACGGTTGGATCCAGAACTACCCTCCTGCCTCAGCAATGTAAATCCCAGTCCTACATCCTGTCTTCAAACTGTACACTGACTCCCATGTTTAGAGAGGCTTAGGTGCCATTTACATTTTCCTGGTAAAATGTTGATCATAGTGACTGACAAAGAAAACAGCCACTTTTTCAGACTGCCACAGGGATCAGAAAGGAAATATATTTTTGTGAGATTCAGAACTCAAAAATTTTGTACATTGTCCTCCCCTGCTCTGTTGGACTTGACATTTAAAGATGTGTGCTCTAAGCAAAGCTTTTGCTAACTAGGATATGCAGGACCTCCCTTTCTGGTTGAAGCCATCACCTCAGGAGACTGGAATCAATCTTTAGCCCCTCTCAGCAGTGTATTTTCATAAACTATTTATCTTCTCCCCCTCTCTATCCAGTGAGATGAATTGGCCAAAGGGTTCTAAAGCTGCAAGTGGCACATACAGAAACACGTATGGACTCAGCGATAAAGTAACTTTATGTTGTCTAGACTGAAAATGCCCTCCCAGGTTTTCTTGCATAACCTCCATGTTTGGTAAAATAGCTTAGAATAATCTACACAGAAATTGTTTTCTTAACATTTAATCTAAATTCTCTTTCAAGCCATTACATAATTCCTACTGCTATTCTTTAACACCCACTAAGTTCTCGAACATGTCTGTCCACAGAAAGCCCAAGTAATTAATCCTTTTTATAACACTGCCAGTTCATTTGGTTCACTGTGGAGGAAACTCTCTATTTCAGTATTATACACTATCACAAAACGTATGTTTTAGATTTTTTTTTTACATGTGCAGTCATTTGTATTTTTGTCTTCTAAGTGCTTTTATAAACACTTCTCATTCTGGCATACTAAGATCAAGGTGAACTAGGTGAACAGTATCCATTCATTTAGTTCTTGCTCTTTTACTGATATTTACAAAATAGCTGTAGCTCTGTTCCCAACAATACGACTAGAAACCTACTCAACAAGATTAGAAAGCATGACAATTTTGAAATCCTTACTTTAAACCTCCGCACGGGTGTTTTTAATGGACACAGTCAAATGTTTGAATTTTTTTTTGTATTAAATACTGCAGGTGCAGGTTAAAAACACAAAAACTAACCCAAATGGAAAAATCTTCATTTTCTTCAGGACACCTGCAGGCAACTGATGTGTGCATTGCATAAATCCAAGCTGAGTAGAGGCACTGCCTGAACTGTCATGTATTTTTCTTGTAAAGCTGATGCCACTTGATTGTTCGTAAGAATGCAGACAGACTGCTACTGTCATGGAGTTGTACAGTTTTCCTGAAACTACCAGCTTAGAGAGTAGCTTCATAAAATGCATGGCATATATATATGAACACTAGACTTAAAATGTACTTCTTAGACTGCTAGTAGCCCTTTTTTCCCCTCTTTTTTACAAAAGACAAAAAAATTCCCATGCCTGTCCATGAAGTAGACTAGAAATGTGTTACGTGCACAGTAAGGACTTTAAATAAGCTTTTTCATATACATGAAACTATTACTGTGAAAAAGAACAACATTCCCATCTGGAATATAATATTAACCTCTATAGTTCTATGCTCACCAATTTTCTAAAAGAGACCTCTGAAAATAGCTTTATTAGAGAAAGTGCCATTCCCATGCTTAAAGACTGTTTCAATAAAAAGCCTTTTGGTAACAGTGAGTTCTAACAAATGGTAGTAAACTTTAACCATGTTTTATTCAGAGACATTTTGCCCCCAAGACTACAATAAGCACTTTATTAACTTCAAGAATGACATGATTACTTCAAGTCCCTGAAACTCCCGTCAGGTAACTGCAGTTATCAGTGCACCGAAGAGAACGACTAATGACAGAGATATGAATTGAACTGTTCAATCAAGATTTATTCTTCCAATAAAAAAATAACTTCAGGTGAAATAAAGTTTGGTCTGCAGAGCGGGTGTAATGAAATTCCTGCTATCAAATTGAAAATATGGGCTATAAACTCTCATCTGAAACCGATCAGCTGAGGTATTACATCTTCAGCCAAAGACAGGTGCTGGGGTGCAACAGGAGAGCAAGCTGAGTGCCTGCACTGCACCAGACACACACTGACTCCTTCTGGACTCTGATCTCAGCAGGATGATGGGACCAGTATTTATACTACATAGTGATGATGGACAGAGTATTTATGCTACCTGTTTTAAGCATTTATAATTGGTGGTGGTAAGTCAGCCTATTACAGCACTGCTCAGGTATGAGCATCATTCATCAGGCAGATGCCACTGGAAATAATTTGGGGGCAAGTTTTTCATTGGGTTTTTTTTAGAGTTTATTTTTCTGTCAGCCAAAGAAAGAAGCACTGCAACATTAACCGGCTACTGCCTAGGACAGCACTGCTGTGGGAAAATGTTGTGTCAAACTCCACCATCTGGCAAAACTGCAGGATCAGTCAGGAGCTGCACGGGGAGAAAAGTTAACGGAGAGATAGGTAGGACCTCCCAGAGCATCTGCTCCCATCCCTGCTTCAGGCAGGTGACTCCACAATCCTCACCAAGCCCCTGTAGTGCCTGCTGGGCCTTTGCAGGGCCCAGCATGATGTCCTCACAGCACTGCTCTTGATGTGCTGTCAAAAACTCAGCTACCATTCCAGGTTTTCAGTGTTTGGAGATTCTGCAATGAAATTATAAACCTGCAAATCTACAGTGTTGACAAAGCAATTTTCAAGTTCTTACAGGCCAAGGACACACTCGGTAACCACAGAATGGTGGCTGTACTATGGAAATCGTACATTTCAGTTCAAGGTAACATTGTTTTAGCAGTAACTTCACTCTAAAGGTCCTTATAAAACCCTGGTAAATGAAATCAATGTCACTGAAGTGTGCAGACAGGGAATAACCAAGCTGTTGGAGTGATGCATAAGATACAGTCACTGAACATGAGTCCCTGTGGGACAGCATCCAGCAGAACCTGTAAATTCTCTGCACTTCTCACCTCTGGGTCTCACCTCTGGCTTGTGGGTAGCCCTGGGCAGAACTCCTGCTCTGCCAGGACCTGGGGCTACAATACCACCTACTTTGGTAAAGTGCCTTGGGGAAAAACACCCACGGTAGAAGGCAACGGGCATAAAAAGAACGGTAGATGCTTCTATGAACCCATTCCTCCAGAACTGAGGAGGGGACATGCAGAGTGGTAGGGCAGGCACGAAGGACACAGGACACAGCTCAAGGGACAGGACGTGAGCCCAAATGAGTCACCACGTGGCACAGCACGATGAGGACCTGATGCGTGAAAACAAAATGCAAAACGCTGGGAGTAGGAAACTAAACAGTGAAGGTGATTAAAATGAAATTTTATTTCGTATGCAACAACAAAAGCGTTTCTGTACAGAAAATAACTAAATGAAGCTTTCAAATAAAAAGTGATGTATCGCAATGAAAAAAAAAACATAAAAAAGGGTATGAGTATGTCACTTTTCAGCAGCTTTAACAGCCCAGACATAAATGAAATGAAATTTGGAAGATTTAAAAAAAAAAAAAAAAAAAAAAAATGAGGTAAATCAGAGCGATAACTACGAATGAATCCACTGACACTCCGAACGTCCCTAAGGGAGGAGCATGGGGGAAGGGGGAACTACGCCACGCTCCCACCCCGGGCGGCGGAGCTCCCTCACGGTGCCCCCGCCCCGGGCTCACCCCGGGCAGCGGGACCGGGGCGGGGAGGGACGGGGGGGAGAGATACCGCGCGAGGAGCGGCTCTTTACCGTCGGGCGGCCGCGGGCGCGCGTGGGGCGCGGCCCGCCGGGCTCCTGCCGGCCACCGCCGCCGGGGCAGGAAATGTCGCGCGGCAGGAGGAGGGAGAGGCAGAGCACAGCGCAGGACACGGCGGCCAACCGGCAGCAAAGTCCAGCCCGCCATGGCCGCGCCGGCGCCCCCAGGCCTCTGCGCGGCCGCGCAGGCGCCAGCAGCGCTGGGGACCTGAGGGGGGCCCGGGGCGGTGGGAGGGGAAGGGGTTGGGATAACGAGGGGAGGGTTGTGGAATGCGAGGGTGTTGGGATAACGGGATGAAGGTGTTGGGGTCCTGAGATGAAGGGATGAAGGTGTTAGGATGCTGGGATGGATGTGTTGGGATCCTGGGCCAAAGGTGCTGGGATGCTGGGATGAAGGTGTTGGGGTCCCGGCATGAAGGTGTTGGGATCTTGGGATGAAGGTGTTGGGGTCCCGGCATGAAGGTGTTGGGATCTTGGGATGAAGGTGTTGGGATCCCAGGATGAAGGTGTTGGGATGCCGGGATGAAAGTGTTGGGATCTCAAGGTAAAGGTGTTGGGATCCCTGGGTCTGGTCTGGGTTGGGTCCTTGTGGAAATGCCCCGAACCTCAGAAGAGCAGAAGAGGGCGGAGAGGGCACAGGACAAGGGAGAATGGTTTCAGACTGGAAGAGAGTAGGTTTAGATTAGATATTGGGAAAAAATTCTTCGCTGTGGGGGTGGTGAGACACTGGAACAGGTTGCCCAGTGAAGGTGTGGATACCCCAACCCTGGAAGTGTCCAAGGCTAGGTTTGGATGGGGTTCTGAGCAACCTGGTCTAAGGAAAGGTATCCCTGCCCATGGCAGGGGGGTTGCAACTAGACAGTCTTTAAGGTTCCTTCCAACTCAAACCGTTCCATGATTCTATGAATTTTCCTAACCTCCCATAAGTGTTTCCCAGGCTCTCACCCGCTCCTTGCCTGTAGCACTGCAAACCTACTGGGGGAAAAGAAAAAAAAAATCTACACTGCACCCTTTCTTTCACTGCTGTGCAGGATCCCAGCTGGTCTCTGCTGCTGGCAGTGATGGCAGGACAGGGCAGGTGGGCACAGGGTGCCCAAAGCTCTGCGTGTCCTGCTGTGCCAGGAGCTGATGGCAGCAGCAGCAGCATTTTGGTCCCTGCAGCTCCCCTTGGCCTGGGAAGGGGCCAGGACCTTTCCTGTGGCAGGACTGCTGGTGGGGGGGCAGCTGGGCTTGCAGGGGCAGGAAAGCTTCTTGGCTAAAGGCACTGGTTTGAGGCCGTGGCTCACCTGGATTCTCCATGTGGATTTGTTTCCCTCCTTTGAGCACACAGGAAAAGTGTAGAAAAATACAGACCATACTTAATTCAATTTACTGCAACTAAGACATTTAAAAATTATAAATGTGCATATATTTTCAAAAGAGAGCTTGAAATATGCATATTTCAACACGTTTCTTTGGGTTGCTGCTGTGCAAAGTCATCCTGAAATGTCCTTCCGAGTACACTAACGCTAAAAGATCGAAGAGGGAAGTTCAGTGTTCGCACTCGTGCATTTTCACCGACTTAAGCAAAATACTGCCAGTCATGTCAAATTAAATTATATGGTTTTGTATTTCCATTATATTTATATTACACTGTATTACTGTAGTTGAATTAGACTATTTTCCATGGGGTCTGGGCTGTGACTACTGAATTTAACTCACTTTACGCAAGAGCTACCCTTAATTAGACTTGAGCTGAGAGCAGAATTGCTTTGACTAACGCTGCAGACCGCTACGGCAGCAGAATACCACAGGCTCTTAAATTGCTTCAAGAAAGATATCCACTGACTGAACAGCTGGAACCGGGTGGACAATTCCAGAAGTCATTCTTACTGAGCACCTCAGCCCTGGGGAGGTGGCAGCCCCTGGCCAGGCCCCACCAACCCTTATGAACTTACTCAGCTGGGCTGTCCCTTTCCACAGCTCCTTTACCCACCACTCAGTTACCAGGTCTCAGGCTCCTCACAGTAGGGTTTCTGGGAGTCCCCACTCTGTCCCTGGAAATAAGAATTGTGGGAGCTGTTGTTTTAGTGTCTGTCACTTTCCTAAGCTTGTCAGCAGCTTTTGATGCCTCCACAGGCCAAGTTAACAGGCAGGGGCATCAAAAGGAGTGTCACCTTGATCAGAAATGTGTCATCAGTTCACTAACAACAAATAATTCCCTTTGTCTGTCATGGATAATATGTTGTTGTTCTCTGGCAATGGATGTGCTACCACAAGTAGCAACTTTTGTCTCTTCATTGAGGAGAAAAAGCTTTTTAGCATCATACAGTGGTGAGACACTGCAGTTGCTTAGGACCATCATCCTCAGCATCTGATGATGCTGAAGTTGCCCAAAGCATCAGTCCTTAAGCCAAAAGGAAAACAACTTTCTGTGACCACAAGGAGAACACCACCGACCTGGCACAGCACTCCTGGAATCACTTCTCTTTCCCTTGTAACTCTTGGGATGTGCAGGAAGGACACAGCAGCTGGGAGAGCAGCTGGTGCTCTCCCTCCTGAGCCTTTCTAGACATGAGCTGCCACTGTCAGAGGGTGGTTTCACCATTCCAAGTGTCATCAAGCCAGTTGATCCAAAACACTGATACTTGGGGGCTTCCTTACTGATTAGGTTTGGATAAAGGAGATTGCCTTTCTGCTCTTATCTTGTTCCTAGGAAGGTCACTGGAAGAAAAAATTAAATGCTTACAGCAGTTTTCTCAATGCTTTTTCCCCACATCATTCAAAGCCAAGAGGAATGGGGAGACTGATGCTGTACGTTACCATTTCATGTGGAATCATCAGCTTTCTGATCCCAACATGGTACTTGCTCCATGGCCACTCAAAAAGCCTAGAGCAGCTCAAAGCCAAAGCAAGGAACTTGATACTGGATTATACGTAGAGACTGCACAGATTCAATCATCAAGAGCTATGTTGAAAAAAAATAAAAAGGAAGACTTGATAAAACCCTTTTTTTTTTTTTCTACAGTCAAATACAGAATTCCTGCAGGGTTCTTGGACTTCACTATAAGGACATATCCAGTCCTTCATCTGAGGAAGTCACAGGTGAAATTCTTCTGGTTCAGCTTGCTGTAGAACCCAGTTCTAGTTCTAGTCACACAAAACAATGTTGAGAACAGCATCATAACAGAGAAGATCAAGAGAATGTTTTAGATTATTCTACCTTCTGGGAAGGAAAAATGCCATTAGTATATTCTGATCTGAATATGTGCTTTTCAGACCATATCCTGAGTACCACGAACACCCTGATTGCTCACGTGGGCATCACAAAGTCAGCCTCCTCAAGTGAGTTTCACTGTATTTAGATTTGTTTGACTTGTGTTTGCCATTATGTGGAAAGAGATGTTTTCACAGAACAGTGTTCTTGTAAGCGCTAAATGTCTTCTTTGACTTATGTTTCCAAACTGATATAAGTACAGCCTTTATAATATTCAAAAATAACTCTTACATAGCAAAATTCCCTCCAGCTGGTATAATAGATATTCAGCAGGTATCAGTAGAAATCTCTAACAAATTATTTATTTTGAACTTCTGAAAGGCAACATTGGAAACTAATTTAATTTTATTCCTATTTATTTAACCCTTGTCTTCCTCCCACTTACCTGTCTTTCTGCTATCCCATGCTTGCCAACTTACCCAGTTTCTCCTTATTATGGGACAAAGTTTAATAGGCAATTTATCCAGTATGAATCAGAAGTTTTGGGGGTTTTTTTTCCCCTTGTTTTTATGCTTTTTCCCTAAGGATGTTCTTGGGCTAATTTATTTTGCAAGAAAGCTTGAAACCCAGCAAAGGACAGAGTGAGTTGTACACATTCATGCAGCTATCCACACTGGCACTGTGAGCATCGAAACAACCATTCCTTTGCAAAAGCATTTGCAACTTATTTTAACTTTTTCCTTTCATAAGGGAAGGGTCATCTTCAGAAGCTAGAACCTTTCTCACATTTATAGGTCAGGATCTGCATGGGCCACAGTCTATGGCCTAAGGAATACTAAACTCTGGATTATGTACAGCAATATGCAACAGTTCTGAAAACCAGGAAAGGCGTGAATACTCAAGAATGATTGCTGATAACTCAGGAGAAAATTAATGTGGAAGAACTTGAATGAATCATTCTAAGCCTGTCTTTTTTCTTTTGTCTGCTCATTCTTGATTGGCCACATATAAATTGCTATAAAAATGAACAATCTTTGATATAAATGTAAATCAGGAAGAAATTTCTTAACTTAATCAAGCTAACCATTGACACAAGAGCCTCCTCATATATCTAAGTCTTGTCAGAAGCACTGCTACCACAGCTCCTCTCACCTGACTGAGGGAGGTGTTTGTGTGCATGCTGCAAGCATACTTCTCACTGCAGAGTATCTGAGTAGCAAAGGACCAAATGCTGCTGCAGTAGGTCGATGCAAACACCAGTACGAAGCCTGAGAGCTTTTTTATGAGGAAGAATGTAATTCCTTGGTGATTCCCAAATCTGTTGATTAGCTGCAGAGCAGGCAAAAATCACTGGCTGGGCTGCACCAGCAGAGTTCTCTGGGAAGGTCTCTGTGGTGTGTTGTGCTCCCTGTTCTGCAGTGAGGATTTTGTGCACAGCACAAGGGCTGGCACAGCTTCCGCCCTTGCCGAGTGCTGAGCCGGTGCTGTACCTAAGAAACAAAAATGGGTCACATCCTCTGTGCCTTCTGTGGGTAGCCTGGAACATGGATGTGGTTTCTTGTCTTCTTTCTTGCCAAACCTGTTTGGCATATCTTCAAGTCTTCTCCTTGCTGAGAGCTGGAGGATTTGCCCCTAAATGAGTGGTGTTGACTAGAGGCTGCCTGCATGTTTTCCAGCTCCATGGTGAGTTCAGGTAACATCAGGTAGCAGATGGGATCGCTTACACAATGAGATCAGGAATACATTAAAGGGGATGGCTTAACCTATGGACAAGGTGATGCCTTGCAGGGGAAAGACCCTTTCTCTGCATCTTTCTTGGTGTCATTGATCAGCAGAAAGAAAGTTCAGAGGAATTCTGTGGGCCCTTCTGTCACCAAAAAAAATAAATAAGGGAAGTAGTATTCTGCTCCAATTAATTAAACAAACTGATATAAATTCCGTGCTTAAATCGTACTTTGCATATCCATAATCTCTGCACTACATTTTATGTATACTTTACCCTTGGGTAAAAATTTGTGAGCATATAAATGCTTTCTCATATAATCTTGCTAAAGCACGCTCTTCCCTATAAATATTCATACCACTGCCAAAACATTTGCAAGCTTTCCCCAAAGGTGAAATATGTGTAATGTACTTTGCCTTCTGGGTATAAATATTATCCAATACATTTTGGTTAATATGAATACACTAATTATTCTTGTAACCCTTTTTAAAAGGGTCATCCTCATGATGTGAATTTTTAAAAAATGTAATTACAGTAATTGGATACTTAATCTAATTAAAATTGGCTTTATCTTTAATGGGAATTTTTCTAAAGAGGCAGAATGACAATTGACTTTCTGATAATCACTGTTTTCTTTCAGCTAGAGGATGCATTTAGTACAGTAGGAACTAGAGAACATGGCCTCTTAACTACATGCCAGCCACCTTTAGGGCCAGTTAAACTACAATTTTATCCATTACCAGGCAAAACTTTCACTTTACTTAGAAATAAAAGTTCCTCATCCTGAATTCATTGTGGCTCAGCTACAGATAATTTAGGGGGTGTTTGTCATGCTGACTATGATGCAAAGCATCCCTTAGAGAAGATGCTGTGTGGGGAAAGGTGCCAACCTCCCAAAGCCTGGCTCTGTTGGTGGCTGTAGGCACAGCCACATGTAGGATGAGCCCTGCTGTCTTTGAGAGGTGCACCTGGATGGACCCCAGCATGTTTGGGAGGCACCATAAATTCTCACTGACATCAACAGAACTCCAGTACAGAGGCAATCTGGATTATCTCCTGGGTTTATAATTGGGGTCAACATTTCTGGTGTGGTCTCTAGAGGCACATTCCGTGCACACTGTGACTGGCAGGACTGTCAGTGTTCAACAGGGGAAAATTATTTTGGGTCCACATTGCCAGACCCAAATGCTACTTGTAGGGGGGTATCTTCTACTGTGGAAAGCCAAGGAGAAAAGGCCATGGAAAAGTTGGGAGTTGTGTGAGAAAGGGACTGGAAAAGTGGATTCGTGTGGCTACCTTCAGGTACCTCTGATATAAACATTTATGTCTGCTATAAAGCTACTGTGCCTTTCAGGGCCTTCGCTTTACTGGAAGCCAGGCAAGAGAGAAAGACTTTCAAAGAAAATCAATCAACTGTTTTGTAGGCTCAAGTTGCCGATATTTTGTTCTCACATGACTAAAAACAAAGAGAGATATTTCATAGAGGAATAAATCATTGTTTTCTAAGAAGGATGATCATCTACAGCTACACAGCGTTTCCTAAAAAAAAAAAGCTTAAAAAAAATACAGATTACATAGAATGGGCCAAATCATCACCTGGTGCAGAGATTTTGAAGTACCTGTATTCAGCTGATCTCAGTGTCAGCTGGGGAATGATCCAGTTGCCAGAAGGGTCTTTTAGGTTTCAGCCCCACAGCCTGGTGTCTGCTGCAGCAAGAGCCCCTTGCAGGATGGCTGTGGCAGAAAATCTGTGCCTGTGTCTCCATGAATGCTCTCTGTGCCTCTCATGTCTGCCCAACTCCTGCACCTGGGGAGTCTGCTGGAGCTGACAGACCAGAAGCACCAGACTTACATTTTCCACAGGAAGCTTTTCTTTGTGCCCAGAGTTTCTGCTGAGCTCAGCCCTCTCGTAGCCCCCTCAGGCAGGCAATTGGCTAATGAACAAAGAGAACAGGTTGTATTACTGTACTAATTTTTGGGTCAGGGTGAATAAATGTGTACTAGTTCTGTTGACCATGATGTGAAGCAGCAGTGCCCGCAGAGTTCCTGAGGAAAAGGAGGATGGAGGTGATGCTGTGATTGAAACGTTATGTTACAGCATCAAACTTTACGTAGCACACTTGATAGAAAAGAGGATTCTAAGAGAGCCATTTTTGTACTGCGAAAAAAATCATTACTTTTGGAGTGAAATTAGCACTGATTAAAACAAGCATTTCTGTTGAAAACAGGCACCAGGAAAAGCTGATCATAAAATGAGTGTGTAAGTTCAAAACAGCATCAGAAGTACCAAGGAAGCCTCGAGCTTCATCTGAGAACTGCAGGTGGTCTCAAACAGTAGCTTTCAGCTTATTAAAAACATTTGCCGTATGAAAAAAAAAAAGATGCTGAGAACGCTTCTGTTTTGTGTTTTTGCTTTGAGGCCACTGTTGGCTACTCAGTACAGAATAACTGAGAGGATAATGACTTGCTAGAAAAATCTGAGCTCTTCAGAAATAAATTTCTGGAGTGCTGTAGGAATTCCTGTCCGTATTTACGAGGCCAGTTCGAACTATACTCGCAGTATCTCATGACTGAGGAATCTTGGCAGATGCCCATCTGAATACTTAGAAAAACAGAAGCAATTTGGTTTCACAATCTGTCTTGGGTAAAAACTCTGCATTGCTGATGTTGTCTCCAGATAGGCTCATTGTGAAAGTAATATCAAACATTGCTCTAAGCCTGAGAGAAAAGTATTGCTGGCTGAAGGGAATAAATGTGTTCAGGGAGGAAAAAGAGTCTGTTGCCTCTCTTTTGCAGACGTGCAAATGTTCCTCATCTGTCAGTGGTGCAGTTGTAGGAAGAGACTACCAAGTAATCGACTTGGCATGAACATATCCCACAATACCACAGGAAAAGTTTTCTTGCCTAAGAGGAAACCTCTCTTTTATAAGAAAAAGGTCTATGACAAGGCATGATATAAAAATCTTGCAGAGCAGATTAAATGTTTCTAATAAATGGAAAATCCTCAACAGATCAGACATTACTTCTGCTTTGACCATAGTCAAGGGAGTGGGTGCCACTTTCCACAATCCTACTATCCACAGGATTATTTCAGAGAGCAATTCAACACTATGCACAGTAAGAAATGAACAGGCTGGGCAACCAAGTGATAGCAACTTCCTCTGCAGCAGCTTTGATATCTTACATGCATCACAGGCAGAAAAAAATATGTGAATCCAATTTTTGGATGTCTCTGAGGTCAGCATCCCTGCAGCATACAGACTGTGATGGGAGAGGGAACTGTTCATTTGGAGCTGGGTGTGGCTGGCTGACTGAGCATCCAACATACCTGTATTCCAGCACTGCAGAGATGGGAATGGGCCCAGCTGAGGCAGGTGTAGGAGTGATGGGCCACCATTACAGCAGAGTGAGGATAATAAAACATGAATAGTTCACCCATAGCTCCTACCTAGCAGAGAGACAGCAATTGTAAATGGAATTTGGGTAAAAAACTCACTTGGTTTGGACTGAAAATATGAAAATATTTCATATGAAATACCAGGCCTGAAAACAAGGCCTGGTAAATTCAAAAGTACTTAGAATTGTATTCTAATTTGGAGGGTGTGGTATAAAGTGCATGGTCTCATAGGTGATGTGAAAAAAGCAAGTGAGGAAGGATTTAATCTTTTGTAGTTGAATGGAAATCCATAATTGAGGAAGCCTTAAGAAACTGTTTCTCTGGAACAAGAGCCCTCTTCCCATAGCCCTGTGGCTGTGCAAACAGAAAAGGCAGGGGTGAAGTAGCTGGAGGGGGATTTCAGCCCTGCTTGTGAGATGGCACAGCTGAGCAGCAACACGGCTGGGCAGCAACGCGCTTCACCTGCCGGTCTCCCGAGGAAGGGCAGCCCCACATGAGATGTGGGTGCCCATCTCCTACTCATTTCTGCAAGAGAGAGCTAAGGCAGAGAGTCCCTCTCTACTGTGGGCAGAGCCACATCTTCATCCTCTATCTGACCTTGCACCCAGCCGGTGAAGCTGAGCCTGGGAAGTGTGTGAGTGGCTCTTACTAGAGTTCCCCTTCAAGCTGAAGGTCACACATGGCAGTCCAAAGTCCAAACTGGGTGGAAAACCTGGTACTGGGGCAGAGGACAACTGGGGATTTGGACAAATGTAAAATCTGAGTAAGAAAATTAGCATAGCACCTAGAGACATGAGAGGTGTGTCTGGAGTTGGGGGAAATCCTTCAACCACAGCCAGAACCCCTTTTTAGTAAGTTGGTAGGATGGTCAATGCTAATTAGCACAGGGTGGCTCAGGAAAGGCCAAGAAAGCAGACAAAAATATACAATGCCATCTCCTTTCAGATGAAAACTGCAATACAAACCTCTTTACTGCTAAAATCCTATAATCAGAAAGCATCTGTTTCTGGGTAACAGACTGTGATAGTGCGCAATTTCTCGATAGGCAATTCATTATGTGTTTAGGGAACTTACGCTTTGTAAAGAAACACCAAACCGCTGGAGCATCTAGTTATTCTTACCATCTCCTTTTGATAAAAGTAGCCCACAACACTCCAAACACCACATCCATTCTTGCTCCTCAGCACAATCCTGCAATAACAAAGAACAGAAAAATTTTCTGTGCTGAAACCGGGCACCTTAGCAACTCCTAAAGCTTTAAATTTAAGAGCTTGTTGGCTTTTGTACTTAACCTCTCCCTTGCTCTTGAGAAGTTTCTTTCAAGGTGAAAAATTTGGAAGCACAACTTCGGTTTTTCCAGGAGATGGCAGTGCCACTACAGAAAATAGCGGAGCAGTTGTGCTCCTAAGGTAATTTGCCAGTTTAAAACTCATATATAACAAGTTTTGATTTTTTTTTAAATATATGATCAGATAATTATACCTCAATGACTGTCAAAAGCAATAATGATAGCACTCATTACAACTTTAAAGTGTGTCTGAATTCCCAAGGGCTCACAACAAGCATTAAATCATCTGAATGGAAACAGGAGACATAATTAGGCAGTAACTCATTTCTATCACATATAGTCTATGCTATAATTAATTTTCGCCTCATGTGTTCGCACTGGATGTTGAACTGCCCTCCTAACACCCATCTCCTCTGCCCCTGCCTGGGGCAAGGGCAGGTGTTGAAAGAGTTGCAGTATCAGGCGAGTAGAACGGTAAACCCTGGACTCAATCCGAGGAAATGGCATAGCACATCTGGCAGCAGCCCGCAGATCTGAAGTATAAAGCAGGTGAACAAATGTATTGAAAATTAATATGGAACAGAGCACTGCACCAGATGCAGTGGTATGCTAACTACATTGCTAAATAGATTGCAGTATGCTAACTAGACTGTCTAAAATACGTTCTTGCTTTCGTGAACTGTGCGAGCCGATGCCTTTAATTTTCAGGTTGAGCTTGATTTCTGATTATTTTTGTCACATCATATTTCAAGGATTTTGTGTTATGATTACATGTGATTTACTAAAAATAACAGATCAATGAAAAGATGCAGAACTTGCTGTGCTTCTCTTTCCATTCACTTATTATATTTTCATAAGTCTTTCATTACAAAAAAAAAGGCCTCTATTCACACTAGAAAGGCTACCTACCAGTTCAGTGAGAAGAAGGCAAGCAAAGAGTTATTCTACACCCTGCTAACATATTCATATAAAACTCATCCAATTTTGTTAAGACCTTTTGTGGAGAATCAAAAGTTAGCTAAGATTGTATTGTAATTCCTCTTCCTGACCTGAAAGTCACACAGCTGGATTCAAGTAGGCCAGAAATATGTGCTTTATAGAAACACCTTGTGGTTGGAGTTTTTTTTGAAGCTCTGAAAGTTTATACTGCTGACCCTGCCCTCTGTACCAACAACTGAGTCTCTACTAGGACCTCATGGCAGAAGACAATTTGTCGCAACTGTCAAATAGCTGGCAGAAGGAAAGAACCACCTTGTTTCATCCATGTCAGCCTCTACGTTTTCCTTGTAACAGGGCAAGAGTTATGCACTGCTCATTAGACCCCAGAGATTCTAGTTTTGTGGGGCACAATCAAAATTTAAATACCCTGGAGGAAAATAATTTGCTGCTTGATCCAACAGCACCTTTTGAAGTCAGTGTAAAAATGTTCATTAGCATCAATGAGATTCAGATTAGATCCTTGTTTCATAGTCAGCAGTAATATAACATAATTGGCTGTTCAACATCATCTTTTGCAAATCATAGGAATTCGTGGGAAGCCATGTCAACAGCAATCTCATTTACTGTAACAGCAGCACCTCAATGCTCTTTACAGCCTTACAAGCACACACATTATATCATTTGCATCCCTCCTAGGGGGTGCTGAACCCTGTCCCATACTACATGGGAACACCATTTCGTTGGTGGGTGCTGGTAGAAGAGAGTGTATCTCATTTGTGATAATGGAGCTAACTAAGATACCAGAAGAAAATGAAGGTGTTGCATAATAACATTTTATATATGTAAGTTTTAATTCTCAGTGTTAATGGTGATGATGAAGTAACTGGTTATGGTACTTTGCATTACATACATGATAAAAACATCAAGAAATTAATGTGTATTGTGGCATATCTACCCATTATTTATCCCTTTTAATTTATTGCTTAGACTTTACGAAAAAAAACCCACATAAAATACGGTATTTAAAAAATAAATTTTCAAATATAACATTCTACATATTAAACAGTGCATCATATGAGTAGGACAGGTCAACACTAAGAGCTAATCAAACAGGAGCTCATGTCCTGTGGCTGATACCCATCATGTTAGGAAGAAGGAAATCATCAATTATACTGATTTCTGACCCAGCAGTGCTTCAACCAGCCTCATGGAGACCATGGCATGACTCTGCACTGGTGGGTAAGAAGATGGCTAGGCAGGGCTTGAGAACTGCACGTCAGCAGAGCCACCTCGGTTTCTATCCACTTGGGATTTAATTCAGTGCTTGAACCAAATGCTGTCATTGAGTGCAAGCAATGCCAATACAGATCATTTTACCCAGAGATGTTACCCTGTACGTGTGGACAACAATGATTTAATGCTAAAGCACCAAACAGGCCAAGTACATGTGGAGTGTGGGGCATCAGAACCAGCAAAAAGAGCACGGCACGTTTTTGTCACATGAGAGAAACAGCCAAGTGTCAAGGGTAAAGCATTTCTCATGCCCACACCTGACAGCATGCAAATGCGCAGACCATAAAACTTCAACCAGAACCCAGAAGAACACCCCAACACCCCTACAAAAAAAAAAAAGAAAAAAAAATGGGGTTGGAAGCAAACTAGATAAATAATACTGAGAGGGTGTTTGTAGTCATCCATTATCACCAAGGTAATTTTCAGAAGTAAAGCCCTACACCTTTGAAGGCACGTGCACCTCACACATAAGCTCAAGTGAAGATTATTCTAGGGTGTGATTCAAATGCCATTCTTCTCATGCAAGAAATCCATGGACAGCCCAACTCCATACAGCACATCCATCCCTCAGTGCCAGGTAGGATTAGTCACCAAAAGACAGGCAGATCAAAGAGCAGAACATTAACCAAGGTCTCATGGGACTTGTTACTTCTGGGGCAGTTGCTCACTTTCCATGTGTCTTTACTGAAGTCATTCAACCCCTCTGTGTCTTTTATTTCTGCTTGGTTGGCCTCTTCCAATTGCTACCTGGGCTTCAGCTATAGTCCCCATTTTATATGTTTAAAGCTTAGCTGAAAACTCTGGGCTCACCAGTATTGCTACTACTGACAGACGGTTCCTACAGATGAGGAAAAGAAGAATGACACGAGTATGTCTTGTTTTAGAAAATCCCACTGTCAGAAACTCTAAGAGGAGGAGATAGCCTCTCAGAGAGCCACTGGGGCTACAACAGCACAGGGACAAAGGAAGAATCAAGGGCTTGGCAAAAAGGGTAAAAGTGATAGTTTATGATTTTCAATGGCAGGCTGAGAAGACGTTCAAGTTTAAATAATCTTTGGATGTGAAGCTGTAGGGACAGTTAATACAGAGTTCCCATTAAAAATCTCTCAGGAGATCTTGTAAGATTAAATAAAATTAGCCCAAAGGCCCAAATTTTATCTGCAAATCAGGCTTCGCCCACTGAAATTAAAAAGCCCCTGAAGAATGCAAGATCAGCTCAGCCACGTGGGTTGGTACTCACCCTGTGTGTGTCCTCCCACCTGGGCCCCCATCCCAGCACTTCCTGCCTGTCCTACCCACTCCCTTCAGCTCTGATCCTGGCCACCAGCACAGCCCACTCTCAAGCTAGCTACACATCGAAAAATCTTCGGAGAAAAAGCAGTTGGCTGATCCTGCAAGGACCAAGGCTGGGTGTGCCTGATACAACACCCACAGAAAACCTGGAAGGCTGGGCACCTGCCTTTTGGGTAGGTATGGCTGTGAGGGCTGGGACTGTAGGCTCACTTAGCAGGGACAAATGATGACAGTGTGCACACATCTTCTGTTTCCTAACTTGTTGCAACTAAAAATTGATGTAGCTATGAAAATCGGTGCTGTCAATTTTACATTAGTTAACTTTAAATAAAGAAAAGCGAAGAAAAAAAAAGAAAAAAAAAAGTTAAGAAAGAGAAATTAAAGAAAGTGAAAAAAATCCCAGTTATTAATGAGTATGAACTGATGGTACAGGTTTTCTTCACTTTCCTCCATATCATCCCCGTTACGTCCTTAGAGGTTGTGCAACAGAGCATCACATTGTGCCACAGCCTGTGTTACAACTACAGCAACAAGGCTCTTCTCCTGATGGCAGACAGATATCTGGTGGAACTGCTGCTGAACTGGGGGCAGGAGATCTGTGAGCCATGGCTTTGCAGCTTTGCAGCATGCCCAGCTTATCTAACACACCAGCCAAAATTTTTATGCCAGTCATTACTGCTTGCGTTTGGCAAACCCCGACACTGCCAAGTGCCTGCACCTGCAAATAATTCTCTGGGAGTCACTGGCATCGCTGGTGCAGCTTGGAGCTCAGCAGACTCTCTGCTGGTCCATTAACTCCGAGAGATGTTTATTACGGAGCTAGAATTTATTCAACCAAATCTCACAACAAATAGAAAGTATAAGATAAAAATTAGGGCTGCACTTGGTAAAACAAGTAAAGAATATGCTGTTTACCAGGGTAGGTCTGAATGCTGTTTAATTTGTGTCAGAAACAGTTGCAGGAGGAGATCTGACTGCATGGCTACAAAGCAGTGCTTTAAGCAGACTTTTCCTCTCTGATACATAAGAATATTTCTGTGCAAACCCCCACCCTTTTTTTTTTCTACTTAGAAGGACTACAAATTACTACCTTTTCCTTTTAGTAACAGATGAGTCCTCTGGCAGTTTATAGGGAAGACTTACGTACTTTCAGACAGTAACTTGAGCCAGTCCATTGGTGCAGACCCTTAAAACTAGGTAATGTCCAACTCCCCATAAAATGTTACACCAGTGGGAGTTGCTCACCTGTGCTTAGTCATTGGAAATGCCATAACCAGTTAAAGGCTGGTTCCATGACACTTTGAGGACCAAAGCTGTAAGGCCAGATTTGAAAAGCTGTTGATGTGCCTAACTAATTTACAGAGCACCCTGGGCCAGTCCCACACTGGCTGTCAGGCCACCTCAGTGGGGCTGCACCACTCAGGGACACCAGAGAGACTCAGACCCTTCTCCATGTCTGCCCATTTCAGGAATACATCCCATCACTTTTGGCCATGGGGACCAGCAGTGATAAGATGTGCCAGCACTCATGAAGTGATCTGAGGACAAAGCTGGTGTGTTAAACCTTCCCAAAACCCAATGGGATTTAGGCTAAGGAGGCTTGTATGTTTGAAGACGTTCAGGCGCCTCCGTCTGTCTGAGTGCCTGGCTGGGGCTTGGGTTGTAGTGCCAGTGCACGGATCCATCCCACTGCACTGGCAGATAGTCCAAGACATGGCATAGCTTCTCCAGGAGTGCATCTATACACATCCATCTTCAGCAAGGGACAGTTTATAGATCGAAACAGAGGGTAATGGGAGGACAGTAATTTAAATCAGAGTACTTAATTGGACGTAAGGATTCCTACCATCCTCTTAGTTTCCTAATTGCTAATATACTCAACACTGATTTTATCAATAGTCCAAGATATATAAAATTACTTCATATCAGCTCATTAGTTAATTAATTATAGGAAGGACACACAACAAAGCCAAAAGCAGATCGAGGACCCAAACTTCTCCTTGAGCAAAAGGAGCAGCTCTGCCTCCAGTGCCAATTCCCACTGGCCTGCATGATTTTCAAGACACTTATTCACAGCAGTACAACTTTGCAAAGGGCAAGTAAGAAGGAGATGAGGCCACCATGCCAGGACTAGCCCTTCTTTCCAGCTTTTTGAGACTTTAGGGGCAAAGAAGTTCCTGGGTGAACCCCAGCTCAGAGCTGCAGCCAGCAGATTTACAGCTGAGTAAGAGAAAGAACAGAATTAAAATTAACATATATAGATGTACCATTTTTTGAACCTCCTCTAAATAGCTGAGTATGTTAAGAAATGAGCTATAAAGTTAATTTTTCTATGAGAGTATCTCAGCTAAACCAAAGACAAAAAATATTAGTTACAACTACCCAGACAAGCACTCCAAGCTGGGTTTAGTGACTGCCTTCTCTGTGACTGGTTTTGGTGAGAGTGAAATACCCTATGTTTTCCTACATTACATGAGAACTGGGTGAATTGAATGTTTCTGATTACCCAGCCCAACAAACATAAAGTCATTTCAAGCCACCACATTTTACTTCTAAAATAAATCTAGAAAGGGATGGGCAGCCATTCAACGTAGCTCAGCTGATGTGCAGTGACCCCTCTACATGATGGTCTGTCCAAACCTGGAGCTCATACTATTCACTTATAAGCAAGGATAGGCAGGATTGTTCAGTAGTTTGTTGGGTTTTGCCTTAGTTTTTCCCTGGTCAAAGTGGGGCAGGAAATAGAGGAAGGCTCCTTCTCCAATGCAGAGTTTTGGTCACACACCAATCTTCTCTTTTATTCTCCAGTGAACCAAAATTTGATTAATTCTCTATTATTAACACCATCTACAGAACAAAAAGATCACACTTTCCTCGCAACATTGGCAAAAGAATGGTTTCATTTTCCTCATGTAGGATCTCTCCCTTTTACTTGCCTGGAGACCCCTCTGCCCAGCCTCCTCTGAGTCTTCTTCCCTTCAGCTTCTGCACATGATATATTTATATAAAAGTATCTTTACCACTGAAGAAAATGTGATCACCCCACTAAAGTGAACAATATGAATTTTACATTTGCAGCCTTTCAATTTATTATCTACAGAGAAACCCAAACTCCAGTGTTTGTTTCATGCTGATTATCCTTTTGGAGATTAAAAAAAAAAGCATTGATTTTTCTTTTACCTTCATTTCCCCATTGCTTCTATGCAAACAGTCTGTATACACTCTTACATGATTTTTTTCTTGCTGTTTAAGACCAAAGTGAGGATTTTTTGCAGCCACAAACTGTTACAACTGCCACTGTTTGTCCCATTTCTCACCCCAGCCTCCACTTACCCCTCTGGTTTCATGTGCCGATTTATTGCTAAAGACCGTATTTTCCATTAGGGGAGAAGAAGGGAGGGAGTACCAAGCAAACTCCAGTGGCTGTATTCAAAGTGTAATACTTCTTATCACAAATAATTTAAAAAATGCAAGAACCCCAATTTGCAGCTAGGAGGCCCACTTGAGGGATCAGTTAAAATTCACTCCTTTATACGCATGCCAACTTTGACTTCAAAAAGACTTTATTCCCAAGGATAAACAACCCAATATTTGTGTAATATAATTAAGTGAAGGCATCTTTAAATGTCATACCAGCTTGTGCCATGCTTTAAATTGTTATGCATCAACAGAATTTAACGAGATGGCCAAGGATCCTGCTTCCTGCGTGAATGCGATAAGCCACAAATACTGTATAGCTCTTTAATAGATTGCCAAAATAAAGCATTTTGTATGCAAATTATTCATGGAGTGGCAAAGCTAATATAGTGCCAAAATTACGCCCACTGGTCCCCTGCAATTAGTAGTTAAGTTGAAGTATCTTCAAACTGCAGAATTTCTTTCAGTGTCTCGCAATACTTGAAACATCTTTTCATTTATGAAAATAGGAAATAACAGCTTTTATTTTCTTTTTAAGGTTTAGGGTAAGCGCGCTATAGCAGAGAAGTGGCAAGAGGGATCTAATCAGAATAATTGCACAGAGGCTACCCGGGAAATAAATATGAAAGTGCAGTGACTTGCAAGAAAGTTGAAGGAGAAAGAAAAAAATTGATTTCCCCCTCCCCAGCCCATGCCCCTAAAATAAAGTCTGTGAGTACTGTGAAGTTGGTCTCAAAAAGCTAAGCAGAAAAACCACAGCAAGACTAAAGGGAAAGCACAAGCATTTGCTGATGGCTGGGAAGGGCTCTTGGCGTCCCCTCATGTGCAGCACCTTCCCATCTCCTCCAGAAATCCCGTCCAACAAACACCCCTGTCCTCCTGAGAGTGCCAAGAGAAAACTTCCTTGGGTTGCACAAGACAGGGGAGCCACCACCATGAAAGGCCCACACCTGTAAACCATTTAACCTATAGCTGCACTGGCAAGAAATCACTGGAAATGTTCTTTTCCAGCAGATTCGGGGATAAGCCATCCATAACTCAGAGTCTCTAGTTTCAAGTCAAGTACACAAATAACCAACAGCTACATCACCTGGGAAATACTTGCAAAACTCTCAGTTTTTCTTTTTAGGTAATTATATTCTGCCCTGAATATTGGTTACAGGGATCCTTTGCGAGAAGTAGAAAGATGGAAAGAAAAAGGATTTCCCAGTCTCCAAATTTCCAGTGAAAAATCTCTTTTTTTTCAGCTCTCCGAGACCATTTCTCAAAAAAATGTAGGGCTGGTGAGGGACCCATGCCAAGAGGAGAAAGCAGAATTGCTCCTTGATGGACAAGTTTTTGGAGAAACTTTAAGCTGCAAAGTATTCAGGCAATTTTCACCCTCTTTGGTGTCACTTGCAATAGCGTGTGGAGATGAAGCTTGGTGAAGAAGTGGAGGGGCAGATAGGTCCTGTAGATCAAGTCCCCTTTCTGTAGAGGTAACTCCAACTGTATTTTTCATTTACAACCTAATCATCACAAGAGTGTGGTACATGCCAGGGGCCTGGGACGGTGATTTAAGGAGTCTGTGTCAAACTGCTTGGACCTAGATGGCCTTTCTAAGCTAACTTGGAGGATTTACTGCCAGCTAAACAACAGATGTAATTTCAATCACAAACTGCTCTATGAAATGTTGTGGAATACCATAAACAATGGTATTCAGTCCAGTGAACTCTAAAAGCTGTAATTTACAGCCTTCTCCTAACCTGGGGGGCAGTGGGGAGACCCAAAGCCTACAGACTCGCTTCCATATTTTGATATCAAGGGAAGAAAAGTACAGCAGGCCTTACAGCAGAAAACTGCAGACCCTTGGAAAAATAAATAAAAGCAGCTACCACCATTCATAACATAGATCTTGCACTTTGTCATTTTTTATAGCAATGCTGGTTTAAATGTGTCCTATTTTTATAGTGATGTGGGTTTTAATGTCCGTCCCACAGAGGTGAGCATTGCTGCAGCATCTCTGCCAGACAAGATTTGGTGGAAGGCACACTGCCCCGTGCTTGCCTGGCCAACAGCAGCCCTTGTGCCATGGGGGGGACTTGCCAGATGCTATTGGTCAGGGTCCTGCACTGACAACTTGTCATCGATTCCCTTAAAAAAGGAAAAAAAAAAAAATGGGAACCAATGAAAATCAATCTTCTGATGCTCCGCTGCCTTAAATACCAGTAGAGCAAACAAACAGCCCTAAACAATACAGCAGAACCCATATATCAATTACCCTAAATGCTCAAGCATTTTTACTTCACAGCCTGCAACATCCGACTGTGGTACCCGCACCCGCTGCGCCGGCACGATAATGGTGCCGCATTGTTCCCGGGCGTCTGGCGGCCTGATAAGGGCTGCCTGTGCTTAGATGATAATGAAAGTGGGCAGACTTAACATTGTGATTGGAAAATTTCTTGGGTCTCAGAAAAAGGTTCTATTAAGCCCACTGACCCCAATTGAATATTAATTAGCTAATTAACAGATTTATTGTTCCACGCAATTTCTGGAGAGGCAATTTTTTTTCAAGTGCCATTATTTTTTTAAATTATTTTTTGCATTGTGTATAATTGAATCTTTGCAGCTGCCAGCATCTTCTGCATGATTTGGCAAAAAAAAGAAAGAAAAAGCACTTATAGCTTTCCCTTTTTTTTTTCAGACCCAAATGTTTCCAATCGCTTTAGTGAGTGTTTGGGGGCGGGGAAGGAAGGGAGGGGGAAGGAGGCAGCTGATTTATATCCCATTCTACAGATTTATTTATTCTTAAAAGCTTAACTTAAAGATGTCCACACTTTTTTTCCCCCCTATTATGATTCACTGGTCTGTCTTTTAGCCTGAGGTTGCTACACACTGCACTGTTATTCCCACGAAAGACACTGAGGTCTGCGCCCTGCCTTTCTTATACATCCTCTTAGGCACTGCGCATCTTTCCTCTCTTCTTACCTGTTGGCTCCTGCTCTTTTCTGCCTTGCAGATACTTTCTGCCCAGCTGGGGAGGGCAGGGGACCTGGGCAAGCTGGGCTCTGCACATCCTGCAGGAGGGCCCCTTCCATGGCCTGACATCCATGGTTCACTTTTTTTTGCAAAGTATTTTTCTAAACACTGAGTTACTGGCGAAGAGAGGTGAGGTGATATTTTACCATATGGATGATTTGTGACTGTTTCAAAGAAGTTTATTTGGCACAGACTGCTCCAAGAGCTTCACAGTGAAGTGAGCCTGCAGTGTTCTGTCATGTGATGCTCTTCCTGTGGTGGGAGGGTTGTAGCAAATTGCTTACAAATCATTTACTGCATCATATCTTTTTCTAAAGAAGAAAGATGTCTTTTAAATAAACCATGGTATTTTTGCTGTCCAAAGACACTAACATAAGCACTTTTTTAAGTTCCAGCATTAAAAATCCAGATGCTTTGGGGATCCACAGAGGTGCTGGTCTGCCGAATTAAATGAGTCAAAATACATCCGTTTTGGGTGTCTGGACTGCTACAGGTGACACTGGTGCACATTATGGACTACACTTGCACAGCAGCATAAAAAAAACAGCTTGTCACACCACTTCTGAGGGGGAGACTGACACTTTCACACAACATCCAGAACTATCCAGAAGATGACAAGCCAGCAGAGGCAGCTCCTTGTGTTGAGGTGAAACTTCATGTGTTTTAGTTTATGGCCACTGCTCCTTGTCTGGTTGCTGGGCACCACTGAAAAGAGTCTGGCCCATCCTCTTGGCACCATCTTTGAGATATTTATACGCATTAATGAGATCCCCTCTCAGTCTTCTTTCCTGTAGACTGAACGTGCCCAGCTCCCTCATAAAAGAGATGCTCCGGACCTCTAATCATCTTTGTGCCCATCCTCTGGACCCTCTCCAGCAGCTCCTTGTCTTTCTTGCACTGAGGAGCCCAGAACTTGACACAGTACTCCAAATGTGGCCTCACTAGGGCTGAGTAGAGGGGGAGGATCCCTTCTCTCAACCTGCTGGCCACTCTCTTCCCAATGCACCCCAGGATACCATCGGCCTTCCTGGATACAAAGGCACACTGCTCATAGTCAACTTGTCATCCACCAAGAGTCTCGGGTCCTTCTCAGCAGAGCTGTTCTCTAGTCAGTCATCCCCCAACCTGTGCTGGTGCTTGGGGTTATTCCTCCCCAGGTGCAGGACCCTACACTTGCCCTTGTTGAACTTCTGGTTTCTCTCCACCCAAGTCTCCAGCCTGTCAAGGTCCCGCTGAATGGCAGCACAGCCTTCAGGTGTATCAGCCACTCTCCCCAGCTTTGTATCATCAGCAAACTTGCTGAGAGCACATTCTATCCCTACATCCATGTTGCTAAACAAGTTGAATAAGACTGGACCCAGTTGTGATCCCTGGGGAGTGCCACTGACTACAGGCCTCCAACTGGATTCTATTCCTCTGATCATGACCCTCTGAGCTCTGTCATTCAGCCAGTACTTGATCCACCTCACTGTCCATTCACCTCACCCACATTTCCTGAGCTTACCTACGAGGATGTTATGGGAGACAAGTGTCAAAAGCCATGCTGAAGTTAAGGCAGACAACATTTACTGCTCTTCCCTCATCAACACATCCTGCATGCCATCTGGATACAGGGCCCACGTTCACAGTGTTTTGCCCAGGACCTACCCCAGGTCCCATTTGATGTGCCTCACAAGATTGGCCTAGGTGAATTGAAACATTTTCATGAAGTGCTGCTGTCATAAACTTCTTTTTATTCAGATTTCTCTGCCTTTTTTACAGCTATTCCCAATCGTGAAATATGCTAGTCAGGAAAGTGGTGTTTAAACCACATGATCATTTACTTAAAAGTATTAGATGAAGTACTACTGGGCTTCCAAATGAAAACTAATAAAAACACCACAAAATGCAATTTCTATTTAAGTATAAAAACATAAGGAATAAGGAAGGAGAAACATGAGGCTTGCACTAGGATTATAGAGATATGTAAACTGTGCCAGCAAAAAGCCTGGACTAGACTCATCAAAAGGTTGGTTGATATTATTTCATATTGACTTTGACCTTCTACTCTAATGTAATTACTAGGAACAATTTAAATAACTTTCCTTTTTTTTTTTTTCCCCCCAGAGAAAAAAAAAGCATTTTCCATTGCTTAAAACTGGAAAACAAAATGTTTGATTGAGGTCATCTTGACATCCATTAGTGTGATAAATGAAGTGGAATTCAAGGCTGCTCCATTATCAAGGTTCATTTTCGTTGTTCAGATCTGGTTTCCCCCTCCCTTCTCCCTTCTTTTTTTTTTTTTTTCCTTTTTTTAAAACAACATGGCCTCAGACTCAAGGCTGATTACAATAATTACATTTTCTCCCCATAATAGTACAAATGATTCAAAGAGTTATTCAGAATGTTTCAATGTCAGCACTTAGATAAATGCTCCTTCTTTCCCAGGGATTGCATTTTTTATGCAGAATGTTAGTTAGCAGCGGCAATAACGGTATAGCTGTCAGAAAGCCGCGAATTTACATGCCCAGTAACTACATTCACAATTGTTTGGTACTTGGCGTGGCAACGAGACTGAATGGGATACTAGATAATTTATAACTGCTCCCCAATACAAGAAGAACAATTATATTGTGTGCAGTATAAAATGGCCATTATTTAGCTCAACTCTTAAAAATTATTTGAACAAAATGCCTATCCTTTGCAGGGCTATTTTCTTCTTGGATCTAATTAGATACCCGAGGAATACAGGATATATAAATTTTAGCCAGAAAATATATTTATGGAATTTTAATTTGCTTCTTGCATACCTCTGCCATAAACCTTGTAAGCCTTCTTTGGAAGGTTTTTAATCTTAAAGGTAAAAAAAGTGAAAGAAGGCAAGAGTTGTACAAAAGGTAGCTGCCATTTTTCTGATGAGCAGCAAGACCCTGGCTGTACGTCTCTCCACTCATACCATAAAACTTCTGCTGTGTGTTTTATGAGAACAAGTTTGTTTCTGCAGATTTGAC
Organism: Manacus vitellinus; assembly: GCF_001715985.3. NCBI lineage: Eukaryota > Metazoa > Chordata > Aves > Passeriformes > Pipridae > Manacus > Manacus vitellinus. The sequence continues at coordinate 5,229,755 of NW_021940291.1, forward strand.
AGATTGAGTCTCCCAGCAGGGAAGGGCTGTGCAGAGCTTCAGAGGGGCCTCAAGTGTGCTGGCATCCATGGGACCTTCTAGCACTTGAGCTGAAATCTCCAACCCCTGCCTCAAACCTCCCCTTAGCTTTCATAATGAGCAGGTCAGACTGCTTTGGAAGAAACCTTTTAGTCAAAATCTTCCATGTAGCAGTTCTGGCATCTCACAGACAAGAAAACAAACACCAAAGCAGTTAATAAGCTCCTGACTGCAAAGAAGATGGAAACTTCCTTTTTGCAGGGAGACACATGGAAAAGACAAGGGGTAATGGCTACCAGTTATTCCTGAGGATATTCCAGTGACACACAAGAGGAAATTTTTTCACAGTGAGAACAACCAGCCTTTGGAATAGATTCTGCAGCCTTGGACACTTTTAAGATTCAGCTGGATGGGGTGCTGGGCCATTTTTTCCAGATCGTGCTTTTGCCAAGAAAGTTGGACCAGATGATCCTTGGTGTCCCCTTCGGACCTAACATTCTATAATTCTGTGAGTCTGTGACTGCCCGCCTTCCTCTGGGGTGATGGAGGCAGAGAGGCTCCATGGCACTCACAACACCTGCCTGTGGCTGTGGTAATCTGCAGTTCTTTGCAAAACATGCAAATTTTAGTCTGGACTGGAAAACTGATTTCCATTCACAAGGGCAGAACTTTTCCTTACTTTCTTCCAAAGTATTTTCAGGAATGAAGAAAATGCATAACTGAGTAGGAATCAGAGGAGAGTCAGGTTTGAGCAGTTTCTGTATAATTTGTACCTAAATAGGAACTCAGGTAGTGAAGGGACGGACAGATGTCAGGTTTGTTAATAACTGGGCCTGGTTTAAGACATTGTCAAAACTTAAATTTTCCCAATTTTGAAAGGAAATTAGCCATGCTATTACCAAGACGGGCTTTCAATCAAAGTCTAAAATTAGGCTTTGTTCTCCTGAATGAATGAAACCTTAAAATATCTGACATATATTAATCTAATCCAGTCTGAGAATTGGTGTCGCCCATCACTATATAGCCAGGTCACAAAACATTGCATTAACCCTTATCTTGGGAAGGAAGTCTTTCATGAAATTGCATCTGCATCCATCTAACTAAAGCAAATACAGTCACATCTCTTCTAATGGAAAAAAAAATAAATCAAGGGAACCTGGGGACAGCAGGCAGGGGAACAGATGCGGTGATGTCCTGCCAGTATTTCAGCAAGGCTGTCCTGCTGCAGCTCCCACCTGCCCTTCCCTTCACAGAGTCCAAGGGTACAGATGCAGGAGAGGGCTGGGATGAGAGGCTGTGCTGAGTGCAATTAATTTATATCTCCATTTAAATAAAACCCTCTCATAGACATAGCTTGGGAGGAGACAGCGCCACTTGGCAAACAAAATTATATTAAGTGCACTCCACTAGAAATGTTTATACTTTGTCCCTGAGAAATGTTTATGCTGGAGTACAGTATTTAACTTATCAATTTGAAAGTGAATGACGAGGAGAGGAGTACAGAGGTTTTCTTATTTCAGAAGCATTTGTTAAGTGCCTTTCATTCGTGACAGCTCCAAAGTCAGGGTAAATCATCTTTGCCTGGAGGAGTCTGCAGTGACCAGAGCAACGCTGAGTGTGCTCGTGGGGACACTCCAGCAAAAGTATACCCAAAAACAATTGGAGGTTTGGGGAAATGTCTGCATTCCTGACTAAATATCTTTCTTCTCACTCTCTCCTGGTGCTCACTTGGCCTCAGGAGCCCAAAATTACATTAGAGCAGCTGGACCAGGGCTTAAAAGAGTATGAGATTGTACCCATGAGCATGAATTTCCAAAAATTTTAGCATCGGGGCCCTCTCCCTCCCCTCGAACAAACCAGTGCCTCCACATTTTGGTCAGGAGCCAGCAGCCAGCTGTGTCCATCACTGGTGAGAGTGTGCTGCTGCTGCATTACTCTGCATGTTTTTGGGTCAGCCTGCATGGCCCAGCAATGGAGACCTTTGACTTACTTTGGAGTTCAGGTGTCAGTCCATGAAAGAGTAAGGCAGCAGTTGAACTGACTCATCTGTGCCAAAAAAAAAAAAAAAACCCTACAAAAAAAGACCTGCCAAAAATACCCAAACCAAACAAAAAAAAAAACCTACAAAAAACCCTACAAAAAACCCTACCAAAAAAAAAAAACCCCACAACACAAAAACGCAAAACCCCCACAAAAAACAAATAAACAAACAAACAAACAAAAAAATCCACCCCAAAAAAAAACCAAAAGAAGGAATGGGAGCAGGAGGGGAAGGAAGACTGCTCATTCTAATCATCATCCATAACATCATATTTGATCTTTATATGAGGCTCCCAGAGAGCCAAAGAGAGATGGTGTAGGTATGAATCCAGGCCTAACAATGTGCACATAATGGTTCTCATCACATGATGAAGTATGACACTGACATTTTACCAATGTATCTTCAGAGGTTAATGAGGGAAAACCTGCCTGAAGCCAACAGCCCAGAACATGCCAAATGAGAACTGGTTGTTTCTGAGATGAGAAGAGACCCAAAAGAGGGAAATAAGAGACAGAACAAACCACCTCATGCACCTACATGATGTTTCAGTGTCCAATAATGAAGAGCAAAGAGAGAGGAACTCGGTGTCAGAGGAGAGGCAATGAGGGATGTTCGGCAGCTCAAGGACAAGAAGAAGGAGGAAGAGGAGAAGAAAAGCCCCATGTCCTCATGGCAGTCTCAGCACTGGACATAGCATCAAACAGGCTCTTCATTATGTCCCTAATGTATATGTCCCTGATATTTTTTCCCCTCATCAAAAGCTTTGCTTTAGAATATACATGACCTGGGTGCCTGAATCAGCTCAGGAGCAGCAGCATTGTGATTAAAATAATAATAATAATTTTTAAAAAGCATGCATACAGAGTTGAGAAGTGTGACCTCTGAGAGACCCAGAAAACTCTGCAAGTCTTGGTTACGCACATTAAATGAGGTTTAAAAGCTTGTCGCCCTCTCCAGCACATGTGTCAAGACCAGAGGTGGTGGAAGATTGAAGGAGAATAATTTGCAAAGAAGGGGTGTAATTTATCAAATTCTGGGAAACTCATCACTTTGTGTTGGATGGGAACTTGCAGCAAAAATAGCCAGTAGTGAGGTGAAGGTTTTAAGAGGCAACTACTCAAAAAATGCTCCTTACTATGCAGAAAGAGAAAATATTTATAATTTTTAAATTATTTTGCTTTCCCCATTGCTCATTTGGTCTCCTCTCACTAAATGAATGAGACAAACAAAAAAGAAAAGCTCTCTGAGAAAAGCAACGTCTTGGCTCACTCTTTACATACAATTACATTAGTCTATTTGATTCTGTAATACCTTCAGTCTTATTCTCCACCTGTAGTTTCCATCACATCAAACTGTTATGATGCAAACACTGAGTGGCTGGGCAGAAGGGGGTACAGTGAACGAAGCTCCTGCACAGGTGTGAGTTTTTCAGCGTCTAGCACTAGCCTGAAGAGAAGGACCACACTCTTCACTGAAGAGAGAGGGATTTTTAAAAAAATTGATTTTTTTCTTTTCACAGTTGATCAGATTTGCAGTGGATCAGTTGAAGTCTTTTGGAGATGTTAAATAATTAGCTCATTTTTTCATAATGAAAACAGGATAGAAAAAGGATTAATTCAGTAAAATGCGGGGAATTTATATCTGACAGCAGTGAAGCTGTGATTCCAGACTGCATTAGTCCTATCTGAGCTGTCCCAAATCATAACAGCACAAGCCAGCCTGTCCTTATGAAGTTAATAGCTGAGCAATAAAATGCACAAGCTCTCATTTGTGGGTCAAGTGCCCAGTTGATACAGATCTTACTGAGGCCAACAGATCTGCTGCCTTTGGGAGATCTTGGTCCAAAGGTCGCACTTTTTTCCTGATGTATTTTAGGAAAATTATACTTCCTTGTTAAGAATAGCATTCTTCACTGATACTTAGAAGCACATATGTTAGCCTAGAACTACAGGAAAAGTCTCCTGCTAATGGCACATGTTACCATGGATGAGACGTCATGGCAAAGATCAAAAGTTCATGTACCTCCTCTGCCAATTATTTCTGACTCTGACACGTGGTGAACTATGGACATGGCATAAAAACTCTTTTCAGTGCATAGGAGAGGTTTCACTGGCCATCCTCAGGGTTTTCCAGAGCACTGAATCTCCCGTGCACCTCAAGGTGCATCCTGTTCCTAGCCATGGCTTCTTGCTGCTGCTGATTGAGACATGATCTGACCCAGCCTAGTCCAGCCTCATTATTTATTTCAGGCTTTTTCCATCACAAGACCAAGATGCCAAGTGCCCAAAGCAGGTGTCCTGTGGCCTTGGCCAGGTTACGTGGGGCTTTCTCCGAATGGTTCCCAGCCACTTAATAACTGGCCTCCATCAGCAACCACAGGGCTGAGCAAAGCCAGCACCCGGCACACAAAAAGCCCCAGACCCTAAAGACAGACCATTCTCCAAGGGACCAGCACATCTCCCAGATTTTAGGGGTAAGATACACAGCTTGGCAGCAGGCAATGCCTTTTGTTCCTGGGTTCTGCAGGAAGCACCAGTGCTGCTGCTCCCCCACACCGGCAGCTCAGCCACCAGAGCAGACACACACGATCAAGACAACTGGAGCACTGCCTGTCCTGCCCCAAGCAGAGAAAACTGGTCCTTTATGAACGCTGCCTGCTCCCGAGCTGGGAAACCACAGGGTCCCTCCCGTTACACAGAGCCAAGATTTATAAGGCAGGAGGCGGGGGAGCACAAGCACGCAGGCTTGAGCAACTGGATACCCTCGGATTTATACTCCATTTGGGATGATAATGAGGTGGTTAATACAGAAATACAAGACAGCAATAAACCACTGACTTTTATAGATCTCTGTGTGAATCTGAATCATCATTTGGCGAGCAGGAGATGGGTGATATACAGCAGCCTGTCCCACCTCACTCCTCACGGCTCCCTGGGAGAGCAGCAGCACAAGGGAGCCTGCGAGCACCAAGGCTGATAAATCCTGCCGGGCTGTGCAGGAACAGCAGCCACGGGACAGGATTTGGTAATGGAATATGGATCAACTAATCTCAATTAAAAGCATGGGATTTTTTACTTTGACATCCCTTTTCCTCCACACAAGTTGTGTTCATCTTTAAACCCTTAAATTACGTTGGAAGTGCACGCTGGAAGCTGAAGGCAGACTTTGTTGCTTGTTTTAATAAAGGGACTAAAAACAGCCCCTCTTCTACTGGGGAAGAAGGAGCATTAACTACCACTAAATTATCTACTTTCAGATCACATAAAGTCATCTAAACTTGCATTAATCTGTTTACAACTTTGGAAAAAAAATCAAAGACCCATGGAATAGGTGTTGCAGATGCCTCAAAGATTATGAGAACTTAAAAAAAAAGAAAAGGGCAACTAGATAAATTAGGGGCAGAAAAGATCCCTCTGCCTTACAGTATGACTCTCACAGTTGCTTCTGAAGCACAGACATTTGGAGGTTGGAAAAACAGCTCTGGGTGCTCAGTGGTGCTGCTTTGGGGCTCGTCTTGCAGATGTGCCCTTTGGCCACTCCTGCAGACCCCTGATCCTGATTTGGGTGAGCCATGCCTCTGTCTTGGACCAGGAAAGCTCAAAAAACTTTACAGAAATATCTTCCAAAGTGAAATAGTGACTTTATGGTATCCAGCTTTAACAGAGAGCCTGATTGCTGAGAGCAGAGACTGTCAGCAGCTCCCAGCAACAGGGCCATAAAATCACAAGCAGTTTCCAAAAGTATTTCTCTTTGTGCATGTATGTATTTTTCTGTGAGAGAAACTTAGAGGCCGAAGTGATATTTCATTCAGGCAGCTGGAGCTAAACCTTCCCATCCCTGTTCTTCTTGGAGGAAGTGTAGGTAGGCAGGGCTGGGCAGCAGGGTTTCTGCTACCTCCAGACCCCAAACCTGCCAGTTCCACCAGAAGTGGAATATAAGAGGAGTTTATTTATATGTGATGGAAGAAAAAAGATAAAATATTGGAGGAAATGGTCCAGAAATGCTGAAATAAAAATGAAAGACTGAAGTAATCTACCCTTACTTTATGTAGAGGCATAGATATAAAAAAACTTGCCGTTTTTTATTATTATTTTTATTGAGAATCCTTTTTCTTCCCAGGAAAATTGTTTATGTAGAATGTCCTGAGAAGCTTCATTTTTTATTTATATATCCATATATATGAGTGGTGGTAATTTGAAGTCCTCCAAACAATCACCTGTAAATTACAATCTTTCTAAGCAGCAATATATATCCACAAATCAGTCCCAGGACACTGAAGCTATATATGAAAAGGTCTATTTATGTCACTCCAGGCAGAGAAAAAAATTTGCTCGGTTTTATATAAAAGAAATTTTTTTATTAACAAGTATAGTTAATTGGATAATAAAAAAAAAAAAAAAAAAAAAAAAGAGCCCTTTCAAAGACCTAGGATAACTAGAAAGTTGATCTAGTGAACTCCTGAGCAGTGTGATTTACCAGGGCAGCAATCCTACTGCAGGTTCAGATTAACCTGCTGCACAGCACTGAGCACAGCCCCAGGTATGGCTCCTGTGCCCCACATACGCACTGGGAGAGCTGCTGAGGCACTGGGGAGGGGGCAGCCACACCACTGGCTGGTGGTCTACAACAGAGAAGTCACCAGGAGTGACTCCGCAAGAAATCCCTGCAAAACTTGGCAGAGACACCATGAGAAGAGGCAGGTTTATAGCAGGATGCTGAGGGATAAATCCCTAATTCCACCTAATCCCAAACTCCACTTCTCAGAGCTGCAGCAAGGAAGGCAGCCCTGGAGCTGCATCAGCCATCCATCACCAGCCACAGAAAAGGTGTACTGGTTTGAGCTACTGCTGATGGGGACAAAATTTGAGCTTATTTTGCTTGCCTGGGGTAGTCAGCCATCAGCATACACACACATGGGTGCTGCCCATCACACCTTCTTGCTGAATGAACACCTGCCCAAGTTGCCTCCTTAGGACCCTGATTTGGGACAGAGTGGGCATCAATGGGCAGAGTTAGCTTTGGCCACATCAGCCCCATCAGTGATCTGTATGCAAGCAAGGCAACAGCAATTCAAAGCACTATCTGTTTCTACCTGCAGCTTTCTCACAGGCTTTACCTCCTGCTGTAAATGCAATATTTTGGGGGTGTGAGGGAAGAAAGCTTCCAGGGTGCTGCTAGATCATGTTACCAGCAACAGTGGAGCTGAGTTTCCAGGGCCATGAGCCTCATCACTTGTAACAGCAGATGCCAGATCATACACACACTTTTTTCTTAAAAACACTTTTCCTCAAAGCAAGGCTTTGGGAGAAGCCACTAACAAACCAGCAAATGACATCAACCAGAAGTTCCATTCAATAAGTGATCTTTTAAGTGGCAGGAGTACTTCATAGGATACAAAACAACATCTATCTGCTGCACTTTTCCTTCCATAAATTACGCTCTTGGTTTCCCCAGTTGAGCGCCACTGAAGATTTCAAAGAAAACTAAAAGTTGTATTGGGTCAGATGTAGGAAAATAAGAACTACTGGAAAAATGCATCCAGGTCATTGTCTCAAACACTCAGATGAGTTTAAACATGAGCAGTTATTTTCTTCATCTTCCATCAAAGAACAAGGTTTGCCTACACAGTGTTAGGTGAATATTAAGCCTGCCCACACAAGTGTTTTTGCATTGACCATATTTTCAGGGAAATAGGATGTTTCTAGGACCTTTGTCATGGCTGGGCAGAGGGAGAGCACTGGGGTACTCAGGGAAGGTAACAGTGTGGCAATTGGTGTGAGCCATTGCAGTTGGCCAGGACAGCCTGAACACAGCCAGCACACTCTCACACATCCCAAACCAAAAGGAAAGAAAGCAAACCAGCAGATTCAGGAACTGCACAGCCCCTTTGCAGGCATTCGAAAATAGATATCCAAACAATGTGTTTGTTGAAGAAATTATTCACTGTGAATTATTTGCTCTACTAACAAGCTGCTTTCCCTTCACGTCTCACTTTCACCTCACCTCCTACTTATGTGGGCTCCAGTCAGGCCTCACTCTGCAGTTGTCACCAGAATCACCCCAAATTTACAACCGCACCGGGATGAGAAGGCATCAGCAGGGGGGCTGAGGGGAAAAGCCACTGGACCTTAACAAGAGCAAGGACCCTCTGCCACAGCCTGGGGCCAGGCCACAGGAATGCTGTCCTGGAGCAATGCCAGAGCCACCTGGTGCCATACAGGCACCAGCAGTTTAATAGTGGGAAACCAGAGAGAGCATATGCTGGGGGACAGAGACATGAGGGGACGGGGCATAGGACACTGGTGCTCAGAGCAGGTGATGATGGCCAGAAATAACCACAAAGCTGACTTTACAGCTGGTGTGCTTTTTCCTACCCCACCACAAGCTCATTCCCTGCAGTATCCCTGTGGCCCGGATGGGGCACCCCCTGCAAGGGGCACTGTCCCAGAGCCCCTGTCACACCAGCAAGGCAGCACAGAGACAGGTCACACACTCGGTGTGCTATCTCCCCAAAATTGCCCAGTGACAGTCTGCACAAGCTTTGGGCTTGAGTTTGCAACCCCTCTCCCACACTGCTGGCCAAAATCAGAGCAGAGCTGATCCTGGGGAAATTTTGCCCAACAAAAAAGGGCTCTCCCTGTTGTAGCACGGGGGACAGGGAGGGGATAGCAAATACCACCAGGGTTTGAAGGCTTCAATAATTCAAAGGTTTTTGATCTTGCAATAATCCCTTTGCACAGTACCACTTAGAACAGACTTTGATTAAGGGATATCTTGTTAACTGATGTTTAAAAGGGGGAGGGTTTTTTTGTAGTTTTTGCCTTTTTAAGAAGGGTTTAATGCTTGTGCTGTCCTCCTGCTGTCAGGGCACTGTGACACTGCTGGGCATCATGGCAGCCTGGCAAGTGCCAAGCTCCTGGCCATTAATTGCCCAATGGGTTTATGTCCTCCAGCTCCTTCCCCCCTTCCAGCTCCAGACATTGATGAATTTTAAACTAAAAGACCAGACGAATTTATTATCTTCCATTAGTCTAACACAATACAATTTATTTTTAAACAGCTTCACTCATGCAAAAGCATCCCAAAATGATTCACAGCAGATGACAGACTCTGCATGCAAATCCAGGCAGTTTATATCCTCCTGCACGATGCAGCATGAGTTGTCCCACTGGCTGGAACCGCAACTAGGAGGATTTAATTATCCACAAAATGGCATCATTGCACTTTGTCCCACAGAACGTGCAATCAAAACAAGGTAGATACGGGCAATGATGAGCATAGGCAGGACCAGGGGACAGACTGAAGTGGATTAAAACACAAAAGCAAAGTTGAGCAAATCACACTGCAAATAAAGATGCTCGAGAACTTGGGAGGAGAGGGAGAAGCAGAAGGAGCAAACAAGGCCCTTGTGTGGGAACAGTGGCACAGAAAGCATGAGCAGGGAGTATGTAGGAGCAGGGAGCTGGCCCAGGACTTGGAGGATGAGAGAAATACAGTGACTTGACAGGCAATGAACCTATTTGTATCAGTTCAGGATCTATCCTGGTGCCATTTCTACAACCAATCAACAACCAATTCCCAAAAAACACACAAGATTTTTGGCCAAGCATCTCCCCTAAGTTATGGTCAGGAAAGATTTACTTAAGTGAAGGAGAGGGAAAAACTGTCCCCACAACAGCCTAACTCAGCCTCTTTCCCTCAGTCCACATCCCCAGCAGGACAGCTCTATGACCAAACAGGGGTGTCACTCCCTCCCACAGCAAAGATTTCTCCTTCAACCAAAGGCATCTGACTTCACCGGTGATTCCACACTTCTTTCCCTACATACCATTGCAGCTCTTAGCAAGAAGCCAGAACAACACAGCACCAGCACATACAACATGCCCATGTCACCCTCCTCACAAGGCTCAACCAGATGCATTACAAACACCTCCTGCTCTCTCTTCAGCCCAAAAAGCTCAGAAAAGTCTACTGCCATACCTGTTCCAGTCATATTCTCCCAGCTTCTCATCCCAATGCAGCTCCCTCGCCACCTGCAGAAGATGTAGCCCTGATCATCTTGCTGTAAACAACCTGCAGCTGTTCCAGCACAGCCCCCTGGGACAATTAAAGAGACAGAATAAGGACCTATTGGAACCAGCGTGTCAAAAACTTGCCTTTCCCCTTCCCCTCAGTAAGGAAGGCTTCTGTTTATTTCCCCCAGACTGCCTGCCTCTCTACAAATAAATGAATAAACACGGTTCAAGGATCATCACTTTTATAAAACCTCATCAAGAAGACCCACTAGGGACCAGAAGCATGTGGGCTGTCACACCAATGGAGCTGGTCACCTGCTGGAAGTGAAAACCAAAGTGATGGTTGGACACTGTCCTGTGGCAGTCACACCACAGAGCTCTGTCCACGGCCACATCAGCCAGGAGGGGATTGTCCCCACAGCACTTCACCTTCATGCTGTGGGCCTGTGGCCCCCCAGCACGTTCCAGCAAGGGTCAAGCATGTGCACCTCACTGATGTTTCAGTGTGCCTCACAGAGGGGCTATTAGGGTTTTGATCAAGCTCAAGTGAGATGCTTAGTACTTTTTCAGGATTTGGTATTTCCCAATGTTACACAGCAATGCAATAATCGTAGTGCTTCAGCTATTTCTAAAAAGGACAGTGACTCTGTGAGAATAGTACTTATTAGAAAGCTCATCTTTATTTGAAAGCCAGAATCAAGTTCTTTGGGGAGAAATTAAATCATGGAAATAAAGAGCCGTGAAAGGATAAAAGTGTGGGGTTAAGCAGTACGTGGCTCAGAGTCTGGCTTTCCCAGCCTCTGGCTTAACTTGATGAAGCAGGGCCTGTGGAAAACACAGGCAGTGGCACCCAGAAAGCAGCATTGCTGCCAGCACGTAATGCAACCATGAGAGAAACAGAAATCATTGTTTGTGCATAAACACATGTTGTAGTAACAACACAGACATTAGGGAGCCTGCATGGTCCAGCAGCAGGTCATGGTAAAGTGATGTTATACAACCACAGCCAAAATAACATGGTGGGTGCCCTTCCCTGCTGTGCCTTGCTGGGCTGGGGACGACCCTTCCGTGTACCTGGCACAGCAGTGCCACCAGCTTCACCCTGCAGCCCATCACAAAACTGGGACCATCCTCAGCCTTGGCTGCAGGTCTGGGGACACATGCTTGGCACATGCTCACGGATTCTATGTTTTATCTGGAAAACAACTCCCCAGGGATTATTCCGTGTCAGACACCCCAAAAATCAAAACATCCCACACAATGAATCGCATCCCACATAATTAATAGCTGTCTCGAATGCCTTGATTCTTTTTTTCTCTACGATAAAGAAACAGACAGCTCGTACATCGTGAGAAATAAATTTTTCCTTCTGATTTTTTCCTCGTCTGTAGAACATTTATAAAGTGGAAAAGCCAGCGGCAAAGCATGTCAGAATTGTCTTTTAAGGGGTTAACATTTGTAAGATGAATGCTGCAAGAACTCTTTTTTTTTTTTTTAATTAAAAAATATATTTCTGGAGCAAAAACACAAGCAATAAAGAGTGTTTGCCTGTTGGGAGGCTTGTTTTGTAATGCGGTATGAATAACCAGCTGACAATCTGGTTTTTTTGTTTTCTCTTCATATGGCCAATGGCCACGAGCCAGCCAACTTTATTGTCCTTGAAATGTCATGATTTTGAGTATGCACAGAATTCTTAACTGCCCAATTTACTGCATAACATCCCTTTTTATTATATGGCAACAATGTGATCCTGGGCTCAAAGACTTACTAGTTAAGAAGATTATGTGTTTTCCTTTTTCTGTTTTGTTAAAGTGCCAAGTCTTGCATTTTTGGCATCTTCTAAAGAATAAAATGTCTTCTGAAATATTCTTTCCAAGCACAGAAGTTACCTCAGAGGAGCTCGGCATGGCAGGGCTTTTCAGTACTTTCTCGCTTGCTCAGAAGTTCAGACGCATTTCTTTTCCTCAAAAGCTTCCAATTTTTGTCTCTTTGTGTGTATTGACAGCAAAAAAAAAAATTGTCCTTCATAAGTTTGTGTTGCTTTACTTTACTGATAATTTATTTCTCTCTCTTTTTTCTTTTTTTTTTTTTCCCCTTCCCAAGCGCTGAGAGTTTCCTCTCGTGAGCGGGAGCGGGCAGGAGGCTGGCAGGACGAGGGGGGGACAGCCTGCCTGCACCCTCATCTGCATTCCCACAGCTGCTGTCACAGCACCCCTGTCCTGCAAAGTGTCACCCCTCCCAGCCCGTCCCAGTGGTATCCCCGGGGCTCGGTCGTGAGGGCTACACAGGCACACCAGGGAAACTGGCAGTTTTAGCCAAATTCAGCTCTGGCACAAATGCAAAACCCACTGTTGGTGGGAGATGGATCTGTTAAGAGCGTGACAGGGCTGGCTCCTGCAGGTCTGGTACCCGGGGAATGGGAACATGATGCAGCCAGAGAGGGCAGGGGTCTGTCACTGCACCCCTGGGCTTCAGTGTGGCAAGAAACAGTGTGACTTTGCATCCCATGTCCTCCGGCTGCTTGTGCTTCCTCAGGAATGGAGCCTTTTAAATATGTTTTCATCAGCTGACATTTAAGTATGAATAAACAACTGTTATGCGTGCACTAAATATTCATGTTTTACAACATTGCCATTACACTGAGGAATTATTTATGAGGCTGCTGCTCCCCAGTGGGGTGAGGGGACACGGTGCAGGGCAGTCAGGAGCAGCTCCTGGGCTGCTGCTGCGGCCATGGCAGAACCACAGTGTTAATGTTTCTGCCTTGCCAAAGGCTGAGGCTTCCCAGGGCCTCCTCTCAGGTGCAAAGGCAAGGCATCTTGCCGTGGAGAATGTTATGTCCTGAACCTTTGTGTTCCCACTGGGACTTTAGGGCACCTTTTCTCCTCCTCTGCGGCAGGCAGAGAGGTCATCACCTCAGCCCCCCAGGGCTGCTGTTACTGCTACCAAGGCAAGATGCTTCACTGCATCTCTGGGCTGTGTTCAGCAAGAATTTAAGAAAAATTAATAAAAGAAGTAAATTATGATAAAGACAATATCTTTTCAGAAAACCGAACTGCAAACAGAAGTCCCTCCTTCTGAACCTGAGCGTTGAACATTGAACGGGTCACTTAGGTTAAAGACACCCACTGCTGGGATGCACACGGTGCCTCAGGACAAGCTCCAGAGTGAAACACCAGTTTCAAGCAACAAAATTTTCATTAAATAAAACCACAGTTTTGTAGTTTCTACAAAGATGTCAAGACCTTTAAGTAAATACCTGATTCAATTTAATAATAATAAAGCTATTCTCAAGGTAATTTTCTTAGTAAAATCACCCAAAAATGTTCAGGTTGCATTAACATTTCTTTCCAGAAGTGTTACCATTGAAGACTGAAACAGGTAGCCAGGCCCCTCTGCTCACCCGCAGGCAGAGAGCAGGCAGCACCTTATTGCTCTTCTCAAATTAATTTCTTTACGTTAGTAGTGAAACATTCCTTCCAGGGAACTCCTGGGAATTCAGGGTTACGTGTCTGGTCAATGGTGGAGCCTGAATGTGTATTTGTGCACTGCCCCGGGTGTGCAAGGTGCCCATGGCCATGCCACCGCCTGCAGGTGCTGCCACACCGTGCCCATGGGCTGGCACCAGGCTCCAGCTGCACTGAGGCCCTGCCCATGGCTCTGGCTGCTGGGCACCCACTGAGGGAGAAGGCTGATATTTCCAGCAGCCCTGAGCCTGGGTCGCCTCCTTGGCCACCACACCTCCCCTCGCCAGAGCACCTTTGTTTTATAGTGCTGCCAAAGTTACTCACCCAGCCAAGTCCCATTTTTGCCCCTGTATCACCTGGAGGGGAAAAAATTGCCCATGGCTCAGAGAGGATGGATGTGCATATACCTGGGTCTGAGACAGCCTCTTGTCCAAAACCCAATCCATTTGCCTGCTCAGTGGTATTTATCCCTACATGCTGAGCTAACTGTGCTGTGGGCAGGTGGGAGCAGATCCAGCACTGGGCATCAGCATGGGAGCTTTGGCACTCAGCTGCTCACATAGGCAAAAACCCCAGGGAGAGTGAATTCTTGGGCCTGAGGGGGAGAGAGAGTTGGCCCTCAGGAGGGATGGTGGACAAGCAGTGCAGCAGTAGCTTAAATCATCTCCCCCCGGACACGTTCTCCTGGGATGACTGGCCTCAGATCTGTGTCCAGTGCAATATATTTATGTTATTTATATTTACACTTATACTTTTGCATTACTTATGAGGTGCTTCACAGTGCTTTTGTGGTAAAACAGATCTCTGTTTGGGGCACTTGCCCTCCAATTGCTTACAATAAGCTACTAATATTTGGTACTTTCATCTGCAGCTGATCCCCCACTTCAATCCACCTCTCCATGTTCTGCTGCTTCTGCAGGTTTGGTCCTTCCAGCTTTGCTTTCTCTCAGATCTTTACTAAAAACCTTCTTCTGCACCATGAAGCAGCTGCCCCACCAGACATCTCAGCCTGGCCAGAGTCATCCTCAGCATCCTTCAGCATTTTACTATTAAAACCAGAGCAAGCCAGCCAGACAGATGGAGTCATTTGGTTCCTGTAAGCAGTGATACCTACATCAAGCTGTGCAAACTGAGGCTTCCCCTAGAGCTGGTGCCTGCACTGGGAGCTCAGCCCTGCCCTGGAGGGTGCTGCAGGGAATACTGTGCCTGGGGATGAACAAGAGAGGTGGAGAGTCTTGGAGAGATGCCTGCCCACCAGAGAAGCTTAATCTATCTGCTGAATTGGGGTGCAACAGGACAGGCAGCCAGGAATCAGCTCCGGGTCTGAGTGGGCTTCCCTAGAAAAACATTTGCAACCTCCCTCTCTGCTAAAAGGTCTATTTTTTGCATGAGAAGCTGATGTCTGAGGACACAGGGGGGTGAGAGGACAGGGTAAATGGCATCACCCCACTGCTGTTTCCATTTGGAAATAATATTACAAACTCATTGCAGGCAGCTGCCTTGCTGGCACAGGGGAAAGGAGCAATTGCTAGAGCAGGTGGGAAGCCAGCACCCCATAAACAGGTACAGGGCTTAGCAGTGGGACACAGAGTGACCTAATCAAGAATTAAGTCAGAAACTTTCACTGGCAAAAGCCATTCCATCTCCAACAACCCCACATTCCCTAGCCTAGAGGGGACAGCCCCAGGTACAAAATCACTGATGTTACCTATGGCCACTACAGGTCAACCCCAGCCCTGCAGCTGGCACAGCTCCATAAGGCTGCTGGAGAAGAGCCTTCCTGTCTGAGAGCTGCTGAGGGCTGGGAGCTGGCTCATTTGAGGAATTAGATTTTGAGTGGTTGTTTGGAGGACTTTGCTCACAGCTCCCCCACCCCAGCCTTTTGGAAATGAGGCCCAGGGCCCTCACCAGGCCGGTGGAGAGACCTTGACAAATCCCTGGTGTGTGGCAGGGGCTGGCATGGTAGCACCCCCTGAAAGCCCAAAGAACCTGTTGGTGTTACAAACGTCTGCCCCTGTGCCCACACATCTGCTGATTTCCATACCAAAGACATTTACTGTATATGTTTGCCACCAGGGAAAACTGCTGCCTGTGACTCAGCCCTATTACTGGAAGAGCAGCGGCGGTATTTGCGCTACTCTGAATATTGCATTTCCAGGACCCGCTCTGTGGCTTTCGAAATCCTCCTTCCAACTCCCCACATCCCCCTTGGCCAATTAGGGAAAATGCCTGGTGGGGGTGATGGCCTCCTCCTCCGTGTGGCAACGCCGCGCCGAGGGACTGGCGCCGAGCGGCGCAAACCGTCCCTTCTTGGCGTTGGGAAGCGCGGTTCGCAAGCCAGCGACAGAGGGATGAAATGCAAATATAGCATTTCTTGTAAAGTAAATTAAGCTAACAACGAGGTAACAAACCGCTGTTAATATTAGATTAACTTGTTTGGCAAGATACGAAATGGGGTGAGCTGGATTGCCGGTGGCGGAGTGCTCAATAGCGCTAATGCTGCTCAGGGAAGTATAACATCCCTCTGACAGACAGGGGCACGCTCCAAAAGTAAAATAAATTGAGTCTGGAGGAAGAGCCAGAATCTGTGCAGCAATTACACCAGCATTAAAGATGAATGGAGAAGAAGCTTAAGATTTCGATTGCCTTTAAATACTGGTTTGTTTTTAATCTCAAAATCAGACTGCGCTATGATCAGCCATTAGCCCCGACTACAAAAAAAAAAAAAAAAAGAGAAAGAAGATCCTAGATTTTAACATTTGTAGCATGAACTTAAAATACCTCTTTGATCTAAGATAAGGAGGCAAATGGCACATAATGCAGAAGTTAAAGCCAGTTGAGTGCAGCTGGCAGCTGGCAGCGGCTGGGCTGACATTGGAAATGATGGAGGTTTGGACAGAGGGGTCACCGGGAGCCATGTCCTCAGTGTGGGGACTGAGGCACAGGCTTAAATGTCATACTATATGCCAGTGGTCACTAAACTGATTAAGCAGTGGTTATCTTTAGCAGTAAAAGGGCTATCTGCTAATACTAAATGATTAGCGGCTAAAATGCCATTTACTCTGCTCTGATTCCTTGAATGAATATTTATGCCAAGTGATGACTATAACACCATCAAAAGGTTTCCGTGCTCTGCTCCGTAGAGTGGAAGCGATTATTCAACAGCAGGTCTGCACTCCAGCACTTGTTTCTATTAAGCAAATTTGCAGCGTTCAGACAAAAATTCATGATTGCATTGTCCTCCTGGGATTTTTATTTTTAAAGATATCCCACCTCCAACACTCTCCGGGGCACAGGCCATGGCAGGCAGGCCTTGTCTGCTGGCAGACACAGAAAAGAGAGATATAGATGCTGCACAATTTCTCCCTTGTGTTATTATTTTTTTTTTTTTTTTTTAATATAAGACAACTGGACATTTGCCGCACCCCACTCAGCAGCTTGAAGCTGTGTCCTGCCCCAGGCTTTCCTCCCACCCACCCCACTGCCAGCTGAAGCTTTTGCACAAAACAGCATTGTGAAATTCCCTGTTAGACATCAGCAACTGGATCTACAGCCATGGTGATAAATCAAGTGGGCTGCCCATCAGAAATGAAGTCCCTGTACTGCAGGGTACTGCCTGCATTTCACAGCGGGGGCAAGTGCAGGGATGCAGCGAGAGCCACTGCATGTAAGTTGGGGCCCACAGTGTAAATGACACCTCCAAATGGGCCCAGTTCAGATACTCCCGCCCTGCAGAGCCATTGTGGGGACACACATACACAGCAAGACGTGGCTCACACCAACCAAACGCCATTTGTGTTCATCCAACAGTAGAGTGGGATTTCCTGCACAAACGACCCTCTACTCCAGCATCCTCCTCCCTCTGGGGTGACATTTCTGCAGCTTTCCCAGCGATGTACAAGAGATCAGGCAGCTGCAGAGCCATTAGCTGGCATTAGCGAGGCAGTTCTGAAAAGTTACACTTTCCTCCTCCCTTCAATTCTGAAGTAAGTAGACCAGCTAAGCCAAGAAAAAAATGCTTTCTAGAAGGTACCATTCTCCAAAGGACTCAGTTTTTAAACTGGTACCAAAACCCTCCTTAAGAATCTGAACTAAAAATTAATAGCTCCCTCCAGCGTGTTTGGTGAGTGGTTTTGGTTTGGTTTTAATGCCTCCTTCCTCACCACAGAGCAGCACCCTCGTGCTGCCATTGTGTGATGAATTACAGCAAATCCCAGAGGCAGGTGAGGAGCCATCACTCTGGAGCACAGGCAGAGGCAGTGACTGTCTGGCAGCCCATTTCAAAGGAAGAAATCAAAACATTTGAGTAACAAGCTACTCCTTCCTTAGCCCCAGCATGGCCACCTCCGACAGCCTCTACAAAAAGAGCATCAACTCTACAGTTTCTCAAAAGACAATCTTCCCCAACCCCAGAAAGCACGAAAATTGGAGAAGCAGTTAAAACACCACATATCCATAGGCAGCTATAGGTGGCTTTTAAATTGCTATTCCATGTTTATGGGAATAAAGAGGGATGGGGCCAAACATTTTATAATGGGTCTCCCAACCCAAAACATCTGTTTATGAAGAAAAATCACTCAGTCATTTCGCATACCTCAGGTAGCTTTAGATGACAGGCAATATTTTGAAGCTCACTAAGTGTCTAAGCTCACTAAGTGTCTACTGGAGTTTTGCTTCTATTAAGCCATTATTTAGCACAGGTGTACATAAAAGCATTTCATGCAACAGTCAGAACAGCACCAAGCTGCACTGTATTTGGCATTTGCAATTCAGAGAACACACACAAGCGACCCAGGACCAGCAACCAATTAAGTCACATCAGAAAAAAAGTACTCGGTGTCTATTTATTAAAGGAAAGGGGGGTAAATTTAAGAAAAAGCCAGAAGACAAAATAAATAGAATTGCAGCCATCCTTTACAGCTACTGGTGCACTATATTAAAGTGACACTCACCATACAGAGAAATGTGTTTGATACAGTCCAGTGGGTTGCACATGAATTGCATAACCTTGAAAATCATTGCACAAAGCATCGCAGCAGGAACACAGTTCAGAGTTTTTCTCCAGGAGATGCTTCAAATCTCATCGCTTTTGTTACGTGGGAGGTCAAAGCACCTGGCACAGAGTAAGCAAAAAAGGGCTGTGGGAAGGGATGATGCTGCATCAGCGCCCGGTCATGTTCAAACCCTGACATCAGCCCTTGCAGCAGCTCTGACAAGCGATGCCCCATGGGAAAACACCACTGCCTATCAAAGCCTTGAAATTAATATCCTGATCAATGCCCAGGTACCTGTTGGCAGGGCTGGAGAGAGCCTGCTCCTCACAGACCAGACTGGAGATGCCGTATCAGCCGGCCAATAAGTGCTCCTGGCCATGGAAAAGCTCTGTCTGAGTTCATAGAGGTGCAAAGCGAGGTGCCTCTCAGCCAGCAGCTCAGCAGCCTTGGTGGGACCCGGCCAGCGACGCTGATGGTTCCCAATCATCACCTGCCTCCAGCTTGTTCCCTCCCATTGTACAGGGAAGCAGGTGGTTGGACACAAGTCTCTGCACTGTTCAAGCAGAGAGGTCTAACTCTGCAGCAGCATTTCCCCCAGCTGGTGTTTGTGAACCTGCCTCTGCCTCCTGATTCCAGGAATCTGTGTGTATGTTTCTAATAGTCTGCTCAACATAAAGCACAGGAAATACAGGCTTTTGCCACATGGGGAAGAAACCACAGCAAAGATGACCAGGAAACATTCATAATTTTTAATTCACACCAGTAATAAAATTGCATTACATTTTTCATAAAATAAATGTTCCAGTTTATATACAGAAAACAGACTGTACAGAGCCCTCCCCCAGACCCCAAAAACTCACAAACATACAGGCAATGCAGTGCTCAGCTAAGCAGGCACAACTGTACATCTAAAATTGTAACTGCTTTGTGTTGGGGGGGAAAAGTACTACAATGTATATAGTCCTCTCTGGACCAAGAATTAAAAAAATATTGCAGGCAAGCTGACAGGCGCCCTCGCTGCTCATGCGGCCAAGCGCCCATCCCACAGTGCTTCAGCGAAGCAGGGTCTGTTATTGAACCTGGGACTCGAAGCTCCCGTTCAGCTGCCCTTCCTCATAGTCCATCTGACACAAGATCATGTTGTTCTTCAGGAAAAATTTGTCTCCCACACAGAACCTGAAAGATAAAAAGAATTAGTGGGTGTAAGTATGCTTGGGTCTCAAGGCGACTGCGGTGACCAGTTTGATTTCTAGCTCTGCCAGTGGCATCGGAGCCCAAGAAAGCCCACGTGCTTCTGCCCGCTTCCCTTTCCCCTTCCCCACCCCAGGGTTTTGCCATCCCTTTCCCTGGCACAGCTGTGCTCGGCTCCAGGCCACAGTTGTAGGAAGCAGCTCAGGGAGCAGATCCCGGTCCCTGCCGGGTCCCACCACCAGCAGCGGCAGGAGACCAGGAGCAGTGAAGGGATTTGTCCCTGCAGACAAGAGGTGTCGGCCCTACAACCGAGAAATCAAGCGGCCGATATTACACAGAGACTATTTGAAGTTTTTGCCGGTATCCATGTTTCCACAGTTCCCTCGGGTGAGGCAGTATTTACACTAATTTCCAGGCAAGGACTGGCTATTAAGTCCTTCCTCACCCCCTTGTGTACAGTGCCGAACAATAAATAGAAATTTCCCGGTGGCTGGACTCCTAACCTTTATCTTCATTGAGCGAAGGGCACAGCTCTCTATATACCATGTAAATTGTTCTGTTTGTCTTGAAGTTGACAGAGAAGCTTGTGATATTTAACAATTTT
Source organism: Manacus vitellinus (assembly GCF_001715985.3). Lineage (NCBI taxonomy): Eukaryota > Metazoa > Chordata > Aves > Passeriformes > Pipridae > Manacus > Manacus vitellinus. Next base: position 5,250,085 of record NW_021940291.1, read on the forward strand.
ATTTGACCATTAAGGTCAAAAAAGTTCCACATATAAGATCTGAGAGGTGTGAACTGACAGCCAATAGCTTTTTTGCCCTGTCTGCTTGCTCAGGAATCAGAAGCTAATCTTTACTCCTTAAGATAACAAATAACGTTCTTTGCACCCAATTCAGGGGCTGTTTTTTGTCCATCACACTGGCAGGGCAATGACAGACCAGAACACACAGCTGTGCCTCCCTGCCCCAGGAGCTGAGTCTGAAATCAGCCCCAGGGCCCTAAAGCAGAGAGGCACCCTGGGTCGGGGGCTGTGCCTCATGGCATCTCTGAACCAGGCTCTGAAGGAAGATCAGTGGAGATGACCCCATCCTCAGGAGACTTAGCAGACCTCAAATGCCCATCTCCTCTGTTCCCAGGCAGAGCTTTGGCACTGTTTATTCCTTGACTAAAATACTTTCTTCATTTTAACTCAGGCAGCTTCAGGCAGAGCATCTCCATAAAACTGAGTATTTTCTGCTAAAAGAACAGGACCGATAAGTTCAGAGCTCCTTTATAGGTCCAACATGGGCACAAGTTTTCTCCAACTGGACACCTGCAAATAAGCTGATTAATTTGCCAAGTCGGTACAGAGAGAACTGAGTGTTGGTTCTGCCTTTATAGGATTTCACTGGAGACCATCCATCCTCTTCCCTCTGTGGCACATGCTTTAGCAGTTATGAAATTCAACCTTTTTTGTATATAAAAAAGCTAAAAATTATTCTCAATTTAAATTAACAGCTCTTATGCTAAAAACTGTACTGCATACACTCTCCCTAACACCACCTTCCCCACCAGCAGGTTTACTCACTATAAATAACAGACACAGCTGCTTGCTTTTTACTACTTATCCCTACCTTAAGTACCATATAAATCTCCAGGAAGAGAAATGCAAAAATTACTACCAGCATCAATATCTGTCCCTTGCTAAACCTGGTTTGGGTCTAGAGGAGCAAAAGAGGAGCTGGAGAACTAGGGAGTTGGAAGGTGGGGGTGTTGTGTACAAGCACATGGGAACTGAAATGCACTGCAGGGGTACCTTAATATGACGTGAAGTTTTGGGAGAAGGGTTTGTTTCACTGGAAAGGCAACTATTTCTACCTGCCAGTCCTGCAAACCCACCAGTAAACTGGGATCTTTTCAGCTGATGCATCACAACTGGAGACCGAGAATTTAACAGGGCAACTTCAGGCTCAGTTTCTTGTGTCCCAACCCACAGGTCTCTTCAGAGAGAGAGGTGGGACCGCACCACCAGCCCCCATGCTTGGAGCAGGAATGTTGCTGAGCCTCTCTGGCTGATCAAGTTCCAGCCAGCAGCAGTGAGAAACAGGTGCTGAACCTACCCTGCCATTTCTACAGAGTGATTTTCTTCTGAGCAAAACCACACTTCAGATAATGGCAACAGAAGCAGCTGGATTTCCTGCAACCCTTGTAATACTGACCTATTAGCCAGTTACAGCAGTGATCGGCTTTTATTCAGCACTATGATAACCATTTGACTTTAGAAGAGTTTAAAGCACAGTAGGCTGAGTAGCAATGCAGGACTTGTTGCAAACCTGATGTTTTAGAGAATGAAACTAATGAAAACACTGCACACTTGGTAAAAATATTAGAGATTTTGCTCTGACAGGTTTAACACTCTATACAGTGTCCAGCTACAGAAGGGCAAGGAAGCTAGAGGAGAATTAAAGAAAGGTCTTCCTCATCAAATCTTTTCATAGCTGAAGAGCGATAAGGGGGCTCAGTGGGGTTTCCAATTCACAACTAGTATTGGCATCCACCTCTGCAATTTTGACTTTAGGGTTACTTAATCTCACTGTTCTCAGTTCAGCATCCAATGTTGTCTGTTACAGGATCACTTCCACTCTGCCCTTTCAAGCCAAAATCTCTACAGAATAATAAGTCATAAAAGTTTGTATCCCTCTGATCTCAGCCAAAAATAACAATCTACACATAGCTCTACGCTGTCCACTCAACCCATCTTTCAGAACAACTCAGCTCCTCTCAAACTGGGCAGCAAATCCCTTGTGCATCAAAGCGCAGCTCTGCCAGATCGGGGGGATTATCTGTGCTCTCCTGCCGGGCAGTGTCAGCACGTGGAGGTTACGGGAAGGGCAGGCAGGGCAGCACTTTGCACTGAGTGCAGGAACAGTGTTAGCAACTGCAGAGGGAAGGGAGGGAGGGAGGGAGGTTCTTTGGAGCCTTTGAAAAAAAGAGTGAAATTTTAAAGAAATTACTGAAAATGAAAACTAGGCGTCACTAGGATTTTCCACAAGAGAAGAAGGGTAAAGTAGGGGTTTGATGACAGTCATCCTACAGACTCCAAGGCCAACCCAGCACTCCTCCCTGTGCAGCTCATAGCCAAGACTTGCCTCTGCCTGAAGGGATATTTGAGATGCTCCAGCCTTAATGTCTTCGTGGAGTTTGGGAGTACCCTTCTCCTGCCTGGCCTTCATCAGCAGGGTGAAGAGAACTGAGCCTGAGGGCTGAGCCCAGCAGCACCGGGAGACAAACCCCAGAACTGACCAGTGATTTTAGCACTGTGGAAGGAGCATCTTGGGGAATTAGGGTATCACCTCTGTGCAGTCACATGCTGCTGGTCAGGGATCATGGCTGTGGCAGGAGCATGTTCAAAAGTCACAAAACAAGACTGGGCAACTGAAAGATTTCGTGTAGCTTCTGGAGAGAGCCCAAGGCCAGGAGCCACTAGATGTCACTGCCGCCCCAGCACTGCCACCGCGCCCGTGGAGGCGACAGTATTAATGGGAGTTTTATATCTCGGATAAACACCGCCTCCGCCTTCAGCCGGCGATCGAGTAAAGCCACCTGGGCTACACAAGGCTCACCCGATTCGCCTCTTCTGTGCTCTGGCACCAACCAGCTGCAACCCCATCCATCTCAAGGGCTAAGCCACTGTCAGAGGGCACAGAAGGAGAAGCAGACAGGGTCACCTAAGGTTAGAGGGGAGGTGGCAGGTTTGCATCCACACATGTAACATGTATGGCTGCTTCGTGAGACATCCCACTGTGACTTTTTTCTAGGTTAAGCAACAAATTTCAAAGTCAGTGTTTTAGTTTGACTTTTATGGAACTGGGTTCTCCATCTTCTTGCACCTATCCCACACATATCTCTCACACCTCCCCACGGGATGAAGCATTGCATCCTAGTTTCATCTTTGGGAAACACAACCACAGATTCAGAACAGGAAGCCCAGCACAGGCCTTGGACGCTGGGCAGCCACTACAGCCTGACAAAACAAGCAGTAAGAACAGCAAGCAGTTTCATGTCTGTCTTAGACAAGGATGGATAAATGGATGCATCAGAAGGTGTATCACATCTGTATCACATCTGATTCTGTGGGCTTCCATTCTGCCTACAATGACCAATAAACACGCTGCTAGGAAGACTTTTCACAGCCGTCCCAAATTCAACTGGCTACAGGTAGTCCAAGTGAAAACGCTGTGCATGACCCTTCCTTATACTCCTCAATGTGCATTTTCCACCGGGTAAAACCCAGCAGAAATACACAAGGCCTACTCAAAATTATACCATCAAGATCCCCTGTTAATTATACAACAACTAAAGGGATTTGTTCCCAGTGTTGGAAACGGCTTAGCTAGAGTATTTTTCTCCTTCCTGTCCCTTCTCTTTATCCTTCTTCTTTGCCATCCTCTGTTTTGAGCCTGTCAGAAATGTGATTTAAGCAAGATAACATCAGTTTGCCAGAGGAGGTCCATTCTCCATCGTCTGCATTCTGCAAAGAGGGTAGATCCTGAAAGGACGCTGAATCAGTTTGTTTTATTCAGCAGCAGCTGTGCCGCATACAGTCTGTGCCTGTGTGCCCCCCCTTGCCCCTTCAACTCCCACCAGCTCCAAGGGGATTTGCAGTAAAAGGGCTACAGGTACTTACATGCATCACCCAGGTCAGCCTAATAAACCAGCCCGAGCCACACCAGCAGGCCGTGAGCCCCAGACAGGTAGTGTGGATCAAATGTTTCCCCATTTTGCAGGCAAAGGTATAAATTAGTTTGTGTGTATAATAACTGTGTCCTCACCGCTGGTTGCAGAGCTGACAGGCAAAGCAGTCCAAATGGTAAACATTATCTCTGGCCCTCATCACCATCTCAAAGGCAGGGATCAGTTTACTGCAGGCAGCACAATTCCCGGTGGTACCAAAGAGCCTGCCAAAGAAGCACAATCATTAGAAGCCATTTTAATTAAATGGTGGAAGGACTAATTAAGTGTAATTAGCAGTATCAAATACTGTATTGCACCAATAAATAGAAGTTGCAGTCTCCATTTCACTGACCAACCAGCGTGCGGGAACTGGGGGTAAAACTGCCTGGTGAGCAGGCTCTGATCGTCGAGATGAAACTTCATTTGGTTTGCAAGCCTAGGGCTAATTTGCTGTCTAATGAAGAAAAGCATTAAACATTCGGAGCGCTATTTTGGGGCTCACAAAATTTCAGTCAAAAACTATCTGCCTCTCTGCAGCAGTGGGCAAAGTGCTCGGAGCCGCCCATCCTCCTCCGCGTGGGTTTGCTCTGCTTGGCCACAACCTGGTGGAGGGACAGGCTGGCACCTCTCGCAGCAAGACTCACAAGTCCTGCAAACTTTGCCAATCCTGGCAGGCAACACTATAGTAGAGCTCAGGAAGAACCTCACTTACCTGCTGTTTAAAAAGAAAAAACATAATTTCTCTTGCAATGAGCGCACAGTATTTTGCAAGGCATCTCGGAGAGCAAGCCCTCCCCCCTGGCTGTGCCCCCCTTCTCCCACATCCGCATCCCTCCCAGGAGCCAGCTAAGCCCTTCCACGGCGGCCTGAACAGCATGCTCAGCTGTTCCACTTCAGCTCCCCAGTCCTCGAGGACAGCCCTTCAGCACTGGAAGCTTTGCCATTTTCATCTTGGCTTTCACTATCTGTCTCCCCAGATGTCTGCTGCTGTTACAGCTCCTGCCGGGGGACTCAACCAAGACTGCAGCACCCTTTCCCCAGCCCCCAGCCCCCTTTTCCAAGGCGTCCCTGCAGACCCCTGTGCACGCTGGGGGCACCACGCCACTGCGAGGCTAAAGCCGCAGGAACCAGCTGGGAGCACCGATCAACAGGCTGACAAAACCAATCTCACCCCAGACTGTGGTCAATATGCATGTGGGTTAGTTACTTTGCCTAGAAGATGATAAAAATCGTATTCTTGGGGCGATGGGCCTCAAGATGTACGATTCCTGCTGACCATTAGCTCTGCGCATGCAACGCGTCGCTGCCCGCAGACAGATTTGGGCTCATGGTTTGTTTCAAGCCATTGGTTCTGGCTGATTCCACAACACGGAGATGAGAAGCATCAGGAAAATCTATAACCAATTTCTAAACCTGCAATTTGCCAAGCTAATCAATACTAATTATTACTGGCCAGTAATTGTGAATTAAAACACCCAGCAGTGTTATAGAAACCTCCACAACTCTCCCTCCCTCCCACAGTGCCGTGATTCTGGAGTCAGCTTGCTCTCCAGCTTAAAAAAGGTTACCCTTATTTTTCTTTAGAAGTGGTATCAGTGGTCTTTCATTAGGCCTGGCTGGAAAACTCCAAGCCTTCCTGTGAAGAAACAGCACTCCGTTTTCCCCGACAGTTAAACCACGCAAACCAAACTGAAACACTCGTGCAGGACAGAAAATCTGCAGAGGGAGTACCAAAATTTTTTGCCCTATGATTCCATCATATGAAGGCAGGCAGGGGAGCCAGCTGAGCACGGGGCTCGGCCGCCTAATGCCAGCAGATCAGACTGAAAAAATGTGGCAGTGAAAAGTGTCCAGGTCTCCACCCTGAAACGCCCTGGCTCTCACTGAGCACCTGCTCGCAAATCAAGCCATTGTTACAGACATCCCTCCGTTCCTCAACGTAGCTGCCCCTTTCCACAGTACCTCACTTGGGCAAAGCAAAGCCTGACAGCTTTTGCCAGGATTTTCCTATTTCCCATAAAACCAGGCATCCGTTTTTAGAGTACCCAAGTCACAGCAAACTCAAAAAATGAGTCAAATGCATTAGGCAGGGAAATTGGGAGGTTAATCCTAGATTTGCTCTGTGCCCAGCACTGCTACATGCACAAGTATAAAATATCCATTATTCATTAGCATCACAGTTGTGTGGAGCTCAATCTAGATTAAACAAAATAAAGGGGCCCCAGACAGCACCATTTGCATTGTTAAGCAGGTGCTTTTCTTCAGCCTTCAAATAGGAGACTTTTCTAAATGGAAATGATGGGGAAATTTGGACAGATGTTCACTTAACTATTTAAACAGTTAGCTTAAGAAACATGAAAAATGTATTTGGCATCGTATTCACCTGTCTCCTTTCAGGGGTTTTGGGGGTAAACCAATTGTTAAACAGCTTTGACTGTTTGCATAAGATCTGAAGCTTATGTTCTGTCCAGCTGAAATCGTGTTGCCTTCTAATGTCTACATAAATGTAGCTTCCAGCTAGTCAGCACGCTAATCTTTTTCTCTTCTATCAAGTTTCACAGTCCTTCATACCCTCCCTCTTCCAACAGATGAACATTTCACACTTATTCTAGCACTTCCTAATTTTAATCTGCTTTTCAGAGAGCGATTTAGAGCCCCGTATATTCACCGTGCTTCTAAAAATACGCTGTAACTTGTAGCTTAGTCAACATTATTTTTTTTAACCTGTTGGAAGAAAATACAAAATGAGCACAGGCTTTTGCCTTTTTTGTTTGCTTGTAGAAAACCTGCCACCTCTGACATCTACTGATCCAGAAGCTACTTGAGCTGAAACTTTCTGAGGTGGGGAGCTCAACATTATCAGAGGAGGGAGAGAAGAAAAGGAGCGGGAGAAAGATCTTCCACCCCAAGCCCCATCTGTGGTTATATTTAAAACAACCCCACATAAACAAACTGATCTGCATTCTGTCCCCCAGATACCTTCATAACAGATGCAATACTCTCTCACACATTCACGCACACAAAGTTTAAGCGCGTTAGAAACATCTGCCAGAAGATGCTCTGCATCTACTTACCAGCTTGGAGCCATTGGCATAAAAGAAGCTGGAAATACGGAAAGCTTTCAGTTTGTAGTTGTTTTTCTTCTTCTAAACCCCCTATTTTTTCACTTCCCTTTGAAGTTAAAAGGCAACAATTTTCAAGTACAGATTTATTCCCCCTTATGTAACAGGAAGACCCAGCCAGCTTGTAAATAAGCATAGACTATGCAGATTTAAAATTTAGCACAATTGAACTTTTACCCTGTGATAGTAATTATGTTTAATGGCTCTTAGCCTGAACTTCACCATGTCTATTGTTGTCAGCCAGCCTAAAAGCAGGAGTTTGTCCAAGGACAATTTTCTGTAGTTTATGGGCACACTAAAAACCCTGCTAGCTCTTTTCTCATTGGCCATTGATGTCAGTGTGTATAGTAAAAATTAAAGCTAATTGGCATACAGGAGCAGCTCTGAATGCAAATGAATTAATGGAAAAAGAAGGGAGAGCTCCTGGAAGCAGTAGGCAACTGTCAAAGGATGTTTTTTATGGAGTCTTGTCTGGGCTAAAGAACAGTCCTCTGCAGGATAATGCAGACCCCAACAGCTCCATGAATACACCTGAAGTTAATTCAAACTATAATAAAGTCACAGAACCCCGCAGATTTTTTTAGGGAAAAAGAGAATGGTAAAGATTCTTTACTGTAGGAAAACAGTAAGAAACTTCTCATTAACATGTTAAGTTTAGCACCTTTTAACAGATTTTTCCTTCAGCCAAAATGTGCAGGGGGTCTAAAGTGAGAACCTTCTTGCCTATTTCTGTCACCACTAGGAACATCAATCTGGTTTAGTCACTGCCTATGAGGAGAGAATCCCTGTTTCTTCTCCCCACTCTAGCCTGTGTCTGACTTTAGCTTGTAACCAAAAAAGAAGGAGAAAGTCTTCCCTCCACAGAAAGTGAAAATTTTAGAGCTGTTGACTTCACAGGAGAAAAAAAAAAGAGGAAGCAGGACAGACACATATAAATAATGAGTGGTACAGAAAGGATAGATTGGCAGTGTCAATCGGATTTTTTTTTAAACAACACAAGAACAAAATGAGTTCACAATTAAACAGCTGAGTTGAGACTATTAATTCCCCTCAAAAAGGAGGTTTTTTAATCACCAAAAGATAAGAATTATAAATTGAAAGAAGACCAAACACTTAATAATACAGATAAATATCTACATTTGCAGATATTTGCATACAACTATGTATTTTTCTACATATTTATGTATCCAGATTATCCAGATATACAAGTTTTTGGAAAGCTACTGAACCCCATGCTCATATCCTCTCCAGTCAGTAGGTGAAAGAGGTTTTCCCATACACCTTCCCTATATACCTGCTGCTGTTTATTTCCTAGCTTCATCAGGGCCTGCTGTAGAACAAGATTTGCTTTATATACCTGAAACTCATCATCATGAAAAAAAATGGTTTTGCCCCTACCATTTGAAACAAACCCACAACTAGTATTTCAGCGAAGATGGCTCTTGACAGCTTGCAATCAGTACTTTTCCCATCTGTGGATATTAGAAATCTGCTGAGCTACAAGTCTGATTTGACCAAAGTACTGAATATACCAATAATTGCAGGGAAAGCCTAAACATCACTTAAAAAGATAAAAAGAATAAGCTTAAAAGTAACTTCAGACAACTTCCCTGTAATCAGCCTTTGCATAATATTAGAGAAAGCCTTAGTGATAGGAGATTCAGTACTGTGAATACATATTATCTGGTGCACCCTCCTATCCAAGACACTGCTGTCAAGTGCCGCAGTGGGAAGTCATGTCAGCTGAAGGAAAAGAAATGCATTTTGATACTAATGAAATTGGTCAAGCTGTCCCCTCATGAAGCCTTCAAGTTCAATCCCAAAGAATTTACGTCTTGCATGCCAAAGGGTTTGGCATTCACAGACAGCATAGCGGGAGGAGCTGAACCAGCGCTGTACAAAACAGCCCTCTGGCCGAGTGACCGCACTAGTTCAGAGATTACTGGCTGTAAACTTCAAGGTTGCTCAAGGGTTTCTGTTTTCAGTTGAAGAACACATCTGAATGTTCACTTATTTTTACTCCTTTGGCCTCTCCCTCCATATTTTTCAAAGGAGGGAGTTGGGGCTGAGACTCAGCAGGTAGGAGGTGTCCAAGTCCTACTCCCCTGCCCTAGCCTTTCTCATGGTGTAACTGAAGCCACTGACCTTAAACCCATCTTGACTCTCTCTGGCACTGCTGAACACATGTGCAACAATGTCCTCTTAGATTTTAAATACAGCAGTCAGAAAACTGCAAAGCTGGAAGGGCTAGAAGCATGCTAGTGTACCACAGCCAGGTAGAATTGCTCCCCACAAGCTTTCCTTCTCACTGAGGGGTTTTGGAGATGGAAATAAAAGGGCAAAAAGCAAATGAACAAAGAAAGTATGAGCACAGGCTGTGAGACACTCCTGGAACAGCTAGTATGGAGAAAAAAATAATTCTGTACTTTAACATCACAAAGCACAGCAATGTTGCCAAGACACATTGTATTTTGAGCCTAATTAATCCTCCTTAATCTGTATAGACACCAAGTGTAGAAGTGAGAGTGTCCGATGTAGCATGCAAGACACTCCCTGTTGCGATGCAAGAGCAGCACTTCAGTTTAGCAACATTTTTAGGCTCTGAGCAGATACCATTTGTTCAGCCACACTGCATTTACACCTCCCCTTCCCACGCTAAACGTGTCCCTTTTGAAAATCTGACAGGGCATACTCTCAGAGCATGCATGCACCCTTATGCTTCTCTGGAGGGAAAAAGTCCCAAACACCCTCCTTCCTCCTCCCAAGGTGTTGCAGCTTCTGTAGGTTGAAGCTACATTCTGAGTACTAGTGATGTCTTTGGTAGATTAACTTAAATTCTGCCCGTTGCAGCACGCACATCTCGGTTCCTGAGGGCTTGTGCTTACATGTCCCACCGTGGTTTAATGGTTTGGCTCAGAGCTGTTGATACTGACCCGGGGAAGCCCGTGAGGAGGGTATTTGTCCACATCCTCCCAAGCTCCTACGTTTGTGCACGATCACTGCTCTTATCCCACAACCAAATTAAACCCTGCACATTTTTTAGATACAGAACACTTCATCTAAAGGGCTCCTAAAGTGATTCATTAACAGAATGAACCTGCTGGGGTATTTGGAGCAGAGCAAAAACCAGTTTTGAACTACTGGAAAGCCCAGTACTGGGCAGCTGACCTTGTTTGGACTGGGAGCTGCCGAGGGTGGAGTTCAAGCCTGCGTGATACAAACAGTGCTGAGGGGTGCACAGGGCTCCTCTGCTTGCTGGAGGAACCAATGCCAGGCACAGGTTGCAGCACTGATCAAAACACATGGGAAGCTGGGTGAAAAGAATTTCCATGAAACCCATTGAGAACAGCATTGGGGTTTCCCAGAAAGCCCTTCTCTCTTACTGATTTGCCATCATTTTTTAATGCAGGTTTTGAGCTTTCTTTGGAGTCTAATTAAGGCCCTAATCAGTTTAAATGATGAAAAACTTTCCCAACACCAGCATATCAAACACGCAGAAGCAACAGTTCTGCTCCTGTCAAAGCGAGCCTGACTCGCCTTTGCTCGTGTGAGGGCACCACGCTGAGTAAAAAGGAAAAATCACGTTCTTCATCAGCACTTCACAGTGAAATTTAAGTTGTCGGCTCCTCACGGGAAATCCTGATGCAACACCCAAACCGTCCCTGTGAAGCGGAGCTTGGTGAACGTTTAATTACGCCTCGGAACAAACACACATCGCTGCGTGGGGGCTGCGAGGAGCCATCCGAGCTGCGTGCTAAGCTGCTCTGTCCCAGAAGCAGTTTCTTCAATAGCACTAGCTTATCAAAAATAATTAGAGGTAGGAATGCTGGAACTGTGATTATGAAACAAATGGTAAATCTATTTGCTGAGGCGAAATGTATTGAAAGATACATCTAGACACAGCTGGAGACTGAGGTGATACCACAAGGATAACAACTCGAGATCCAATTTCATCTTTCATGATTAAAAAATGAGCAAGAAAGTGTTTTATGAAATGTGAAGGTTAACAAATGTTCCTTCACAAGCAATGACGACAGTTTATCTTTTGAAACAAATGATCAGGCTATGGTCTGCTAGCAGCTCCCGAGACACACTGGAAAGATTTCTGCTAAAAACCCACTGAGGATCAGCACACAGGGCTGGCAGCCCATTGTGCTGCCAACACCCAGGACAAAGCCGGCTCCAAGGCAGTGCCCTGTACTGGGGCAGGAGCTGGGCGTGCTCCTGTCCTGACCCTCTGCCCTGTGCCAGTGACAGGAGCCCAGTTCATCCCTGTACCCAGTCCCTGCAGTGGCCATGGCTCAGCGGTACCTGCACACAGGAGGGGTGGCACAGGAAGGTCTCAGACCAACAAATTAACAACCACTTCAGCTGAATTTCTAATTTGCCCGAAATATTCCAGGAGCCCCTTCTGTCTAAAGGGAAGCACCCATACACTGTAGCCTTTGCTGCAATGAGAGAAGCAGTGGCTGGTGCTGGGCCTGTGCAGCCCCGGGCAGGGACAGTCCTGCTGCAGGCTCTGATGGGAACTGGGGATGGAGCAAGGGGAGTGGGCAGCACATCTCACCAGGGGATGAAACATGTTTTCCTAAACAGCACAATCAGCTCCCAGGCAAATTCAAAGAAATGTTGGTCTATAAAGAGATTATGAAACACCAGTTTTTTCTTCTGGTTGTTACACTGCAATACTCCTTTTGGACTATAGATATAAAAGGTGCATATATTTACATTTCTGGGTACAGAATCAGTCTTGCTTTCGATTTTTCACATGATGGTTGACCTACTAAATATCAGTGCAATATTCACATATAGAGTAAGTGGCCAACAAGGAATTCCTCTGAGTGTTCTCCAGGTAAAACATTCCCTTTATGGTGTGACTACAGTGTGAAGTATGAAAACTTATTTTTAGAAATGAATTCGGCTACAATTTGACTAGCAGACCAAACACCATGAGCTGTTTAATGAGTAAAAAAATGTATATAGAAGCTCTAAAACTGTGAGGGAATTATATCATGATAGCTACGGATAATTCTCCAAGAAGAAAAATTCAAATTACCAGGAGTGAACAGACAGTAGAGAAGATGGTGATGGCAGCTTTAGCTCCTTCTAATAATAGAATTAATAGTTAAAATTGAGAAAGAAAAGAGTATTTATGTGTAGAAGGCAACACAAGATGTTTTAAAGTAAAAAAATTGCTTTATACTCTCATAAAATATGGGACTGCATAGCAATGCCCTTATTCCTATCCTAGCAGCCTGAAAGGATTCCTTAGCATGAGGAGAACAGAACACAGCAGTTTGGCAGAACCTCCCAAAAAACCAATATAAACTAAATTTACTTATTAGTGAGCACACTAATCATGATAGCCATAAAGCTGGCTAAACAAATGAATGCTAGTTAACAACCGTGTTACAGAATTAATGCTATTCTTTCCTATTCAACTCTCCATCAATTTCCCTGGGATATGACAATTATACTGTTCTTCCCAACAGAAAATCAAATAAGAAATATTTCTAGTGGTCAAAGCTCTTAATGTCCTAAATTCTGATGAGGGAAAATATTTAAGGTAAAGGCCACATAAGTCTTCTCTGCAGTTTAAATGCTGCACAAATAGCAACAGACTTCCCCCTTGGTGGGCCAGAAATTATTCTAACACAAAAAATGGAGACAAAGGTATTATGAGACCTCTTTCAGGCACAGAACTTTGTTTCAGAGGCCACATTTAACTGCTGCTGAGACAGAAGCTGCATGGCCATGGTCAAACACTAGTCCCAATTGCTGCCTTTCATGTTTCGTGTCATAAATTGCCCTCTCTTCTCAAAGTTGGAACACGGGCCATTTCCTTGGGATCTGCAATGCCTGGTTTCTTTTCCATCTCTAGCACAGGCTTCTGGTGTGCCCCAGAAAATTCATATCCTCTAGGGGTCAGTGAGAAGATTGAGCAGCACCTCAAAGCAGCATTTTCAGCATAAACCAAGGAAAGAAAGTGCTCTACAACTACAGTGATGAAAAGGTTCTTTAAGCTTTGCAGCATCAATAGTGCTGTCCTTTGGCACTTTAACATGTCTGATTTGATGCCACACATTATTTTTGTTATGAAACTAGAATAAACCAAAATCAATATGTGCTTATTAAATGGACAAAACATGGAGTAGCTCATAGGTCTCAAAAAGCAAATGTAAATGGGAAACACTGCTCAGCTGAGTATTTCTAGCAGGGTTCTGTTACATGCAGAATAAAGTTGAATATCTACCTTTAGGGTCAAATTAAAGGAAAAAAAAAAGCACAGACACAACACTTTTTCAAGATCACAAATGACAAATTCCAGAGAGGTGATAAATAATGAAATGGAGGATGACAGATGGAGAGACCTCAATCACTTGGCAAGCTGGGTGCAAACAAGATAAAGAAAAGATAATGTATAAACAAGATAAAGTATACAAAGAAATACTCCGGAAAATAATGCAGCTATTTTTTCTGGAAAGAAGATTATTCCTGGAAGTAGTTCTCCTGAGAGACTTTGGGGGTCCTTGTGATAGTACCTAGCATGACCCAATTGTGATACCGTGATGAAAAGCTTCCTCAACAAGGGAAGATCAAAGACTTATATTCTTCATTGACACATCAGAATTACGTCCACGACACAAAAAGAGTACAGCTGAACTGAAGGAGAACCACAAAGATTCTAATTTGAGGTTAGAAATCAGTGTGTTAAAGAACCTTCTGGAGCTCAGTTTTTTCAGATTAGCACAGAGAGGGTGCCACGAGTGTCTTGTCACAAGTGACTTGTGACATTAGTCAATACTCAGAACTTAGGCAAGGTACAAAAATTATTTCACTATAGTGAAGATAGTTACATATTTCCTCATCACACCTTTTCCATCTTCCCAAAGGCTGCTTATCCTGTCTTTTCCCCTTCGGATGTATTCACCCTTACCCAAGCTCCTCTTCACTTAGATTTTGGGAATGTATCCCACCTAACCAGGTGTGGACCTGTGACTGCTGTCTGTGTGGCAGAATTTCAGCTGGGACATTTCATGTGTGCCCTGAAGAATTTCAGCTCCAGCAGGAGCAAAAATCTTCATGTGGGCAGGATGCTCCTGTACACTGCCTGGCCAGAAGGCAAGGTGACAGCTCCCATATGGCAGCTAAGGAACTCATCTCTTCTGTTTGGCTCAGTGCTCTATCTCTCATCTTTAGAAGGAGAAACGTGTTTGTTCAAGTTTACTAAGAAAAAATTTACTAAATATTTTCTGAAATACATTTTACATTGAAAGACATGAAACATCTGATCATTGACACTAGTCTAGTCAACATCTGGACTACAAGGTTAGATGGTATTTTACCTCCCTTATCTTAGAACCATGTGTTGGATTTGTTTTTGCTTCAGATGTTTTGCTGTTTGAGGTTGCATGGGAAATGCTATCAGTGCTTTAGAAAAATAAAAAGAAAATACACACATTAGTTGGAGATCAAGTACATTCTTCCAAAGGAAAAACAAAGCAAAACTCAGAGTGTTTTGCAGTGTGACCCTCATAAGAATGTTTGCATTAGGCCTGCTGTCTTATTAATATTCATTTGTGTTTATATAAAGTATACATATATAAAGTTTATATATACAAAACCCCCATACACAGGAGGCAAAAAGCCCCATGTATTGCAGACACACACTGACAGGATAGTTGTAACTCACAGTTAGTAATGGTCTCTGCTGATTTCCTCATAAAGAAAATTTTTTTTGAAGTTGATCTGTAATTTTTGTGTTTTAATTTGTTTAGTTAGGGAAGGGACAAGAGCCTCTTGGGAGGAACCTTACTCAATAGAAGCACAAGAAGCCTGTCTAAAAGCTATGACTGAAAAAGAAAAGGTAAAGGTTTGGTCAGGTCTCAGTCAATATGCAGGAGTATAGCATCAGAGATATGCAAGAAGAATTAACAGTCTTTTCCTAATTTACTCAGCAAGCACTGTTTGCTCTTGGTGGTTCATAATAAGAAGAAGTAGAGTTAAGTCATGACTTTCTTCTTCTACCTTCACCTAAAAACAGAGTTCCACCTCCCTGACTACGAAATACCTTAAGTGCAAATAAAAAGCCATGCTTAGGCAGAGGAAGAAACTCTAGTCTCTTCTGGGCAGGGCTGACCATGCACAAGCACATGTTTTCATAGGAGAGGTTTAGAAACGCAGACAGCTGGCAGCATGCTGAGAGGCTTTGGGAAGAGCCCACAGTACGTTCCTCTATTTACCTCAGGTAATCTCTGCGGCAAAGAATGAGATTTGCTTTTGTGTAAAGAGTTGATCCAACCTCTCCAAGACGACAGTCACAGCAGGCACACTTCAAACAGTCTTCATGCCAATACTTATCCAGAGCCTTCAGCAGGTACCGGTCCTTGATCTTTCGGTTGCAGCCAGCACAGCCCTTCTGCTTCCCTTTGGGTTGTACGGATAACATCGGCACACCTGCAACGCAAACAAAGCATTTCACTGAGAGGATATCCAGACAGCTCGGATAGGTTACCGGCATTTGGGGTAGCACTGTGAGCTATAGGTAGATCTGTGAGCAAACACTGCTGCTGGTTTCATTACATCAAGCTCACGCTGCAAGAAGCTGACAGTCAAAGGAATTTTAACTTCATCTGCTGTCAGGGGCTAAGTGGGAGTGTGACGCTTGCAAGAACAAAGCCCTTTTTTCCTGAGGGTAGGGCTGACACAACGCACCAGACTTTTTGTAATTAACATCTTGCAGCAGAATAAACTGGTTGCAATATCAACATTTGCTTTTCCCCTCATTACCAGTACCCTTGTGTTGTTAATTACCTGCCAAAGGCAATTACAAAGATCAGAAGGGCCACCACTGCACATACCCCCAGTCCAACATCTTGGCTGGATCAAGTTTGATGGGGAAAGGAGAGGAGGGGGTATAAAAAGATGTGGTAGACCACCATTTTTCCTCTCTTGTGAACCCCACTGGTGACAGAGGCCTCACCGGAAGCTAAAGCAGTCCAGGGGCTGCTCCAAAATCAGTGTGATTCAAAAGTCCCTGAGGAGTGCTGAGAATAACCCAACCAGTGCCCCCCTGCCACTACTGAAACCACACTCCTTAGGCAAACTAGAGCTTTCCTCCTCCTCTTGTATCACTGGAGAAGGTAGTGAAAAGCCAGGAGTTGCTTCCTCCCTGGAAAACCCTGCTGGGACCACAAAGCAAGAATGAGCTAGCTGAGTATGAGGTGGTGACAGGACTTGCAAGTCATGAGGCTGGTGGAGACTTGCTGTGGCTACCATCCTCACAGTGCTGTCTCCAGCTTTTTCCTCTCCTCCAAGCAACAAGTGCCTCCCTTGTGAGCACTGACACAACTGTGAAACCCATCAGCCTTCTCAGTTTAAGAGGGGGGAAAGAAAGGATTTTATGGAATCAACAGGCAAGGTGGAAAAATAAACAAGGATTGTACTGTGAGGGAGGACAGGGACAGGAAATGATGACAGAAGTATTCACTGCTATGCCAGAATTCCATTTTCTCTGGAGCCTTCATTTTACTTTGTTACAATTTTTATTTTTACTGGTGTCAATCACTGAAAATGGCAATGCTGGGCCTGTAACAAATACACTGTGGGCTTAACCAACGCAGAGATGATGAGAGGGCCACAGCAGCAGGTGTCACTGGCTATATACTCTTAGACAAAGTTAATCTGCCATTTCTGTAGGAAGCACTGGATGTTCCAGAAAGAAGCAGTTTGATAATGGAATTATTAACAATCCCTTAACTAGAGAGGACGAGTCAGTGCCACTCTCGTGACATTCGCTGCTTTCCTTAAAAGCCAGGGTGACCTGAGAGTGCCTAATGGTCAGCACATGTAAACCCACCACTCCTACAGTAATAATTGCTTCATCAGAGCTGCGAGCAGATGACAATAGCACTTAAGACACCTCTACACAAACAGCGAGGTATTGATCCATTTGTAATCAAAGTGGTCTCAGCAGCATGGAGACAGGTCAAGTAACATTCAAAAAACTCTACAGGCTTAAAGAACCCGCCTGCCCTCTGCTGCAGCACACTTGAAACCCGCTCACAAAGTCTCTACGAGCAAACTCTTGACACCAGTGACAAATCCCCAAAAATTAAGTAAAAACTTACATCTGTGTTAGACTGCCACACATGCAACCTCTAGTGCTACCGAGAGAGAAATTCCACATACACAGCCACAGAGAAACACACATTTGGAAAGAGGGAGAAGACAAGGAAGTGACAGAAATGGAATATACTGCAGGTCAGACTGCAGAAATCCTGTGCACCTGGTGAGAATTTCTTACAAGAACAAGAGAAGTGGCCCTGTGGTTCTAGACAGAGCACTTTTATTTTTTTTCCTCTTTTTTTTTTTTTTCCAAAACACATTTCAGGAGCAAGGAGAAGCTTCACTTTTCAAGTACTTGCTATGCTCTTCCCAAATCCACACCAGGAAAACAGCACATCGTGAGAAGAGGCTGCCTTGTTCTGAGGCAGAGAAGGGGGTGTATACAAATTTGCATTTGCAAACTGTGTAAGATCAGTACCAGTGATGAAAGAAAATAGTTTGCACCTATGAAAACTAAGACCTAGATGTGCAAATTATATTTTAGATAGGAACCCCAGACACCAGCAAGTCATTACCCACGCCACAAACGGGCTCTCTAAATGTAAGCTGCATAACCTCAGAGGCTGAGGAGGGTTTCTTACAAGGGAAGATCTTCATACAATTCTTTTGCAAGCTTCATCTAGGTAACCTGAGGATACTATATCTGGAAAGACGCAGATTCTGGATAACCAGCTCACCTTAAACCCTCACTCAAGAGGCTGCCAGAAGGGTGGGGTTTGAGATCAGCTCTGCGATTCAGCAGTGCAAGACCTTCAGCCAGGTGAGACTTCCCAAGGCTCCTGAGCACTTTTGGAACCAGTGCCTTTCAGAGTTACGGCTGCCCTCCCCCAGAGCAAGGGCTCCACTGCAACAGCAGCATGATCAAGAGCAAGGGCGTTTGCACAGGGATGTAACCCTGGCTGGACCATTAGTAGAGGCTGGTTTGATTACTCAGGACAGGTTAGGAGGGTCTCCTATGGCAAGCAGGCTGAGGGCTGGCTGCAGTGGCAGTTCTTGTTCCATCTGTGGCCCTGGCAGCCCTCACTCACTGCAGCCATCTCAGCTCCCCGCTCTTGCAGGAGCACCATTGTCTTATGAGAGGCTTCTGCGAATAAGGGGAATGTAACACTTTGATTTGCTTCTAATAACTAGCAAAGGAACAGATATATATATTTTTAAGCAGTACCTTAAGCAAGGAAAAAAGCTATGTATTTGGTCAGTGTTCAGCAGGGGGCTTTCTAATGAAAAAAGGTACCATTTCAGAGATCATATGATGTTCAAAGCTGCTATTCCCACTCAGATAATAACGAGCAAGGTCAGCCTCTGCTGGTCAGGTTCAGTGTTTTGAAATTACATTTTGGGCTGTGAGGTTTCCCTCTGACATCCCAACCAACCAGTCTGCACGGAGCACACACGCCACTACTGAAAGTTGCAGCTGCAATTAGCTGGTGAGTTGACACAGCAGGCAAGGCGTGAAACAAAATTTCAAAAACTGCCAAACTTGATCAGCAAGGGTTCCTCAAACACTTGCCATGTCATTTCCAAGCAATGAGAGAAGCATTTTGGAAGCCTAACCCCTTTCACAGTCAAAGGTTTGCAGAGAGAGAGGGCACAGCCAACACCAAACCCTGATTTCCTCCTCCTGCCTCCCTTCCAGCAAACCTCAAGCAGTCTGGGCTTTGCAGGCAGAAACCACCTGGAGTACTGCTCTTTCTTTTTGGAAATTTCCCCACTGCAACACTGAGGTGCTGCTTCATTTCTCTATGCAATTTTTCCCCGGTGTTTGCCAAAAAACGCCAAGATACCTAGTTCAATTTGATGAGGGGCATGTGGTGTCCAACTGGGGCTGCCAAGAAACAAAGGGGTCACCTTCAACAAATTCCACGTGTGCTGCGTGGGCGAGGATTAGAAAATGAGAAGTAGCGTTGCAGAACTAGAAAAATTAACAGCTGGACACTCACAGATTTAAATACGTGATCACAAGGGAACAGATTATTGCCAAATTCTGAAAGTACCATCAAGTTGTTCTCTCCTCTCCTGTTGCTAGACATCCAGTGCTCTCTTTTCTTAGAAACAGCAGATGAAGCCTTTCTATTTCTGGCTACCTACACTCCCTTCTTTGCCCTTTACAACTTAATAGACTTGCTGCTGGTAAATACAAAACTAAACCTGTTCTGAGTGCTCAGAGCTCCAATACACATTAAAAAATTATAGACACCACCTCTGGACATACTGAAATTTATGTGTGTGTCTAAAGAGGCTGTTATTGTAGTGAGTAATCTAAACTTTACCTCTATTCACAGTCAGACAAACAAGCTTTAATCAGCCCATATCTTCTCAGTCGGGGTCTTTCTGTAAAATGATTCAGCTGGCTTTATAAAACAAGTGTCCACTAAGTACACCTCTAAATTTTTCTAAGCCATTTTACTGATATTTCTATTCACATGGCAATCAGCTGCAGTTTCTCTAAGGGCACTGTTCATAAAGCCTGGTTTCCAAGAGAGCCTGGGAACTTTTCATAAATGGTAGACCTTTTAAATAACAGTTATCTGCACTGGTCCTACAGCGTACGGCTCCACGGTGCTCTGGTCTGCCAGGGAGCTACCGGTCCCCTCTGAAAGCATGGAAGTTCACCACCTAATTTCTTTAATGCAACTCTAAAGGTTAATTGGTCTGAAAGAGTAATGGGGGACTGCTAGCTAATGATATATGCCTCAAGGCTTTGCAGCCTGCCTGTATTTTATACAGTCAAGTCCAGAGCATAAAACACAGGTGATATCACCAGGACTTTTCAGACCCCCTTCCAACCTGCCCCCCTCAGCCTCCCCCTCTCGCTCCCAAGCCCTCTGCTACACCCTCGTGTGCCGAGTGAGAGCCGCAGGAGCTGAAGGCAGTTCTCTTCCACCTGCATTTCATGCCTTATTAGAGGGGGCTCTGAGAAGTGCCGCCACTGCACTCCTCATTACCACGGCAGAGAACTAAAAACAACCCTAATGAGGAGAGCCAGAGCGTACAGTACGGGGTGGGAGGAGGGACGTCCTCCCACACTCCCCAAGGAATCTGGCCAAAATCTTCAATTTGCCATTTATGACAGCTAATTAGTTATTCTATTCAAAATCTTTGCTTTAAATAAAAGAACTAATTATACACAAAGGTCAGTCCCCCACCTCCTGTGAAGCTCACATAATTGGCTTATTTCCCCAACATTGTGTGTATGTTTTACACAATGCTTTCAGGCAGATGGCTTTAACTCTTTCCCTCGACAAGTTTTTTGGTATTGGCTTTTTTGTCATTGTTGGGGATTTTGTTTGGGGTTTTTTTGTTGGTGGTGGTTGGTTGGGCTTTTTTCTTTCTTTAAAACCCCAAAACTTTTCCTCAGATCAGCTACTTTTACCGTAAAAGCTTGCTCAACAACAAAGTAAATAACTACATGCACACACACATACAATACACATCTACTCTCTGAAAGGTTTGTGACAGCCACTCCAGCGCAGTGCTTCCAGCCTTGTTGTACAGCACCTTGCACAACACAGCACTGGAATCATATTTTTGTTCACCACCAACAATTCTTTCTTGAGCAGTGCCTTCATACACAGCCACCAGATTTCTGAACCACTCTCCTGGCAAAGACCACAATTACTGCAGGTTTACGTTACACTTATTTTATTTTTTTAATTTTTTCTTTTTTTTTTTTTTTTAAATTTATATAAGTGGTTATTACAGGGATGCAGCATTCCAGTGCTAAAAGCAATTTTGGTTTAAAGACCAGGGTTTTGACAGTTGGGCAATTGAGCCTAGGTTTCAGAGTTCCACTTGAGGGAAAAAATGTTTGTTTCTAGCATCAACACCTTTTAAATGAGCTGACCTCCTTTTGCCTGCTAACAAAACCTCCAGCATTTGGCTGCAAAAGATGAAAAAGTAACTGAAGAGTAGGAGTAATCTTATTAACTCCTGTCTCATCACAATAAATAGGCTGCAGTCTTATGTCTTTTATCAGAGGATCTGATATCATTTAAAAGCATTAGAGTCCTGCATCACCCATTTAAGTAAATGCAGACAGTCACTGCCAAAAAGATGCAGTGAATTTCATTGCCTTAAAAAGAAACTCACTTTGTGTTCCCAGTATTGTATTACTCACCTTCTATGAGTACTACACCCTGTGAAACAAGTCAAACCTTGCACTTCCACTGAACTGAGAGAGAGCTGTCTCGGGCATCTTCACCAAGAATTTCATTTGAAGAATTATGGCCAGCAAGGTGAAACTCATCATGTCATCTGTATATCCAATTAAAACATTACATTTGGAACACCAAGTACTTGCAACTAAATGCTTATGAACCTTAGACCATTCATCAAAATTATTCACTGAGTAACCACAATCTTTTTTCATTTCCCATTTCATGCTGCAATATGCAGAAGGTGATTTTTACAGTGGCTTTAGCAATTCATTTGTGGTATTCTTTCTTCTGAATCATTCGTTAACAGATTTCCCAAGCATGGCAAAAAAGTAGTTGGAGAGGGCAGTTAGCAGGAGAACCATTTTGATTAGTGTTTCTATGCTATAGTTTTGTGACCAATAGCACAGCAATTTTTTTGGCCATAGAGCTCATGACAAGCTTTAGAGAAATATATTTTAGAGTCTAGTGTCTCCTGGCAGTTTCACCTACCTAAAAGTGACCCAAAGCTGCATGAGTGGCTTAAACCCCCCTCCCATTTCACAGCAGAGACCCTGTTTTCAAGGATTTGCTCAGACAGAACATATACAAAACAATAATTCCAACATAGTAATTCACATCATTTGAATATGTACCAATGTAGGTTCTGAATCAGGACAGGAGGTTTAGGATTAGTATTTTCATTTTCGCCACAAGTTTTGATTCTTCTATTACAGAGTTGCTCTTACCAGAGCAACCTGTAGCTATAAAGGAACACATGGCAGCAGGACCAAACACAGACCATAATAATTGTTGCTGCAAAATAGTTTCTATAAATCATTATGGTAAGCAACATTTTTCCCTATGCTCATAAAAAATGCTTGTTTGAGCTTTAATTTTTCATAATTGGCGTATATCCAAAGCTTATTCTTAGCATATCCAGTGTTTCAGTAAAATCCATTTTTACTGTTTGAAGGCCTGGGTACAGTAAAGAGACATGCAGATTTCTTCCACCTTCAATGTAATCTGAGAACATTCTGATCAAATTTTCTCAATAAGTCACAATTTATCTCACTACAGTCTCACAAAGGTCCTGATTTTAGGTGGTCAGTTCCCTGTGCCTGTAGCAGAAAAAAAGTCTGGCAATGGAGCAACTATTCTCAAATCACCTTTTCAGCAGTATAAGAACATCACAGATGAGAAAATTATTATTAGGGAAGACTAGCCTGAAATTCATCCCATATTCCTCAACATTCTATCAATTTGCACGTGACCATTGAAAAGACAATAAGCTCAAAAGTTGTTTATTTAGTGGGTTTGTGTGTCAAAGGAAACCAACGGAAGAAGAGTTTCTGAGTCAAATGTTCACAAAAGTAAGAGCTCATCCCTCGCTTTTCAGCTCTTTTAATAATAACCTATGTACCAAAGTTCAATACAAGGAGGGCTTTGTGCACTTCCCCTTCTCCAAAAGGAAAGAAAAGCAAATAGAAAAACCTAATATCAAGTTAAATAACCCAAAGAGTATTTGAGAAGTAAAAACTCCTCAATTATTTCCAGGCATGTGTGTAATTATCACGTTCCAGTTAAAATGGACTGTTTAACACATTGAGGCTCCAAGACAAAAGCAAAGATGTGCGATGCAGCAGAGCTCAGGTTGAGCAGTGAAACATTAACATCCCCCTCATAGATTTGGCATGCTATATATGTGAATATTTTAAGGAGAATAGAACTATATCATTGCACAATCATCATCATCATCATCTTTTCTTCTGCCTCTTTGCAGACATATACAATGTCAACCTAAGCTTTCGGCAACCTTAATAGAATTTCAGTGCCCACTGCCAAATGGCCATTTGATGTTCTGCTCTGTGTACACTGATGAAGCAATCTGTCACAGCCCTTAATGCAGGCAATGATGACTATCCAATCTAAAGCTTTCACAGGCTTATAGAAATTTCTCAAGACTTTTGGAGCCTGCAAAAGTTTGTGCAATACCACAGAAGAATTTGGAATCCTCGTGCTCTGTATTTAATGAAATATGAATATGCTCCTTTAAATGTTTCTAGAAGAAATCCTACCCAGGCCAAAAGCATATTTTACACCATCAATCACCAGAAAGTCGTGCTGGCAACTCTGAAATAGCAAATGCTACAGTGATTGCAAGTTATGGTACTATGAAAATAACAGCCCCTCCTGCCCCTGTCCAAATTTACTGCCAAGACAAGTATTGATGCTCATGCCCTGCTCAAGATTAGTGTAATAAATATACTTAGACTAAAATTTATTTGCATGTAAGAGGCAAGTAAGGATTTGCCTTTAGAGAATACAGAGGGAGTCTATCTACTTAATGCAATCTGTGTAAGAGATACAATTGCTGCTGACTGACCTTCTAAAAAGTGAAATCCACTTCCCTAGTGATTCAGAAAGATGCGGTTATCCCCCAACCCTGTCCTCTTCTCCCTTTCCTAGTAAAACCAGACCAACCCATTTGCTATTAAAAAGTTGAAAGGAGAAGGGCAAGGAGAGCTATTTCCCCCTCTTCTTATTGAAAGGAAAAAAACCAACAGACAGTCCTTTGCAGGACCATTTGCATGCTGAGCTGTCAGACCATGCACTTTCCATTAAAGAGATAGCATCCCTTTTCATAAGTCCATTTGGGATCCATTTTAGTGTTATCTAAAAATCAAATCTACATGGTAATCCTTTTAATGTACTCTTGACTTTTAAAAACAGCTTTATGTTCCTTCAGGAAATGTTTTAAGCCATTACTCTGTAATTACTACTCACCCATGAAAACACTGATCTTTTACAATATATAATCAGTTTGCTGACTTAAAAAATAAAGCAGACTGGAATTTTGTCTCATGAAAGTAGCAAAGAAAAACCACGGTTAAGAGAGCATCCCATCTCCCCCCTATGCAATATATCCAAGTGATATGTTTTTTCTGTTGCATAAGAGTGGAGCTGAGGTGGTCACAGTTCTGACTTGTCTGTGTTAAGTCTCTGTGTGTGAGACTCTCAATCTCAGTTGTGCATTGGTAAGCACTGTGAAAGTAACCAATAAATAAATACTGATTTGGGAAGCAGAATTTGTATCATTATAGATATAAATAATACCCTAACCTTTTGCAAGCCCTGAAGTTTTGAGTGACACTATACAACCTCCAGAAAGGCCATGGAATTTGTGGAACTGCTTTGATAAGCTTCAGCAGTACATGAACTAGTCTCAGAAGAGG
The DNA here is from genome assembly GCF_001715985.3 of Manacus vitellinus. Lineage (NCBI taxonomy): Eukaryota > Metazoa > Chordata > Aves > Passeriformes > Pipridae > Manacus > Manacus vitellinus. The sequence goes on from NW_021940291.1 coordinate 5,274,675, forward strand.
TGTCAAAAATGGTTCACATCTAGTGTGACTTTACTGGATTTATCCACACCTGCAGTCAACACAGGAATGCTTAGTCAGATTCCAGGGGCCTAAAATTACCTTGAAAGTCCTACTGCCAGCTCCTGAAGGTTTTGCCTTGCTCCTTTCCAGACTCCTCTACCCACCCAGAGGTGGTTGGGAGGCAGAGGAGAGTTCGAGTGGGATGGTGAGCCAGCACTGTCTTGCCCTTTCCAGCAGGAGCCAGAAAGGGGACCAGAGTCCATTTTACTCAGGTACAGTTCCTGTACGAGAAGGACCAGAGAAAACCCATGACTTTTGTAATGCAGCTGCTCAGACTACAGGAGATCCCTGGATATCCCAGCCTTGCATGCAGTTTAACAAAGACCCAAGGTGTTTATACAAAGTACAGCCCACCACCAACAGGAAGGATCCTTCCCCTCCCAGCACTGACCCCAGAGAACACAGCTCTGGCAAAAACAGTTTGCAATTTCAAGACTAGATAAAGGGCAGCATAATGTTTGTCAGAAAGAACTTGCTGTACCTTGCAAACAGTATCAAGCAAAGTTGTTGTTCTCCTAATGCCACCAAGATAGAGAAAATAGAGAAAACAGAGGCTACATACTTCATTGCTTCTGTTCTTCTGTTTACTGAGGTCTAACTTAAGCCTTACTTAACCACAGTTTGCTTCTATTGTCAGGTTTTACTCTACCCCATTTCGCTACTGCAATTAGGACAGAGAAAGTCCTGCTCTTGGCCATTTCCCCTTTCATTCCCAGGAAAAGGTATGCAGACCCCAGTGCGACACTGTTCATTAAACATTTGTTATAGCTGCAGTTGGCCAGTAACTATATGCCTCAAACTAATTTTTGTTATTCACGACTGATTAAGTCAGGGCTCACAAGCCACAGCTGGCCATTAATGTTACCCTTCTTTACAAGAAAATGTGCTGATAAGAATGAAAAGTGGTTTCTTGGCATTAGCTGTTGTATACTTGTTCTATAATGAGTTCCTTTGAGGTGACGTATAGAGGCAGGATTTGAGCACTATTACCCCTAGCCAACGGGAAAGACACAAGTAAAATTGCACAACTTTCTCTTTTGTTTCTTTTTTTTCTTCTTTTTTTCCTGAGATGTCCAAGAAAGGCTTTGAAAACTCTGCTGCGATTCACCATATATTCCTGAATAAAGTGAGCACTAAGGGTTTGGGGCAAGTTAGCATGACATTTAGTTTGCATTAAAGCATCTTAGGAGTCATGTGAAGTACACCATAACAGAGCATATTCTACTCTATTAAGCATTCAGGAGCATCACAGTATTCAGAATATGGATGAGAAGTTGGAATTGCACAAGACATTCCTCCTCTTACAATTGACCACTGAGTTGAATTCAAGCTGATCCTAAGGGAGCCATTTTCATTAACCTACTGTAGCTCTCTAATCCTATTCCTTGAATTTCAGACCACTACCACTACAAGAACTTATGACCTGTTGCCTGCACTTTGGATGGTACTTCACTTCACTTTTTTCTTCAATACATCCTGCTCCTCTGGATCATTACCGCTGCTTCATGCAGCAAGTGATCCCCTTAAAGTGGAAGCCGGCTCTTCAATTCAGTTATTTATGCTCCGTTTAATTCACCATATGTGAAGATGCCAACGGTTACACTTGGTGGGAAACAACGACAAAAATAATAATCATATGACCCAGCCCAGCGTGCAGAACTGAAAGCCTCCTGAGATGTGCTTTCTGAAGTCTGGCCTGGATATGTATCTACTAGTGCTTTCCCTGAAACCTCAGACTAAAAAGAAATTCTAACCCACTAACCTTCAGCTCCAAAAATGCTACACTTCTGTGCCAAAAAAACTTACCGAGCAGCTTTTCCACCGCTCCATTTCCACGAGAGCCTACTGCTTGATTTGCTCAGTTTTTGTCCACCTCATCATGAGATTCATGACTGCTGAAAAGAACTCCTTCACTGAACTAATGAAATAAGGAGTCTTAAGTGCCCTGCAATCCTTTTTAGAAAAGGCTGTATCTCCAGATGAGTCTCAATTTCACAGCATCAGGGAACTGTGTGCCAACACACTGAACCGGAACGCCAGGGCTAGCAGGAGTTGCAGACAACAATGCTAACATCAGGGTTATTTTAGATTAGAGCACTTCCAAATCAATTTTGGATTCAAACTTTTAAATGCACTCTCCAGAAGGAATCTGCACTGACTGAGTATTTTCAAGGCTAATTTTCTAAGCTCGAATGAAACTCATTCTTATCTAAGAAAAAGATGCAACTAACCTTTGCCACAAAGGCTGCGTCATAGCTAGAAAATGAGGCAGACAACTGCCCTGAAAATGAATAAACTGCCTAAGGACACATCTGTAAAACTGTGAACAAAAAAAAAACCCACCATACTGATGTTGTTGAGAAGAGATTTTAACTGAGACCGGAAGTTGTCACGACATTTGGGATCTAGGGCACTTCTCTTTTAGCTGAGGTGCCCCATCTCCCACAAGCAGTCCCATACCAGCAGAAGTAAGGACACACTCTGGGCTCTCTGAGGCAGCAGGACTCCACTCCAGGAACACGCATCATGCTGCAGTGGGACAAAGAAGGAGCTGAACATCCACAGCCTGATGGCAATTTTTTTCCAGACTAAAACTCCTTCTGAATTAAGACAGATCCTCAGCACTCTACAGAAAAGAAAGTGGTTGTGATGAGAGAAGAGAATGTCTAAGACAGATGGGAGAGTTAAGGTTAAAGTTCAGACCAGAAGCAATTAAGACGGGTAAGAGTGCTCTGTAACTTGACACAGGTTTGCTTTGTATTCAGAACTTTTCACTAGCATTAAGCATCTTAACTTGTGTATAGAGAGATTATAATTAAAACCTGACAAGCTTAAATTAGCCATTTAGAAAAGGTTCTCCAGAAAGCTTTTAAAGTAGACTAAACGTATCTATTAAAATCGAAGAAAGGAAAAAATCAGAGCCATTTTCAGTTACAATAGTTTTTCCTACCTAGATATCTCAAGAGATTAGACAAATTTGAAATCAAAGTTCTGCAACTGTCCAAAGTCACTTAATAGGAGGGAGAGGGAGGAAGTGTGGCAATTCGAAAAACCTTTAAAACCCCCTCTATTCAATAGCCACAGACCCTTGGATGAACGTAAGCACTCCAGAAAACCCATTAAAAAAAAAAAAAAAAGAAAAGAAAAAAGAAGAGATCCTTATTTCCCTTTGGGATTTTTGAGCACTTCAGGGAGTGCTCTATTATGGTTCCCCAGGGACGGGGGAATTATGTCAATCTGCCACAAGGCGGGCAGTTAGTGAGGCAAGCGGGCCGGGAGCTGGCTTTCACCAGGCCATGCCAATTAAAGCATAGGGAGCATTTTCACCTCACACTGGCTATTTAGATTAATTCCTAGTGTTTCAATGCTATACAATTTTTCTATGAGATCAAGGAACTGAATCTAAAGAAAATTTGCTCTTTATTAAAAAAAGAAACATATCCACCAGTGTCAAATGACACCAGGTAATTTTTTTTCCCTCTGAAGAGAAAATAAGCTACAAATATTTTGATATCTCAAGCAAAAGTTCACAGACTATAAATATCTATAACCCAGGCTTGTGAAAATAAAAGTCTGCTGCAAAGTCCACCTTATTACTTCCAAATCGCATTATATTCCTTCTTTCCCTGCCTCGCCTTTCATAAAGCAACTGCAGTTCTGGGGAAATGTGGCTGGACATCTAGCTGGTACACAGAACACAAGCTTTGGTTTCCCAGCACGCATATCCAGCCCTGCCATGCCCTCCTCTTCCCTACTGCAAAGGTCAAGCGAGAAATCCCAGCTGGCTCTCAGCACAGCTTTTGGTGAGGAAACAGCTATAAACATTTGCTTATTAACCTAAAGAGCTCCTGAACAACCCTACGTTATTCCTGGTTCTGACTGCTCCCAGAGCCACATCAGCCTCTCTGCAATCTTCATTTTTAAAGCTCTGGAACAGATACTTGTATGTGCAGGAAATACATAATATGGGTATTTGGATAGGCCATAGGGTGTCCTTGCCATAACCTGTTGCAGCAGCCTGTTGCCACTGTTGAAGACTCAGGAGTTCCATGATCCTACTTTTGGGTGAGAGAGGGAGGCAGATAGGAAGTGGAGGAACAGAAATCAGCACAAACGTTACAGAAAATATGGTGCAGACACGAGTACTGTAGTTCTTCAAAGTAAGGAGAGAGTCTGTCTGTGAGAAAAATAATCAAGCTGTAGCAGCAATGATCGCTCTAAACCCATGTCGTTTATCTGCAGCCTACATTCATTGCTTCCACATGCAAAATGTAATCCTTTTCTCCAATCTACCTCAACTCTACTGCACTCCATGCAGTACCTCTTTTCAGAAGGAGTGTCTAAATTATCTAAGCACAGGAAAAAAGAGTGTTACTTTAAAGCAAGCCATGATCTGCCACAGCAAAGCGTGAGATGAGTAATTTGTTACTTCAAGTGCTAGGAGGTCTTTTTAATTTTTTTTTAAGTGCCAACAGTATTTGAAGTGGTAATGTGCATATAGAAATCTTAATTCATTTTGCTTCATCTTTATAGACCACTAGTGTGCTTATTCCTGATTCACAGTGAACCAAAAGTCTGATAAGGAAAAACAACATCTGCTCCTGATCTAATACCTAATGGAAGTGTGTGAATGAAGATTTCCAGAGCTCAAGATCCATTTGGGTCTTTAACTGAACTGAACTTACAAACAGGAATTGGGTGAAAAAGAATAGATATCTGCTTTTCAGGCACCCTAAAGTTCAAGTAAAAAAAAATCTATCCCATTTTTGGTTATCCATAGCAGCAATTTCACAGCAACTGCTGGGTGTGCAATTGCCACTCTGCTTTCAGAGAATCAAACAGCAGAAGACTTCTCCAGAGACTTCTCACTTTTTATGCAGGTTCAGCCTTGTTTTCAGTTCTTTCCCAAACCTACTGTAGCTGAAATCCAGCCCCAGTGCCAAACAGATCCACCAAGCACTGAAAGCCGATGCAGCCCAGGCAGCAGCCAGTCAGTTCTTCCTCCCAGCACTATGTATCCTGTATCCTCCACTGCCCATCCCACTGTGCCTCTGTCTGCCCCTGCTGACAGCTGCCTGGGTCAGGGGTATTTTCCCCTGGAAGCACCTGGTATCTCCCAGGTGAGTGTCTCTGCTCCCCTCTGAGAAGAGTTTGCCTCAGCCATCTCTGAAACCCCCAGTGGTGACAACTCCCTGTTGTTTTCTCCTCTCTCTCCCAATCCCTCAGCCTCTCTCCATATGTACTGCCACTAAGATGGTGCTGAATAGGACTTGCTAGGCTCTCTCTAGTCTGTCAACAGGACTGCTGGCCAGTTTTGAGTGATGGACATGTATCTTGCTTTCGAAGGCCTACAGCTATCTCATAACTGACACACTGACCTCTGGGAAGCAAAAACTTGTCACTGTTATATGATGTCACCAATGACACAAATCAGGTAGCTCCAAAATATTTACTTTTATTTTAATGAGCTGCATCAAAAGATATTCCTACAGCCTGAGCAACCAGAAAATTTGATTTTTTAAAACCTGTTTCCAGTGCTGACACTGCTCATCTCTTGCCTAGAGACCCCCATATTACAACCATAGAATGGGGGTCTCCAGGTCCATCTCCAGAGAGAGGTGAAGCCAACAGGCAGCACTATTTAAACAGCCAAGAAAATCAGGAGAAACCCTTCCTATGTATCAGTGCTCTGAGACATCCTCTATCTGTGCAAAACAGGCACTACTTCCATGCTTAAGATTTGCTCACCCCTCTCTCTGAGATCAGCCCTCAGCAATAACAACAGTTCATCTGCTGCCACGAAGGTCAAGGGCTCCGCCAGCCCTCCAGAGATTTGAGCTACTGGTTCCACGGAGTCTGCCAGTATCAAACCTGACACTTAGATTAGTAGTTACTCCCCAGACATATCTAGTTTCCCATTTCTTCAGTTTCTAGTGTCAAAATACACTTGCAGTACAATATGCAAACCTCCACTGACAATACCTTCTCTGCTGTTCAGTTGTGGTGGGAGGAATGAGGAATGTCTATTTTTGCAGGGAAAAGGTGCACTTTTATGTTAATGTATTAGCATACTAATATACCTCTGAGCTCATGTTTTTGTTACAGTGCATTAAAAATGGTAAAGCTGCATTCCACAGTTACCATCACATTATCAGCACACAGAGAAATATTTTGGAAGTTAACATTTAAGACAGATGCTCTGCATTATAAACACCAGAGAATGATCAGTCTTTGGTATGCAGTTCATGGATGGCTTCATCACAGCTCCATTTGGTAGTTTTGCTTGAGCCAATACACTGCAACACTATCTATCACCCTGTTAAGGTCTGAATCAGCACAAGTGCCTGCATATTACCCTCTTCTAAGGGCAGGAGCAAACCTGTGTCCTCACCTCTCACAGAGCCTTAATATATTAAAGTTATTACTCACTTTTAATTATAAAGAAGAGGGTTTACCTCATTTGCATCCTTAACTGTGAAGTAGCAATTTCCGCCAGTGCTTCTGCAATCCAAAACCACTCACACACCACAAAAAGCTCCTGCCACATCACGCAGGAGCCACTGTCCTCTTGTTTTGGGATACCAACATCTTAAAAGTCTTACAAATAGAAGGGTCAACCTGGGTAATTTCATGCCCAGCTACAAGGAATTTTTAACAAGGAAGGAGACAAAATGAACCTCAAACAGGAGGTACTAAATCTTACTGGGCCACTGCACACCATAGTTGTTAAGAAGGTTTGGAATTACAACAGAGCTCTGCTTCAAAACCCACAGACCTGGTTCTCCAAGGCTACATATTTAGAGAAGCTTGCAGATACATGCTTGCATCGCTCAAGATGCTTTTTCACAGGCCCAAAGCTGCATGAGCAGCAGAAAACAACTTATCCTCCTTGGCTCCACTGAGGTAAACAGGCACCAGCTTTATTCCACCAACTACATTTATTACGTGGCTGCATTGGCTCCTTTCCCTCTCCCTTTGTTTGTCAAAGGACAAGCCAATTCTGAATTCTGAGATTTCCTATAAGAGTGCCATTGACAATTTTTGAGGTCCATTAATTCATGGCCGATTCTGCAGAGAAGGTCCATGTTTGGATACAGTCCACCTTGTGAAGTGTCAAGAGAAGAAAAAGAAGCCACAGCAACACATAGGCTCAGGCCACAGAACTGGCAAGAGGATATCAAATGTTGCTTTAAGTGCTGATATATTTGTGCTTTGAACGAAAAATGACTTCAGGAATCACAGCAGGAGTCACATATATATATATATATATATGCAAAGTCACCTCTCTCTCTATATATATATGTATATATAGAAGTGACTTTGCATATAAAGGGACATTTATTATTATCAATTAATGGCATTCTGATAGAAACATTTACATTTCTAAGTGTCAGATTCAGCAGAACACAAAATAACCGAAGGCCTCTTATTTTGCCCTGAAAGTGGCCATGAAAGGATCTAAAGGCAAAAAATAAAAAAAAAATCCACATTTTCTAGAGGACACATGACGTCCTTTGATTCCTTTCAGTTCTGAAGCCTGGTTAGTACACCAAGACTTTTAAATACAGATTTAAACACCTGCAAACAGCAAAGTGAAATGCCACTACAGCTCCTCACAAAATTAGGTGATGACCACACCGAGATGCAGTAATAGATCTTGATCACAACCTCTCATGGATTATTAGAGAAACCTAACGTGGCAGAACACTATATAGTAGATTTCTGGGAAAATGGATAGCTAGAAGTCTAAACAAAATTCACATTTTGTGAGCAATGTGTGTATAATATTACTGGACTTTAAACATCTGAAATACTGTCTAAAAGGAGACAGAGAATTCACATCTTCATGTTGTGAGAAAAAACTATTTGTTTCGGGAGAGAAAATCTAGAAATGGAAAGCCACTTCAGTGACATTTTGTAATTTAAGCACCAATAAATTCTTCCCACACACGCCCACAGGTTGCTGGTGGCATGGCACCTGGACAGCCAGGACTGATACACAAGCATTTGTCACTTCTGAACCTCCTTAAGGCTAAAGAAAACAAGATAACACTAACTCAACCATGGAAGGTAAGGGCAATATTTAAAAGAAAAACAGTTCAAATACTTAAGGCCCAAAGGTATTCCAGTGCCTAACTCCCCAAGGCAACAGGTCATCTTTGTCATGTACGTGCACACACACATGAACCATCAAATCCTTCAAACACTCTCAGCCACGGACATGCTGACACGAATGGTTAAGCAGTCAATACACCTCCACCAACATGGAGACAGCTCACAACCAACTGAACATTAAACAGCAAGGGTGGGAGCACACACACAGCCTGAGTAAGGTTTTGCAGGAGAAACAAGCTGAAATCCCTGGGGCAGTTCAGCACGGTGGTCTGCATCTTCCACACCAAGGCATTTTGGAAAGCTCCTGTACGAATGTGCAAGCAGTTCTTGCATCTAGTTCTGGCTTAATCCTGTCCCTGCTCCTCTCCTGGTGCCACCACATTCTGCAGCTGCCTCTCATGCATCCTCCTGGCTCTCCTTTTTTAGTCACCTCAAAATGATATATGTATTAAAAAGAACAATTTTACTCATATTCATTCTCCTTTTATCTGCTGGAAAGAGCTATAGACTGTTTGCTTGACTGAAAAGTGGAACACTGGTTAGTTTTGTGGGTTGGTTGTTGGGTGAGCTTGTTGTGGGTATTTTTTGATTTTGTTGTTGTTTTTAAAATTAAGATTATCCTATCGAAAATAAAACCTTCCCATCAAGTTACACTGTAGTTCACAGTTTGAAGGACTTCAGATAAAACTGCCTAACCACCTATTCAGCTATATAAATCTCCATGTTGTGGGTATTCCTGCCCGGTGGCCTGATGCTAAACCTGTAAATAAATAATTCAGCACTCAAATAATAGCAGCTAAATTTAAAAAGCACCCACAAAACCTACTAGCGTTAACTGGAGCTTTCAATGCCCAGATTTGGTTTCTTGGGTGTGGTGGGAAACACAATTTATTACCATGGGGGAAGTGCAAGTGTTGAAAACTACCTCAGCAACACCTCCAAACGTGGAAGCTGTCCCTCAGCCCCAAACAGTGGGCTGCAAATCCCCCTGGAATGCAGCTTCCTGTGCCCTCACATGGGGCTCCACGACCACCTCCAGACTTGCAGGACACACCCACCTTAAAAACCTTCATGAGGAGCTGGGGTGCCAGTAACTCCCCAGTTTGGATTATGAACTTCACAATGAACCAGAAAATCTCAGATTATCATTGCAGTTCTGCTACTGATTTTACGCATGAAAATCTCTGCGTCAGTATCTTCACTGGCAACAGTGAACCAGCAGTGCCAGTTATTTCCAAGAGATTTCAAGTGGTCTCCAGCACTCTGAAAAAGCACCAAGTTGCTTTATAAGTGTAAATGTGCTGCCAGATGCAAACGATTTAACATGACAGGCTACAGTCACCTTGTCCTAAAATCCTTTATCAAAGGCCAGGTAGATTAAAGAGATTAAACTTTCCCACTGAGGTGTTTTAAAACTAGTTCCTCTGAAAGCATGAGTTTACAATTTTTTTTCAGCAAAAAGACTTTGGAAGCTGTGAGGCACTCTGGTAGACCCAACACAGATATATCTTACCAGCAAAAAGGCAGTTTTCCCTCCTTTTAAATGATGGAAAGTCAATTTGCATCATAATTAAACCAAGGCCCTGTAACTTACTTTTAGTAAAAACAGTAAACTACTATAATAAAAGTGTACCTGGGGAATATTTAGAGAAAGCACTAATGATTTCTTCCCTAGTGGTTAATAAATTCACTTCCAGATCAATTTGTTCATGATAGAAACTTGAGAGCATAAACAGTTACACAAGCACATTAGAGTGTGTCTCTCTGTATAAATGATTTATTACAATGATTAGCAGCACATAAACAATTTAAAATACAACTCTAATTAGCTTTTTGGAAGAAAAGGAGAAAAACCTTCCTGACTCCTTCTACACATTATGTTTTACTTTTCTAAGTGTGTACTTTTTAATTAAATCCAAATGTCACAATAAATTTAAAGTGTTTTATTACCACCCTGGCTAACTAAGCCATTCATGCAAACACCCATTATATTAAACCAGATGCAGGACTGAAAATGGTTGAGGAGAGAGGAAAAAGAAAAACGAGAAAAGGCAATTACTTCTATATTTGACAAGAGATTTGTACAAATGTTTAAAGACAAGAAGATCTTTGGCAAGGTTTCTCTGTTTTATCCAGGGAGGCCGGCCAGCTAATTGCTCTTTAATACCTGTTTCCAAGTTTGAAAACGTCACACCCTGTTCAACTTTCCCCATCGAAAGCATAAGGAGGGGACAAGAGGAAGGTGGGAATACCAGTCTGCATGAAACCTAGCAGAGTTTACTGCAAACAGCCAAAGCAGCCCATGTCCCTGCCTGTAAATACACATACCCTTTCCTGTGTCTGGGGGCAGCAGAGGGATAAAGACGTGTCCTTTCCAAAATCGCCGAGTCCTCTCCCAGGAGGTGGTTGACAAACAGCCCTTGCCATTCATGAAGGTGCCTGAACATCTCTGGGATGACGGGCCTCTTCCCATTAGCAGTCTCTCCACCAGGGAAGTGGATGTTTCCAGTCATCCCAGACAGCTCTCCCTCAGCTCAAGCATGCTCCATGGGTGCCCTCAGCATAGCGAGGGACCCTGACCATTGCCAGCAGCACAGGGCATTTGCCTCTTACTTATGGGGAGAAGGGGAGGAAGAGGCTTTCAAATAAGGCCAGTAATGTGCAAGCAACGATGGTGGGATGCTGCAGACACAGTCCAGGATGAGCACTACTGACCCATGGCAAGGCATGTTAGGGAGCTGGGGGGCTGGGAGAGAGGGAAGGAGGGAAGAAGTGGGAAACTCAACGCTAGAACCTCCCTGACCCATGTGGCAATCCTGAAGCCTCACGGCAGCACTTTGTTTTACTGCTACATCAGCAGCCTGGTCTAAACAGGACAGATTTAGCATAGTTCAGACAAAAGCTACCCATAAAAGAAAGCAGCTACGATTATTAAAATAGGTTAGAGAAAATGGGCACAGTGCAGATAAAGCTTTTGACCTTAGTGTGCAGCTCTCTCAAGAACATTTTAGCATAATTTATCTAAATTAAAAACCAAACACCAAATTCTGAAATGGCACAAAAAGATCGTTTAAAAAATGCGATTAAAAAAGCGGGTCAAGGGTTGGAAATTAGTAATTACTACTACAATTAACCAAAATCAGACAGAGACACATGAATTGTGCATATTACTGCAGTTCACGTCAGAAAGGCAAATGTGAGCAGAGCACAGAAGAAAAAGCTGCAAGTTGCAGAACCACTCGTATAATTAACCTCTGCCACGGCAGAAGACCCGCTCTTGTAAGTTTGCGTCATTTGTTTCTAGAGAGAAGTGCTGCTGGGTCCTACACCCAGCTATCAGACCACGCTCTTCACCAGTAACTCAATTCTTTGGAAACCGATATTCTGATTTTCTTCTGGTCTAAGATCTTAGTGCATCTTCACCTTATTAGCAGTACATTTGCCCTTCACCTCCTATTTTGATAGTTCTGAAAAAGATGAGAAAGGCCAACTTCTGAACATGGTGGTATTGAGAAGAGGTCATTTGCCAAAAATGCCACCTGCTAGAGTCCATATTGTTTGAGTGCAAAAGCCTATTGAGAACTGCAAAGAACAAAACAAAGGTTTTCTAAAACAGACTACTTAACACTGGATGGAGACAGAAATACTCTGTATGCAACTAACATCCTTCAGATGATTTTCCTTAGGTTTTGGGGGGACAAAAGATAATTTAACAATTAGCACTTTGTTCCCACTTCAATCTCAAAAGGCCTCTTTGTGAGCTTCCTTGGAACAACTCTGAAAGAGCACAGTGGGAAAGAACAGACTGACTACTGTTTTGAACTATAACCAAAATGAACTATTCTCTAGGTCCTCCCTTGAAGCTATCATCTACTTTAGGCTAGATGAGGGAAATCTAGGTTCAAATCTTATTCAGGTTCCAGTTTAATTTTGAGAGCTCAGAAGGCTCCACAAATCATTTTAAGTTAAAGTAATGAAAATAGGTGAACTTGAGAAGGTGGACAGGCACGAATGATCTCTTCCAAAATAGGGAAGAATCCATCTGTTCCCTTTTAAAGTGCATAAAAGTCTTTGTAGCAGTAATGAAAATTCAGGGATGTAAGTCATGGACATCATAGCAGTCTATTAGAGAGAGGACTGGGGCTGTATTACAGAATACTGTGAGCAGCGGTGATTATATAAAAGGGATGCTGCAAAGGCTGCATAGCAGAGGGCAAGTCAAATGATTCAAGGACTCAAGAATCTCAGTTCTTCAAAAATAGAGGGAGAAATGAAGATTTCTGCCCTTTGAAGAGGCAGGATGAGTACAGAGCCACACAGATGTCTGAAGGAAGCTGTGAAGATGGAGTTATAAGGCAGGATATGCTCCTCAGATGCAGAAGGTAAATGGCTGCAGCTCCAGGTGAGGCACAGCCAGTGGGTTTGCGCCACAGCCGGCACAGGGACAAACAGAAGCAGGCTCTGTCACAGCACTTGGGAAGGTCTCTGCTCTTCCTCTCTTCATTCCACACATCAAACCATGACTTTCAGCCACACGCTGTCCATCAGGAGCAAGATGCAGCCTCCATGCCAAGCACCTCAGGTGAGGTAGAGCTGGTCAGGGCACAGGACACCCTGGCCCTGGCTGGGGGCTTGCCCATGGGGTGTCTTCAGCTGCCTGAAGCTTCAAGCAGGGGCTTCTGCCTCCCAGCTCTGCCTGCCAGCCCACACCACCATCTCCCTCTGCAGTGCATCCCACAGGACGGCCACCAGGGGCGGAAGGCACCGAGTGCTTGCAAGCACCCCAGAGTCCCACAGCAGAGCAAGATGTGGAATCATCCTTTTGAGCCTTCTGCATGGGACTGTGGCACAAAGGAGCAATGTTACATTCACCATTTCCCATTTTTCTCTTCGGATTTGGTTCCTGTGAGGCCCCCTATGCAAAACCAGCCAAAACCACACAAGACTCAGGAGAAGACTAAGTACTAGTTGATCAGTCATCACGGAAAACAAAGACCAAACACTGACAAAGGCTTAAGTAGTTGGAAATACTTTTCTGTGTATATTTTAAAAATGGCAGGGTCCACACAACTTCTGTTTACCTCTGTATCAGTTCTTCTCAATTAGAGCCAGTAATACCAGAAAGTCACAAAAAACCCCAGTATGTCCTGCTTTCAACTCATGAATGCCCTTCTCCTCCTCTTCCCCTACTCAGTGACTACACTTACCTCCTCCCATACATAGAGACCCAGTTTACTTTCACATTTTCAAAGATACTTATGTGTTTTATTGCATATCTCTTTGCTAATATTTTTAAAGCACAGCATGTGCCTTAATTGGTTTGTGCATTATTCCCAAATTATTTTTCTCTATTTAAGAGGAAAAGCACTTTGCCATAATACACATTATACAGCAGAGTAAATCAAGTAATGGGGAAGGTGGGGATGACATATTAAATTGCATAAACAATAGAGAAAGCCTTAGCCAGATTAGCATTTGACACAGTATAACACAAAATCTTACTCTCAAAGTAAACTGGAAGCAGACTGACAGCCAGCACCCATGCTGATCTGCCCTTGGGTCTGGTACTGAAGCAAGAATCACATGAACTTACATGTTTTTTTTGCAATTCAGCATGTAGCATTCAGGCCTGAAATCTGGAGACCAAAATTTAATCTCACTACAGATTAACAAAATCCTGCTTTTTTTGAAAAAGTTACTTTACTTTCATTGCGCTTCTCAACCTTTTTCTAGATGCTTAATTCAAACACTATAATTTAGAGATTATTTCTTGCTCTTCTGTATGCATACACTGCCTTACATAGCATAGCACCAAACAAATATAAACACAAATAGGGTCGAGTTCTGTTGGGTTTTTCTTCCTACGTGATGTCCTAGTGATTTCTTCCAGGACATAAAAAGCATTTTCAGCATTTATTTTATGAAAATAGTGCCATTCAGCATTCACAGGATGTGTAAGACCTTTCCTTCACTGGGTAGGCATCTCTGCCAAACTCAAGAGTAAACACTTAAATGGAAGGAGTGCTCTGAGAGCTGGCAGGGAAATGCTGAGTAAACACAGCCCTGCTATCAACACTACTCCTTAATGACGAAATCATTCAGATGTTAAAGTTGCCTCAAGCGCTTGATCATGATATGCAGCGTGAGGAAAGTTCAAAATCAACTCCTCCTCCTGCATTCTCATACAACTTCAAACAGTAATAGGCACTTACCTGGCTTGCTTTACAGATCTTGCTTTGATAAGCAAAATTTTAACTAGGTTAATACCATTTGAAGAGTATTCATTTAATTGAAACAGAATGAGACTTGTCACACTGTTCACAGCTGGTACTGTAACAACTCACATGACCCTCTCTTGTAGCAGGGACCAGTGCAATAATCCTCACAAATGACTTGTTCTGTAGATCTAATAGAAACTTGAGCCAAGACCAAGAAATATTTGGTTTCTTTGATTTAGCATCATGAAGGAGCATTCTTTGGAGAGTCAGTGCTGTAAGCTCACAAGATAAATGAGAACAACACACATTAAGAAACCCTAAGTGCAGATCAGGATTTGGCAAGGGGTTTGTTGAACTCAAATTTTTATCTATCTCCTTGGGATGTGAGGGGGGTGGGAAACAAGTCATCATTCAAGACTAAAACACTTGGAGCCTGTGTAGTGATGAGGAAGGAGCCAACCATCCCAAGCAGAAAGAGGACAGGATGAAAAGAAGCAGAAGCAAACACTGAGTATCCATTAAGTGAAGCGTGGGGGCTGCTGCAACATGTCCACAGTTCCTTAGTTCAGTGAACTGTTTAACTTGGTAAAAAGTTTATAATGGCAAAAGATGGTCAAAATATTTGTCCCAAGAGGCAATCAGAGCTTTGTTTACTGTACAGAAAATGGATTCATTTGTGTACAGTGAAACATGCCATAACTAAACTACAGTGACCACAAGGCAGCAGCTCCTCCAGTCTAGGAGAGGAGGTGGAGTGAGGACAAGACTGTTAGTCTCTGGTGTCATTTTTCAAGTCTTGCAAATAGAAATTGTCTGACTTTGTGTCTGGTCACCTACAGGAGACATCAAAACCATTCTCTTTTCCTCTGCCCTGGCTGGTGCAGTTGTTATTGCCATCAGCTCACTCAGGATTCTGCCAGCACATATTTTTCTTCTGAGAGTGACCACTGGCAAATTGCAACGCTGGATGCAAACGTGGCCAAGAGCCCATGGGGAACACAGAAATTGCACTGGGCACAATTAAAGCTGAGCAGAACATTACTGCAGCATGGCCTCCCTGCTTGCTCCAAGTCAAAGCCTGTCAGCATTTCCAACACCTCTTCCTCCTGGATTTGTTACAACAGTTGTGAGACAAAAAGAGCAAAAAACCACACCAAGGTTTTAGGTTAGCCTAAGATCTTGGCTTACAGTTGTGTTGCACTCACTCCAAGACAACCCAGAAGAATCCCCAAGAAATTGCCCAGGGAAATCTGATCTCTTTAACACGGATGCACCAAACCCTCGAGATTGTTTAGTTGGGAACAGCACTGATGCCTCTATCAAACCCCCAAGAAGGGCCTTGGTGCTGTGACTGTCACCAGAAAGGTCTTCAATCTACCAGACATAACTGGAGAAAGGAAATCAGGAATCCCCACCTTCAGCAAGATGCTTACACTAGCTGGCCCCTATGTCCTGGCTGAAGGGTTAGTGATGGTGGGGCACCTTCCCTGGGTGCTCTGTCAGCCAGAGGAACTGCTGGCTTGGGGAGGAGGCTGACAGGCAGAAGCAGGTCCTCAAGAGCACATCTCAGCTCAGCCCATTTTCTTCCCATAAGTGCTCAGCAGAACTTCTCCATGACAGGCTCAGCAGCAGCAGGAGCAGCAGCACTGCCTGCTTTGGTCCATGCACTGATGGTGCAGGAATAGAGCAGTTGGCAGCCTGGCATTGCTTCCCCCAGAGCCCATCGTGTTCAGGCGGTTGCATTCAGCAGAGCCTTTTCAAAAGCTACTCCAAGGCTAGCAACTGGAACTGTGACACCACAAACCCCACAGCTTTGCACAAGTCAACATCATTAATGTCATTCCCACATTAATGCACGATGCTTTTGAACATTGGTGCTCACACGAAACCAGGTTAAAAATCTTCAATTCCTGAAAAAGGAGCAGTGATAATGCTGCACCAAGCTCATTTTACTGGGTCTAGGGTTTATTTTCCCATTCAAAAGAGCACTTTGACGCAGTTTCCACTGCAAGCAATCCCATCTCATTATGGTCAAGCCTACAGGGTGGTACATGCATAGGGGAAGAGAAGATTATGTGATACTTCGGAGCTGCACTTGGTGAAGAACAGCTGCAGCAGTCAGTATCCCAAGTATGTTACCACAAGAATTATGTTTCTCTCCCATCCTCCCCAAAGTATTTAATTCAGGGCAGGAGGGGTAGAACGCATTCACCTTTGAGCTCCTGTGCCACAAGCAACTGCATTCATTCAGCTTCCCTATTTAACTAAATGGAGTTCACACATGCTGCAGGATAAAGTTACCTCTTGCCATCTGAAAGCAGTCCAATCAATGCTGTACACAGAGAGCAGCATTTGAATCAGCCTTAAGTTAATTCTTAGTCGTCGAAACTGTGACAGCATGCTGACCCTTTCAAGTCAACTGGGAGCAGGCAATCTTTGCAGAAGATCCTCAGGCCTTTAATCAGATTCTCAGTGGGTTTTAAAGAGATACTACAGCATCAGTTTGTAAACATCTCTCTGGTGAAAATAAAGATTACTTCTGACCTAGCCAATTACTCAGTCCCAGAAGATATATCCCAGAGTTATAATTGAATGAACTATAGGGAAAGAAAATATATTTTAGGTAGGGGGTAACAAACTCAAATCCCAATTTAGGATGCAGGTAGCACTGTATCCCATGAAAAGATCAGATACATAGCAAAATGAGTATAAAAAAAGTCTATTGAATCATCTAGTCCCTTCTCCTATCAGGGTAAGATTGCTCTCTTGAGCACAAAGCCCTGCTAAGAAGATTGCAAATTATCAGCTGAAGCCCTTCCTGAAAAGCAAGTATGGTGGGGAAAGACCAAAGCATTGTTTTGAGGAGACCATTAGTATCAGGTTTTTTTTTGCCAGATCACAGAGAATCTGGGGCAAGGTTTCAGTCCCTGGTAGCATGAATTTGCTGCAATATAAGTAAGGAATAGGAAAGAAAATACTGGAGAAAAAAACCTGTGCTCAGCACCCAGACTGTCAGAGACATTAAACAGTCTCTTGTTGCATTACCTTAAAACTGCATTTTAGCATGCAGAGCCATTGCACTCCATTGTGGAGAGATATAATTACTGACTTAAGAAAAAAAAGAAGTTATTTATTCTGGAGCTATTACAGACTAATGTGTAACAGACATCACCCGACGGGCCGTAAAGGCTCCAAGGGCCATTACAGCCTCCCAGGTCAGGACCTACTTGAAGGTTTTAGAGTTTGTGGATCACTGCTCTCAAGCAGAACAGCACAGGCAACACCTGCACACAGAAAAGCTAGGGGAGACTTCTGAGAACAGTAGCTGCTTATGCATTTTCACACTCAAATCAAACAAAATCACATCATTGAAAAGAAGTTCAGAACCTGCAGACACGGTTTTTGCCATTCTCATCAAGGAGTTCACCTGAAAGATTGTAGCATTTATATATTTATATAAATATAAATGTATATATTTAATTTTTATTTATAATAAAAATTATTATATATTATATAATATAATTATTTTTTTTTAACTGAGCATTGAGGAAGAAAATGACACTATACCCTCCATGTTTCCCCAGCAGGGCCCCCGTTCTATTCTACTTTCACAGAAAACTAAAATTCCCAGCCAAGTGATGGGTTTATAAAATTTTAATAGGAAAGAAAAAGGTAACCTCAGGCAGGATCTTACGTGCAGACTTTCACCATAAATGAATGTTCATGAAAATATGGGGTTTTATATGGAAACACTGACAGAGCTTCACAGACAGTGACATAAATGCCTCAACATGGACTGACGACCAAGACAAACTAGCAAGTCCCACCTCCTGCAGCCAGAGGCTATCATACCATCTCTTTCTCTAACCCAAGAAGTCAGCTTCATGCCTCCACTATCCTCCAAGGAAGGTTGACCTAGAGACCAACTCTTCTAAAGCTCAGAAGTTTTCAAGTTGCTAGCCTAGAAACATTCTTAGCCATTTCCAACTACTTGTTCTAATGTTTTGGGGTAAAAAGTCCATTTTCCTTCCTTCCTGGTGCTTCCCCTCTCAGTGTCCTTATAAAGGACAGACCAATCAGCCTTCATTTTGCAAAGGTAGACAAGCTGAAGCACAGACTGGTCTCCATGGGCATCCTCTCTGCCCCTACTTCCACATTGATTTACTGTCCCTCAGCATAAGGGATCTGCAATTTACCCATGGTAGACAAGGTCTATCAGTGCCTCTCTCCAGCCTTATTAACAATGATCATTATTTGCAGTTTCTTGGTCAGTTTATTCCAGGGTTACATTTGCCTTTTACCAGGTACTTCATACCTCAGTCCTTTGGAGGTCAACCACCACCTGCCCAAGCCACCCTTTTCCTCCTCTTCTGCCAGTTCTAGCTGACAGTAAGTCCTGCATGCAAATGGTCCAGTGATCCCAGAAGAGACTAGCTGGGGCTCCTGGACTCCCTTTCTTTCTGTTGAGAGCTTCACACAGGAATGAAACCAATGGACAAGAGCACAGTACTTTAGTCCCCCTCCCATCAGTTACCTGAACTGCAAAACCTTTCAGTGGTGTTTTCATACAATGAGCAAATTGGTACTTGGTGTCACACAGTACCTATCCCACCCTCTGTACTAAAAGGTCAGCTGAATGACTTCTGTTTGAAAGCAGAATTCATGGCTTTGGTTTCAGGATCTAAAATACCACTTCTGAAGACAGTGATGCTTGAGGTTCATTTCCCCTCTTCTCCCAGGTTCAGAACAGAAGCATTATTTCTCATTCACAAAAAAAGAAACAGATGCCACAAAGAACAGTCACATCCTGTTTTGACTGTCATTTCTTAAAGCAGCAGCAATCTAAGAGCAGTGCTCCATAGCTAAGGTACTAAAGAATCAGAATGGGTAAGGTTGGAAAAATCATATATAACAATCCTGCACTGAGGTAAATGAGTTTGTTACTTTTTGCCAGCCACTGAGTGCATACAAACACTTCTGCAAGTCAAAAATTTTGCTTCTAGGAAACCTGAAGCTTCTTAATTGCAAGAGTAAGATGGGTAGCCAGGAATGGTACCTGTGCAATAGATAAAACCAGTGGTTCTCTCAAGTGTGATGGAAACCTGAAGTGGTCAAGAGCCAGCTCCACCCAAAAACTCCTTCTGATCTCTTCAGAATTTAATTGGCATTCTCTTTAGCACACACACATAAGGCAGATTAAAGAAAAACCCAAACAGTGTGAAGGGTGGAAGCACCATTACACAGTATTAAAATGTCAGAGATTTGAGTTCTGTGTTGGTTTAGTCATGAGTTACCAACAACCACTGATGGCAGACATAAAGCTTCCCTTAAATTATTAAGCATAAAACAGCAGACTGTAATATTTTGCTAAACCAAAGTACAGACACAGACAAAGATGTCATTTCAATATTTGAAACCAGCAAGTTTAATTTAAAATAAGAGCAAACCAATAAGCTCAGAAAATAGCAATGTGTGAGAGGAAAATTACACTGCTAGAGAAAAAAGTGGAAGGACTTAAGAAATTTATAAAAGTAATCTCCAAGTGGAAATTAGAAATCAACCCCTAGAAACAGAATAACACAAAAGAAATATTACTGTCCACTTTCTAAATCAATATAACACTGCTACACGACAGAATTACCATGGTAACTCAAGTAAAAAGAATAAAGCAATTCTTATTATTTCAAAATAAAATCACAGCCTGAAGCCCAGCTTTTATTACAACTGCTGATAGATCGCTGGCTTGTATTTATCTGAAATATTGCTTTTCAATCAGCTATTTTATGAATGTACAAATTTCACTGAGCAGCCCACTTAGACCGAATGCTTAAACCCCCCCAAAAAACTAGTCAATGAATTGATTACACGTACGCGTACTTTTTTTTAAAGGGAGCCTTTTTTTTTTTTTTCCTCTATCCAAATTAAAAAGAGATAGGGAAATGAGTGAGAGTAAGTTAAAACCTTGTTTAGTCTGACCTTTCTAGATTCCGGCTTAGATTCCCCGGAAAAATACAAAAACAGTAATAAGAAAGAACAAAGAGGAATACCAGTGTACCCAAAATACTGCACAGCCCCTGTGCAAGGACAGGGAATGCGTGTGCATCAGGGGGGTGTGCACAAACATAAGAAGAGACACATCTGTTCCCTTCTGATCAAAGGAAAATAGAAAACACTGTCTAAACACAAAGTTACTCAAGGACGTTTTGACTTGCCCTGCTGGGTACTTCAGACTTTTAAAACGTTGTTTGTACAGCTTGGAAAGCGCATCAAGCACAGGATACTTGTCTGTGTTTCAACTGCGCTGAAGGCAGAGCTCAGTCAGGTTTCCCCACGCCTCCACTGCTGGTGCCACCTTTTAAACACATTAGTGCAAGGAGAAAACCAGCAGGTCACCTTCTGCTCTCCTCCCCTAGATGTTCAAAGGAGCATCGATCGGGACCTGAAAGCAACAGTCGTCTTAAAAATAATATGCTCCTCCTCTGCCCCTGCCCCTCCTGCCCCTGGCCAAAGCAAACACGCCTGGACCAGCTCAAAACCCAGACTAGATATGGAGCAGAGCTCCACTGGCCTTGGAGAAAATGCATGGACAACCAACACAACTGCTGGTTAAAAAGTTAAGGCACCATCTACCAAAAAAAGGGTCACTAAGGAAGTGCCTGTAGACCGTCCGGATGTTTTACAGCACAGTCTAACCTAATTTTTTTCTGTTGCACCCATGAAATGGCAGAAGGGAATGAGACTGACACAATCACAGCAGGAATTGGAGGGGAACGTGACCAATGCTCATAATTATGGCAGGAAGATAGGTTAGTGAAGGCTTTTCTTCAAGTGTGCAATTGCTTGGACTGAACCTCAGGGGTAAAAAAAAAATAAAAATGAAAAAGTTAAAATTGCCTGTTGAGAGGGGATCAACATAACTGCTCCTAAAACAGTCAAGGAGACCAACTGTTTCAACATCACTCTGTCCTTCCCAGGAGATCCAGAAGTTATTTCTCTCTTCTTCTGCAGAGGTCTGACCTCGTAACCCAGCATGGACAGCAGGCAAGGTGGGACCCACGCCCAGCACTGTGCCACAGCAACAGATGGCACTGCAGATCCCACCCTCCTCTTTTGCTGGGCAAGGCAGCAATGCCTATGCAAAGAGAAAGCAGAGATGAACAAACCTGGGACAACTAAAACACAAAAGTCCACTTCTGACTCATGGGGGTCAGGCACATCTCCCCAGATATCCAGGGCTTAGTTCCAGGGAATGCTCACTTGGGGTGCACAAATTCCTTAATACTGGCAAAATGCTTTCAGGATTAAAACCAGCAGTGATATGCCAAGTATCATAGCTGGAAGTAAAGACAAATGCTGCAACAAGAGCAATAAACCACCTGCCAGCTGTCTTTTATATTAAAATATTTCAATGTTCTTAGAGCCGCTTAATTTCCCATCTTGCTCGAAGTCCAAAGGAACTTTGTGGGTTGCTAGCTTCGCCATGCAGCAGTGACATTGCTCATTATTTTTAAAATGGATTTAGAAGCTGTGATCACACTCGGCTCAATCTAAAAGTATGCGCTGTCTATTAGTGTAATGTGGTCCTTTGCCGTCTACTGCAAATGGGTTTAAAAGCAGTGGTGGAAACAATGTGTGCTTAATCTGAACACGGACTGCAGAGAGGTCGCACACTCAAATATCCTGTTTTATGTGGTATCTGGTTGTATTTTAAAACACTCTTTTTAGAGACTTCAAGCCAGCTGAGGTCACAAACAATCATATACAGATTAGAAAAGGGAAGGGAGCTGGGGGCAGCCAAGGGGAGGCTGGTCCGGCACACTGAAATAGGACACTCTAAATATCACTTAGTATTTCTTTAAAAAAAACCTGGCTGAAGTAGTAAGCTTCAGAGAAACAATAAATGCAGAGGTGGTTAAAGACTTTTTATTCAAATAAAGTCTTGCCCCAGGAGATGGAAGTAGAATCTTGAAATATGGAGATAGGATTTTACATGTGCTAAAAGCATCACTGTGACACTTTTTGGAAAAAAAAAAGGGGGGGGGGGGGAAAAAACCTTCGTTGTTATACATGACAAAATAGCAACTAAATGTTTGCTTTGATCCCAGCGCGTAAAGGGTGAAGCTTTTAGGCAAGGAGCGGCAGGTGATCTCAGCTCTTCTGCAAGTCCTAATGCTCCTAAAAGCCACTCTTCCAGTTTCTGTAATTGGGCATCAGTAGTTAATGTAGTATTGACTGCATTACATGCTCCTGTGCATCCTCTCACTAATGCCAATTGCATCACCTTGTACATTTACCATATTGCTTAGCCAATAGCTGTTAAAAGCAATCCAAATCATGAATCATATAGGAAACTTTTAGCAAGACACGACATCCAAAGGAGACAATTTACAGTTGAGTTAATCTGGGTACATTAGCGAGACATGGATTCAGGAAGACAGACCAATTTATGTTACTTTAGTTTTACCCTTTATTGCTTTGTATAGGCAAATGAATGGAAGGGCATGGACTAAAAACAGATATAAAGGAGTCCTTTTCAAAACAGATCTCCATTCAGTGCAGACAGGTCAAAGGGTTTGAGACTGATGCTTATTTGGGCTTTCATAACCATAACAGGGTACTTACAGAAATCATTTTCCACAAAGGAGTATAAAGATAAATATATAATGGATTCTGAATAATGTTCAGCACCCACCCTCACTGCAAGTACATTAGGCGGAAACCAGGTTGTTCAAGGCATGGCCTACCCACGAGTCACCTGCCATGAAGAGTCCCAGGTAGGTCTGCTCACGAGCTCTTTCGGGGGGAACCCAAGGCAGGAGGTGTTCTGTAAAACACACCAAGGCTCACTGGCTCAAGCCAGTCCTCTGCTGGAGGACTACCATGTCACTTGTCAACATACAGAAAGCCCAGTCTTCTCCTACCTACTCGCCTTGAAGAGACTTCATCCTTTTGAAACACATACCCATTTCTCTGGAACAGAGGGAAAGCATACAAGCAATAAAGAGATATTGGTTAACCCACGTCAGCTGCAAGGTAGCGCCAACCGGGAAATAAATTAGTAGCAAGTTCCCTCTGAAAAAGTACATTTTACAGAACAATTTCACACTGGATGCTTGACCAAAAGATGCATAGCAAATCGACATAGCCCCTTTCTGCTTTTCTGATCAAGCTCAGCAGCACCAGTAAAATAGAGATGGGGAAAAAAGGACAGCTAGGAAGTGTGCTGTTGCCTCAGCTTTTATGGGTAGTGAGCAATTTGCAGCATTTGTGGAGGGGAAAGAAAAAAAATTAAAAAAAAAAAAAAAGAAAAAAGTGGTAAAGGAAATCTAGGGGAAATAGCAGCTCATGAGCCAAAAACTTTTTACAAAAGAAAAACTGAACTGCATCCTTAAATACTGGATTTCAAAATACTGGAAACTCTGATGTTCTAAGCTTAGTTTTAAAAAAGATCATGCTTCCCTTCTGAAAAGCTTCCAGAAGTCCCCTCGAAAGAGTTGCACATGCAGGGAAAATGCCAAAACAAAGCATTTTCACTAGCTGATCAATTTAAACAGCTGTGGTAAAGCTGCAGCCACTGGCACCATCATTAACAATTTAAAGCATGGCTGCTTTTGTCTTCCTTCCCAGTTACATTCTCATTATGCCTTTTTATTTATTAGAAACACAGCCCTCCAGAATACATTTCTATATCTCAGATCCATAATAAACCAAGTAGGAACATCCCTGGCTTCTACTCAAATGGATGTTTACATTGGCGAGAGGGTTAATTGTTTAATTCTGGTCCAAGTTCTCTGCAGTTCAGTCATGAATATGCAACAATCATCCACTTTTTTTTTTTTTTTAAGACAAACTAGAACTGTTGATATAAATAGTTTAAAAAGAAGGCAAATAGTACTTTCCCTGCCCAGATCACCCTTTCAGAGTTTGATTAGCACGCAAGGAGCTCTGAACGTTGGCGTAAAGAATTCAAAAACATTCAATGCAATTTAAAAAAAACCCTCTAAATTTGGACAAGAGCATCCATTATCTCCTTTGATACACAGTGTGAGTAGAAAGTAGTTTGCAAGAACATTCACCGGAGAGCTGAGAATCTGTCCGCACAGATAGCACCCCACATCGCGCTTGAAAACTTGGGCTTGGGAGCCATCCCATTGGAAGGCAGGGAAAACACACACTCACACACTGAGAACTGAAAAACAGTAGCTGTGGTGAATTGTTCTCAGACCATCTATAGGTTTAATTATGTTAATCTAATAGTGAACAACTTTCATTTTTAAACGCCCTTCCCTCCACCCCCAAGTCTTCAATGAATAGGAGCGACATTCACTGAATAAATCATCCCCTGGCAACAGTTACGCACATTACTGGAGTTGGGGGCAGTGATTTCTGTACGGTTTAAACCGACGTCTGTGTTCCAAATTATGACAATTCTGTCCAATTTTTAAAAGATGTAGACCCATTAGAGTTTTATAGTTCAGCATTTAGCAGCATCTGCAGTGCCTTTTTTATTATTCTACTGCAACACTTAATGCTTGATGCCATTATTCTGATTTTGAATTGATTTCAAGTAAAATATCTTATTTGCCATAAACTTTCATATTCTTTACCTAAGTAGGACTCCTCACAGATGCAATCAGTCATAATACTAAAAGAACAGTTTGCCTTTAGCAGAAATGTAATAGTTCATGCTAATGACAGTGAAGCAAAACTTTGAGCAGCAAGCACATTTCCAAAGAGAATAAAACCATCTCTAAGCACAACGCCTGAAAACCTTAAGAAAGCCTCCAAATGAAATCAATTAATCCTCCAACCATGATAAATTTCTTAACCATTTAAGAAACGTATTTCAGACTCTGCTGTGACCCTTTATCACCAGACCTAATGGATTACTTTATTAATAATGCACTGCTCTTAAAAGGAATTTTTCTGAAGATTCTACCATAAGAGAGCATTTTTGGAATGGCTATGACAAACAGGCTGACATGTTCACGTTGTATCTATTAAAGATAATAAAATTTAACACTAACTCCGAAGAAGACAAATTATGTTCTGCTGCCAGGGTATCAAGTATACTTTCTACTGTATTAAACCAAAATTAGAGCAAACTAATTTCCAAGGACAAGCTTCTTCTTTTGCCCTATTACCAAGCTGAAAAAGGTCCCTACACTGTTTTAATGCTTGTTATGTCAACCAGACAATTATCATGTGTCAACAGCATCTGGGAATGAAGTATGATGACACCCTATACAGATGCCAGCCCAGATCTTTCAGCTATCTAGTCCTGAACAAACACTAGGAAGTATTTGATTGCCCAGCAGGAATACTTCTATACAAAGCAGTTTGCTACTCGTAGACCTGCTAACTCCTTTCACTCTTCTGCCCATAGGATGAGATTTTATTAAACGGATCTCTAGGTTATCAGTGCTCCAACTGCAGTACCCTGCATTTCTTGGAAAGGTATAGGCAATTACTTTACTATCCTGTGGTTCCATCACGCTTTGTGGTATTTGCCGCTCCAGGGGCAGAGAGCACCTCTAGGAAGATTACCTTATCTCCACATTTAGTCAGCTTTGGAGAAACAGTCCAAATTTTTTTTGGTCTTTTCTGGCCAGATCGAGATTCGTGGTTTATTCTGCTGCCAAATGTGCTCCGGTTTTATTCAGATTACTGCTTTGACAACTTTGACAACTTCCTATCTCCTCTTCATGAATATATTAATCCACTCCTGTATATTTGAGTCACAAAAGAACATTGTGTCATGAACTAAAGCCAGACCAAACCTCCAAAACTGCACTAAGACCACGTGCATCAAAATCAAGCCCTCAAAAATCCAACGGATAACCCAGCTAAGTAGGCAAAAATAAGGTCTTTGGTGACCTTTATCAATCATTCTTTGAATAAGCTGATGTCTGGGAAGATGTATAGTCATTCTTTATACATGGTAAGCTAAACAGCAGTGGACCATGGAGAAGGTCTGAGGTAGAGGGGAAAAGGAGATACAAAGAAAAAAAAAAAGAGATAGCTTCAGGGATATTAGGTAAAAGAAAAATTAAATTCCATGTCATGTGCAGAAAAGCCACCCTGCCATTTCCCCTTTTCTGTCTCTGCGTGATTCCTCAATAGGTATACCTGAAAAAGGTACACTAAAAGAAACAAAAGATCCCAGCAGCACGTAGAACAGCTCTTGTTCCTACATGGCACAATTTGTACGTGCCTTATTTTTGTGTGTATAATGATTTTTACTGACAGAAAAGGATTGCTTGGACCTGTGTTGCTGGAGACAGATCTCTCTCCATATCCATCTACCTATCTGTAGGTACTTCCATGTGGCAGCTGGCATACTCATTTGAGAAGCCAACCCACAGCTCTGCTGTCCTGGCTAGGGCACTGTGGCAGCATTCCTGTGACTGCCATTATACAATCAATTTCACTGCTTTTCTGATTCCAAATGCTGCTTTTTTTTTTCCTTCTGTGCGGGGTAAGATGGGCTCTTACACAACAGGGAACCCAACTGCTCCTACTAATCCAGTTTCAAATTACCTAATATTCATTGCCCTAAATACCTCCCATCAACCTAAGACCCATTCTCTAACCTCAATGCACACAACCAACGAGTATCTGTATTTTTCTTTTCATTTTTAAAGAAACTATGATTTTTTTTTTAAATAAAACCCAAGGTTTGCATACAGGTACATGTTTAATGGAGTGCTCTGATATATTATTTGCTTGGCCTACTCTTGGGATCTATTTAAACAGAGTTCTGCTGGAAAACACAAAGGATCCCTGATTTGGGGTGCTACTGTCTATGCAAACAGCAGGATGAACACACAGCTGATCAGAGCTTTTACAAGTGCACACACACTCCACAATTTGGTTGAAGGATACTCTGTCTAGTTAACACAGCACAAGTTAGCTGAAAGGAAACTTTCACCCCCACCACACATAACAAAGAGCCATGATTTCTATTAGTGCATTTCATACCATACATGCTGATTACCAGGCTGTGCTTCATTGTTAGCAGAGATTACAGCTGGGATAAGCTGCAGCTTTTTCCTAATTGCTATTATGATGACTGAATTTTTGTTTTGTGTCAAGCATTATTCACACATTATACTCCAAAATTTGATCCCTCTATGATGCATTATTGATTCCATGCAGGCAATCACACTGCCGCCAATGTGAAGAATTAATTTGGGCTATTCTAGTTGATTTGCATTGCTCCATCATAGCAGAACATAGTTCTGTGGGGAAGCACAAATTGAAAAGGAAGATTTAACAAAATATGGGAAATGCTGCTGCCCTTTAAAAGAGATGAGTCCTAACAAGGAGAAAAAAGTCCCCCCCAAAAACCGCTAACCCAGCACAACACGTGTGGTCCAGAAAGAAATAAGGTCAGTCAGCCAAATTCATCTTAGTCAGAGGAAGGTTACAAGAGTAGCCTTATGCCTCTAATAAAGTAAACTAGCTTGCTTCAACTTATATTGCCAAAGAAAACAACTGAACACCTCTGAGAGTGACACTGCTTCAAAGCCTTTGAAACCCCGTTAGCTTCATTTGTTTTCCCAGCATAAGCAATACTCAACCACTTAGTGGGTCTTTTATCCACAGTCCAGTCAACTGCAAAGCTGATCTAGAAGATGTGTAACAGATGCTCCACATCTACTTCCCCTTTTTTAAAGCTCTACTGTGTTAACAAAGGAACTTATGAGATTTTAACAAAAATAAAGCCAGTGATTTATTTTTTTTCCCCCCAAATAAGATTATTTCCCAGTTTTGGGATGCCAACTTAATTAGAGTGGAATAAATTCAGAAGGGTAAGACAACTCATACACGGACTTTGATCTAACACTGGTCAACTCTCAGTCAAAATTCAATTGAATCTGCATAAAAGTGGGCACTGATAATGATGTATTCTGTTTGATCTCATATTTTAAAAGTGTAAAATCTTAGTGAAAAGTCCATATTTTGTCATTGTGCCAAATGCTTCAAATCAGAATGAAACAAAACCTCATATCCCATCCAAGAAACTAGATTCAAATTCTATGTGCATGAATACACTAGATTGATAATTTTATAAATCACATTTTTAATGACACAAAACCCTCAAAACGCTAGGTCTAAAATATCAGGTAGTATTCCCCTCTCACCCTTTTTTGGGAAGCAAGGAGAGGAGCAAAGAGAAGAGAAACTTTTGGTCTTTCAGTAGTCAAGCCTTCTTTCCAAATTATTCTCCAGGACAGCACTAATTCAGTTCAGATATGGGTTGTGAATAAAAATCATATCGGTCCAACTTATTAGCTTTGGGCAGCTTTCAGTACTAGTCACAAAACACGATTAGCACCACCCTGACACAGGAAAGTAAGTGACTCTGAATTACAAGTTATTTTTCTCATAAATATTTTAGAAAGCAATACACATATTCAAGTAAAATCAATGCTACTGCCAAAATGCTCAACCTCCAATTTCTCCAAGCTCTTTTGCTCCCTGTGAAAAGCTGTCTCCTGTCTACAGTCTTACAAATATTCAGTAATTTCTTCTACTTTCAAATGACAACTGCCTACAACTCTTTTTTTAACACTTAAAGAAAGTTCGGAAATAAATTTTAAAAGAATCCGCCACACAGCACACTTCATCTGTTTATAAAGGTGAAATGAAATTATGAGATAAAAGTTACAAACGTGCGGCAAAAGTTCAGATGCAGTTCCCACTTTCTGTACTCAAAGTTCTGCCAAGGTCTTTGGCTAGAGGTAGCATCCTCGATGGAAGCCCATGTGGATGGCTGTAGAAGCGTTCTGCTCTGCCCCAGTTTTAATCTTTGCTTTCAGTGTACAGACTATGAAGGAAGACCTAAGCCACAAAGCAGCCTTAGAAAAAACCTCATTAAAAAGTTGTGATTAGACTTACCACATTCATCCCAGAAACTACTGGAGTCTGAGCAGTTAAGTTGCACACCCTCATAAGTAATGTGTAAAAGATGGCATGGGGTCATTCAAGCTACTAACTAATACTGTCTGTTATCCTTTACATCAGTTTGTACCCTTTAAGCATCCTTGAAAAGGACTAGTCAGCCTTAAAAAAATAAGTATATGCGAAGTCCTAAAATAAGTCAAGCTCTCCTTCAGCTTCATTCATGAAATTACCTCCCAAATGAACCTACACTTCTGCCATTAAGAGAAGAGAGTAAATTCTTAGAATAAACCAATGCTTTTTTTTTTTTGCCAGAGCAGCTTATTAGCTTATTGTCATAATGTTTATAGCTATGAAGAAAAGCTGTGAGAAATAGATATTGAAGGCGCACATTAAAGAGACCCAAATGACATGCAATGAAAAGGAAAGAAAATCTCAAAATTAGATTTACAATAAAAGCTGTTAAAATAAACAGGCTAAAATGGATATATTACAGGAACTTGCATAAAGAAAAATCAAAATAGATATTAAAAAAAAATAATCAAGCTATTTCTGCTATGTCCTTCAGCAAACAGAGCCTGGGGTAAACCCTTCTTGACTGGTTTGATCATGTCAGAGAAGAGATGAAAAAAAAATAAAAAGCAAGCATGCTTTTACCTACACAAGAGAAAAACATCAGAAGCTGAAAGCAGAGCACTCTGATATGCACAGCGCACATCTGTTTCAAAACTATTTATTTCTACATTAGCAGCACACGGAAGACACCAAGCACAGGCTTACACAATCTCAGCCCACCTACCGTCCTCCTTGTCCAGCACCATCATCTCCGCAATCAAGAAAAGTCCGGGGACAGATGCTCCTTCTCCAGCAGCCTCCGCTCAGGGGAGAGGAGAACAAGTCTCTGGGAACACAAATGAGCTACGGTACAGCTGATCGTCCTTTAGCAGCAAGTGAGCTCTAATTACCCAGTTGTCCAGCTTTTAACCTAGATTGCACTCAGTTAGAATTACACTCAGAAATAAAGCACTTTGCAGATACAAAAGCAGCCTCACCTACTTTTGTGCCTCAGAATTGCAAGGAACTAAAACTGCAATTTAGAAAGAAGGGGGATCAGAGCTGTTTCTTTGGTTCTCACCTTCTAAATGGCTCAATTTACGCAGTATAATCTATTTTAATGTAATTGCCTTTGATAGCTCATAACCCTGGCTGTTGCAACTACACAGCTTTCAGCCTTATAAAGTGTTTTCCCTTTGGATTTAAGCAGAATCTAAATCTAAAATTATATTCGGAGACGGCAGAATACCTAAGCCTGACTACTGCTGCCTCTGCCTCTCGATTGGTGAGCCTTGCACACTTGCTATGAATAAATGCACGCGTTTCCCAGGGCCCCCTCTCGTCCTCCTGCCAGGGTTTCCTGGCAGAGCGCGGCTTCCCGGCTCAGCAGCACCACCTGCAGCCCGCCCGGCCCCCGCCCAGGTGCCGCGGGTCGGGGGGACCCGCACCCCCGCGCACCGCCCGCCTCTCACCCCGCGCCGCGCTTTGTCCCCGGGACTGCCTGAGTCCAGAGCACGGCCACACTCCAGATTTGCTCCCCTAAGAGCGCGGATTTTGTCTGAAACCCAGCCAGTACCTCTGGCAGGTCAGAGGCTCAGAACTCTCCGCAGCTGATGCCGGCGACCCGACCCGGGCTGCATTACACCAGCCCTGCTGCTCTCCCAGCTAGATTTCACGCATCTCTGGTGACCTAAAACTTGATACTAATTTTCTGCACAAACATTTTGGGTTTGTTTTCACATGTAGGTATTAGTTTCAGGGAATACTCCAGAGAATACAGTTCCATTTTCACTAGGTCGATATTAAAATGAATTTACCTAATCAAATGTGGTACAAACCCTTTCAGGTTTGCTCCACTTTTCGGAAATGCCATCATGGCCCAAATATAAAGTGACAAGTTGGGGGCCCATGTCTTTTATCCTTTCTCTCGAAACTCTCAATCCTTTTTCAGACAAGTCATCTGTTGTCTCCGATGGCTCTCGTAAGGATTGCGGGATCAGACGCTTCACTACGAGATCGACAGCACCATTTCACTCATCATGGTCTTTTAATCTGAGAAAACATTTGATTTCTGCTTTAATGATACTTCTTCCTCCCCTTTACAACTGATACACTGGTACTCTAAAGAGCATGAGAGCGGGCTCAAGTTATATATCCTTAATACCGATTTTTAATTAGATTCCTTATCCCCAGCTGAAGTGGCTTTTCCTTCCCCCTTCATTCACAATACTTAATCCTAACAGTCCTTGAGAATATTTGATGTTAAATGTAACGTTTTACATTGAACTGTTTTCATCTAGTGCTTCCAACAACTCCTGTTTCCTAGTGATACTTGTTTGTAAGTGTTGAATATGTATTTTAGAGTAAGAGTGCAACCACCATAAATAATCACTTTCTTTTAGGAAGTGTCACAAGCTAAAAAGGAGGAGGATTTTATCGCAAAGATTAAAGTCTAATAGTTAAAAGCATCCATGCAAAAACTAACAAAAACGCAGACTTTTCTGGATTTGAGGTAGTTTAATACTTTCAATATACTATTGGTCTCCGCTAGAAAATGGTGAACTCCAAAAATGTTCCACACGTGTGTTTCTGTACTTTTCCACCCTATCACCTTCAAAAGGGACAAACTTACCCCAAAATATATGGCACATTTTAACTTACACTATTTGGTAACTACAAGAAAGGCAAAGTTTTGATGAAAATGAAGTTAGCCATTGTCTGTCGCAGGTGACTTCCGTGGCAGAGCAAACCAGCAGACATAACGCACTCAGGAAAAAATACGTGGTACCGGATCAATGTACATTTTATTCCTTTACTGCTCCATCATGTCATAGAGGCTGGATTACTCCCTTAGCAAACAGATTTTTTTTTTTAAACACTTTATCTGCTTACTCATTTCACACACCAACAATTAAAAAAAAGTTTTCTAACCCCCACCACATTTGTACAGAAATTAAAGTCAACTACAATTAACACAATCTGTTGGAATTAATCATGATACCTGATGTCAGTTTACTTTTTTAAGCAGAAATCTGGTCTTTGCAATCAAAACATTTATGTGTTTGAGAAATATCTTAACTCTCATTATCTTGAAATTTATAAATGCACTGCACGGTGTGTAGGTTGGCTTGCCCACAGCAAATTCTGCATTGATTTACGCAGTGGAACTGACTAAAAGGCAAGCCTTGAAGTTTTTCACTCTCAACCTTTCTCTCCTCCACCCCTCTCGGTTCCTAACATTTGTTTTGGGAAGATATCTGCCGAAGTTCCACTGTAAACCAGTATTTTCTAATATCAAGTCATGTTGCATCAGTCAAGTTATATTATGTCACCTCAAACACACAAAATGCTGTTACCTCCCTGACATAACTCGACGCAATGCCACAACACATCAAGTCAGAAACATTATTATTGTTGTTGTTATTTTTTTCAGTGTGCCCCTTCATCCTCAACGATATTTGTAAAAACCGCGGAAAAGTATTATTGTGCCTCTACTACCTCTCGGCACCACGGAGCGTGCTGGCCAAGGAAGCTTTTCACTCACAAAGCCGTGTAGCAGTTATTGGACTGCAAGGGCGAGATGCTGGTGTCACACTGGGACTGGCACACACCCCTAAGGCAGCGCCACAGCCCTGGCATGGAGCTGAAAGAAGGGGCAGCTCTCTCTGAGGCCGTGGACCAGCTTGCCAAGTAGCCTTCAGGGATGCAAAAGCAAGGGGCAGATTGCCACCTCTACCTACAAGGCAGCAAGTGTCCTCCCTGTGATGCACCAGGACCTCTGGGAGAGGTAATCCTGAAATCCTGTCTTCTCCACACAGTAATAACTATGAATATGCCCACTGCTGCCAGAGACCTCAAAAGAAGAACACCCCTCAAAGAAAAACCCTACATGGCGAGGCCTCTTAAATCAAGGGGAGAATTGGATACTAGCCACAACGCCAGGATTTTTAGATGGTAGAAATCAGACCGGCCTCTGGGAAAAAAGGGTAAAAAAAAACAAAAAGAAAAAAAGGAGCCATTTATGGGAGTAAAACAGACCCATTTTTATTAACAAGCTCATTGAAGCTTGATTTCAAAAGGTATTGGTTTAGTTAGCAAAAGCTTCCATTTTAGTCCATTTGTAACCTACGCAGGTCCAGCATCCCCTTTTAACATTCACAGATGAGCGGGCAAGTGGAGTCCATTTGAATCAGGCAGAAAGAAATGTACAAAGGTAAAATAACCTCTTCATAAAAAAAGTTTCTTCTTTCAGGCTCACGTCCTGCCCCTGTTTCTCCAGTGCACCTTTCAAAGTGAGCATAATTTCTCCTGGAGCATAACTACTCCATCAACAGCACAGGAGATTCCTAGGCATTACTGCACCTTGTTGCCCTGATCTCCACATCCCTCTCATCAGGGGTTTGTTTCCTACTTTACTCCTTTTTAAGTGCACCCCGCCCTAATTTCCTGTGTACCTCTACAATCGCCACCATTATTCCCTTTTATACAGCCGCTCATGAAATCTCCTGGAAGGAGGCTGTTGAGAACTGTCTGGATAATCAACGGTTCTAGTTTCATTTCCTTACACCACCATCACTCTGGCCCCGAGCTCCTTGTGTTTAATGAGTATGTCTGCGACACTTGAAAGAGCCCAAATACCCCCATTATGAAACCCTCTTCAGATCTCAGTTTTTCCTCTCGGCTCACCTGTGCCTCTCGCCTCTGCGATGGAGGCAGCATCCTGCTGTTAGCCCGTCAATCACACTGAAACAGACACAGGTTGGCAGGCACCCCATGACAGAGAGTCACCGGGATGAAGACATCATCCAGTTATTATTATTAAGGGGTATTAATAGAGATGTTAAGAGCCCTTCCTCCCTTTTCCTCCAACAGTCGAGCAAAATTCAGGGGACTCTTGCAATGCAGGTCATCCCCAAAAGTGAGGTCGGAGAGAAACACAAACCTTGTTCCAAATACTAGTAAGAAATTATCCTTGCTTAATTCCTCAGTCATTACTTAACCCTCTTGCCTTAGTGCACAGGGGGTGAGGAATGAGAAAAGTCTTTCTACTGTTATCTCTCGCTGACCAGTTAGATAAGTTCATTCCCTCTTCTCCAACACACGCGCTTTCGACTGGAGCATTATAAACCCCATTAATAACACTACATCAGTTTACTTCAGAGGGCTTCAAGAAATCGGAGGGGGGGGGGAAAAAAAGACGCTGGGAGAGGGATTCTCGGCCCAGAGGCATGTGACGAGCGTGCAGCGAGACTCCCTCCCCACGCACCTCTCTGGGGCAGTGAGCATTTAACCTTCTCGTTGTCAGCGCTCCGGCCCCCTCCCACACAGCCGATCGCCCAAGCCAGCCCGGCATTTCTCTTCGTGCCCCGTCCGACTCGGCGGTGTCGCGGCGGGCGGACTCTCACTGTTCTGAGGCAGAAACTCCAGATCAAAAGAAAAGGGGAGGGGGAAAGGAAAAGGTGGGGGGGGAGCGAAAAAAGCGAAGGAAAGAGGAAAGCATCTCCCACTTGTCTCTTCAGCCTGGCATCCACTTTTCCGAGTTAGAGCCCCCCGCCAGCCCGACACAGGGACGTTCCACGGCAATTTACACGAGCGCGCAGGGCCGCCCTGCCCGCAGCAGGAGCGCGGGGCGGCATTTCGGCACCGCGGCCTCGGGTGCCACCGGAGTTGGCCCGGCGGGGACACCCGCTGAGGCCACCGGCGCTGATGGCGGCCCGGTGACGGGGCCGCGGGTGTCAGGCACTGCCCCGCCTGGCCGCAGCCCGCACCGGGGCGGGCCAGCGCCGCCGTGTCCCCAGCGCGGTCACCGCCGCACCGCCCCGCCCGGCCTGCACACCGCGGGGAGCGACCCGGCGGCGCTCAGGAGGCGCCGTTCGGGCGTCCCCCGGACCCCTTTGTGAGCGGAGCGGTGCGGGACAGGCCGGGCAGCAGCGCCCTGCCGCGGCGCGGGGCAGCTCCCCCCGACCCCGCTCCTTCCTTCCTCCGCCCGGTCCGCCCGTCCCTCTCTCCCCGCCGTCCCCGCCGCCGGGGCGCCCGGAGGGACCGGCGAGCCCGCGCCCCGCTCCCACCTACCGTCCTCCTTGTCCAGCACCATTGTCCCGGGCGCCGAGGGCGGCCGCCGCCGCCGCCGCTCCGGCTCCTTGGGCGCTCCCCCTCCAGCCGCCGCCGCGCGGCCCCGGGGCGGGCGAGGCGCGCGGGCCGGGCACCCACCGGGGCGCTGCCGACGCGGGGGCAGCCCGGCGCTGCCCCGGGACGCGGTTTGGAGCGGCGCTGCGGCGGGGCTACGGCCGCGCTGGGCGCCGGAGAGCGGAGCCCGGGCTGCTGCACCAGCCGCCTCGCCCCCGGCCCCGCCGCTGCCAGCTCGAATGCCAGTTTAGGGATCAAAGAGAAGGGAAGGGGGGGGGGGGAGAAAAAAGGTAAGGGAGGACCAATATCGGGGGCTGCTCCCCCCTGCTCAGTCCTTCCCCAACCTGCGCTGTCAAAAATTGTCTTAATGTAATCGCGTGTGATCGCTCACAACCTCTCTCCCCTTTGCTGTTGCTACTGCAAGAGCTTTCCAGGCTTCTAAAGTGCTTTTCTCTTGATTTCACTCTAAATCTAAAATTATATTCAAAGGAAGGGGGGTGGGAGGGAGGAAAGATGTGAACCTATCACTGAAAGCAAAAGCACTTGCCGCCTGCCTCGCTCGCTCGCTCTCTCTCTCAATTTATGTGCTTTGCACTCTCTCCTGCTGCTGAATAAATGCACACATTTCCCAGGGACCCTCAGATTCCCCTGTTAATTAAATCAATTCATTATGCTCAGATCTGATTAGCAGCCCCTTCCCCCCCTCTTTGAATCAATTATTCAATACACAAACATAATTGCCTGTGCCAGAGGTGTCTAAGTATTAGCTTATTTAACTCCAAGGACACTAATTACCCCTAGGGCAAGGGAACTTTTCTCATTAATTCTGACAAAACACAAAAGCACAGTTAAAGTGTGTGTGTATATACGTGTGTGAGAGAGAAAATGGGGGAGCGTATAGACGAGGAAGGGAGGCATTACTCTAACACACGTGTTACTGTATAAATAAGCTCAATTTTCTTTCTACCTTTGTATTAAATTATTCCCCACATCTCGCCTTCGCTAAACTTACCCCATCTGCCTCTCTGTTTTTAAAGTAAGGAACAGATTGGCATTGCCGTGCTGTCACTTCTGGAGTGAAAGTGCTTGCAACCAAATCCAAAAAGAAAAAAAGTATATAGGACTGATGGGGAGCAAAGCAGAATTTGCAAATAGTTTACCAAAGCAGAAAACTCAGTGGCAGACAATCTTCTGTACTTTAAAGACCTGTGAAAGAAGTGGCCCTCTGAAGCAGAAGGTAAGATGATACATAATCCGGTATGTACTGGGAACAGTTCTGAATTGTTTACCATTTGAATTAATGTTAGTGCCCACTATTAATGTACTTGCTTCCTACGTTTACCATAATGGGCTTGATTTCCATTAGCTGAAGCTGGAAAGCTGAAAAGAGCTCAGGCAAGACTGATGCAAGCCGAGATCGACCATCATTGTAGTGTCTGAGACGCCTGACTTCTGGTTTGAGTGTTACCCAAATTTTACCTCTCTATGAACTTCCTTTAAATAAAAAAAAAGTGTAAGAAAAAAAGAAGTAGTAATTGATTCCCCCAAATTAGGTTTTTACTTTCTAAAGACCTCTATTGTTCATGCCCTCAATGTGCACAGAAGTATTGAAGATTTTCTTTTTGTTTCCTTAGGCAATGCATGAGCTGATCCATTAATCCATTTGGCTTTATATATCAGGAAACTAATATTAGCTCAGCTCATCTATTAGCTTTTATTTAGGTCCTCCCATGTTGCCTTTTTTTGGACTTTTGTTCAGGCTCGTTCCCCTTGAGGGGAGACAGACAATTTTTGATAGATTTCAGGGGAGAAAATACTGCACACCCTCTCATGGGAACTATCGCCTCCTCAGTTCCCCATCTTCACATTCACCCACGTCAAGATATCCATTAATAAACTTGCCTGTTTGGCAACTCTACCCACTCTCTTGAAGGTACACCTTGTACACATCACCTATAGCCAAGGGGGTGAAAAAACCCCACAAGCACTTCCTCTTCACCCCTACAATAAACGAAACAAACCCAGAGCTAAGACTGCTTGGCAACAAACTTCCTGAGCTACATTCATTCTTTGCAAGCATAAATATGACTGGGAACATAAAGTTGTGTTTCATTAGTGCAGTATGTTTTTCTGTGAGTACACACATATAAGGATAAAAATGCTTTCAGCTTTGTAACACAACAAACCCTGTTAATTCTCTGGTCTTTAATTTCCACTCTGTGGCTCATACTGCACCCACAGGAACTTGGTCCTTCTAACTCCATGAATCTCTTTTTTTTTTTTTTTTTTTCTTTTGAAAGAACACAGCAGCACTTGAAAAATACTGACCCTGGAGAACATCATGCATCAATTCATTTCTGAGTGTACTTTTGGTCCTTGAGCCCGTTCCTTTTTTCAGTGTGGCCAAGGAGACTTCTGGGTGCAAAGCCAGAATTTCAGGATCTTAATATGCAACTCCTGAGCCTTAATTCTGAGCTTGCCACAGGGATGATGAGGTTTCATTGAATCACAGACCTACTGAGTAGCAGGCGTTTGTCTGCATGCACTGGAGCTCAAGGTCACTCTTGGGATGTCAAGGATAGAATGGGAAGAAACTGAGGAAATGGATGTTGACTTTGGAGTCATTCTTAAGAAATGATATTCGCACTTGAGCTGAGAGAGATGTGGTCACAGGGGATGAAGAAGAAAGAAGTGGAGAGAAAAAGCAAGAGAGAATTTTGCACATATGTATGCGCATGAGAAAGCGTCACACAAGGGGAGAAAAATAATGATGCCAAAATCACCAAAATGTTCCATTCCCAAACACACACCCTGCAGCTTGAACAGTCTGCTGTAATCCTACAGGTACAGTTACGGAGATTTTTAAGTTTACAACTTTAATAAGGTGAAGAGACGAACCCCAGTATAAAAGGTCCCCACTTTAAATAAATGACTTTTTTAGTGTGGTGAAGCACTGTCCCACATGTGTTTCCATTGTATCTCTTCAGTGAGTAATTTCAGAGAAGCGAGAAAGTTTCAGTAATTTTTGAGCCTCCTTCACCCAGTAGATTAAAAGCCTCATATGAAGAATTTTACCACACTTATTTTTTAATACCTTGACACTAGAGAGGAATATCTATATTACTCCTTTAAAAAGTGCTTTATGTAGGTAACCAGCGCCACAACGAGTTACTGGGAAAACTTCTCACAGATCAGTGTCTGGGAATAAGCCTCAGTTCCCCAACCCTCCGTTCTCTGGAACAAAGCACTAAAACAACTCGCTGCTGGAGGAGGACCAGACAACACTGTTGCTGTGGTGCCAGTTTATCACTGATGTGCACTGTTACTCATTCAATTATGGTACCTTACACACATCTTGTCTAGGCAGGTCTGAGAAGTCATCAAGCTCAATACTGCAGAAACTACAGAAAAAAGAGAACAGCTGTGCTCTGCCTAGAAAAGTTTCTGGTCTAATACTAATTCCTGCTACTCCTGGTGCGTGAGGGAAAAGGCACACAGGAATAAACACACCTTTGTGCAGCAAGGCCTAGGGCTTGGACCTCTGTGTCTAACTTGAGGTTCTTGCTCACTAGCTGCTCTTACTTTTTTCCTCTTACTTGAGCACAAGCAAGAGAAAATGGAGTTTCTTAAGAACAACACACCATTCTTATTAAATTGCAGAGTCCGCAATATACTTAAGTCAAGCCTTTAGCAGACCCGTGAGGTTTCATATTATCCTATGCTTGAATGAGGCAGATGACTGGAGCAAAAACCAGCTAATGACATAAAAGCATTCTTCTACTTTCAGTCTCTCTTAATTAAGGACTTGGTTAATGTTTCAGTGTTGGGAATTATAAAGCTTCATCAGGGAGGTTAATATGTTTTTTATTTTATCTTTCAGCTGACAGGATTAAAAAAAAAAATCAAAACAAGAGTGAAGGTGATTAAGTCACGTGCCAGTCAGAATCCCACAGCGTAGCAGCACCAGGCCATACCAAAGACTATTCTGCACATGGTGAATTTAGCAGTTATTTTCAAAATCAGATTTCTCAGCAGAAGAGACTTTTGTCTGCCGGTTTAGACACTTGGGTTTTATTTCTTGAATTCACACAAATAACCAAGACAATTTACACAGCTCTATACTAAATTAGCTACAAAACATCTCTGCGTTATTACCCATTTTGGAATTGCTTGCACCTACCTTGCTAGTGTCAGAAGAGAGTGACCATGGGCTTGACCTTATACCACAATTCAGCAGTCCTGTAAAGGAGGAAAAACGCAAGTGCTCTGAAAAGTTATGTTCACACAGAACACGGGCGGCAGTTCAAAAGACCACTTAAATACATACCTGAGATCTACAGACCTCAATTATTTCTAAACTCTGGCTTGATCTACTTAACTTCTCTGCCTATACATTGTGAAAATAAATCACTCGATTCTGTTACTATGTTTTGCGTGAAATGATTTTTAAATATTATCATAAATACAGACTATTATTTAAAAAAGAAAATCGTGTTAAAAATACAGCATTTCCTTTGATAAAAGAAAAATGGCAAAGCTTCAAAAATACTACCTCTAGAGAATGAGTTCTTTACCACTATGATATAATGCTGGCACTCTAAGCCATTAGGCTTTACAGTCTGTAATGACCTTTTAGAGAAATTTACAGTGGATAAATTAGTTATTCAGAAGTTTTGCTGCTGCTCTCCATAGCATAAAGTTAATTTTCTTTTCTTCTTTTTCCTTTTTTTTTTTTTTTAAATAACAGTAGCAAGATTTAAATTCGTGGTCTGCTTCTTGTTTCATAAAAAGCTTAATAGGCAGATTCTGTGCCCTGCCCTGAACAGCTCAGCTTCAGTGAACTCCATGAAGTTTTTTTCTACATGAGAAACCAGCATCAGAAAGGTTTTGTGAATGGATATAAACTGCTGGAGGGTCAGGTTGGGTCTGACACACTGCAGATCCGTCAGCCTCTCCCCAGCTGGGGAGAAGGGCTGTAGGAATCTGTGGCCCAAGTGAATGGCTTTAGAGGAGATCCAGACTAGGAGCTGGGAGAAGCTGGATTCCCCTGGTCTCCAGGGAAAGCAATACATGGAGGAGATATATCTTTTCCAGCAGAAGCCTCCTTTGTCCCTCTGCCTCTCAAAACTTTCTCAGGCTCAAGTGAGACGTGTTCTGTCAGTCGTACAGTCAATCAGTTCTCAACAGTGATGTAAAATTTCAATTCATATCAAACTGAAGTTGAGCTGAAGTTCAGGAATGTGTCTTTAGCCCAACCTTTCTAAGCAAGTCATCACATGGACTCTGACTCTGCCACCTCTTCACCCAGCAGCACCTGTGCACAGTTTCTTTTAAGTGCGAAAGAATCCTTAGTGCACACACCCCAACAAAAAACCACCCCAAACCTTATGAGTAAATTCTGGTGACACTGTTTCTATAATGTCCCTCACTTTTATCTGGACCAATAATTGACTTTTCTGTGTATCCTTCTCTACTTCAAAGTTCATTGCTACGGCAATGTTTTCCTGCAGGTACTCCTGCCTTTTATTCCTTACCTTGGGGGGTGTAGTAAGTAGACCTGAAAGACAAATCTGGCATCCATACATCTGCCTCAGTTGTTTTATGGAGGAATCCAGTGAGACAGTGTCTGGTTCTGGAGTGACACATGGAGCTCTCGGGCTTGTTGCCACATACTCTGTTATGATTCGAGCTTATTGCTCCCAGCCTGATGTCAAGCAGAGACTAATCAAATGTGAGATGGGTGAACAGAGACAGAGCCGTGGAGCTGTCTCTTCATAATCTGTTACTATCATCTCTTCCTTATACTGCAGCAGTACACGGGGGTCCCAGTCCTGGAGCTAGAGCAAGACATACTGTCCAAAAATCCCAGTGCCTTTCTTCAATAAGATAGTTTCTTTCTTCACTTCTTGCAGCTAAGGAGACCAGGCAAAACTGACACAGAATAGTCAGAGAGAGAAACACAGGTATTGAAAAGAAAAAATGCGATGTCAGGCTCGCATGTCTTTGTGATGACACTATCCTAAGACACTGCCAGTCCCCCATGTTTTGTGGCTCCCTCTGCCTCTACTTGGCATGGATGACATTTTCCAGGTCTTCATATCATCATTCTAACAACATATCATCCAAAAATGTTGATTCCATAGGAAAATGGCTGCTGGCACAATAGCAGTAGGTGCACACAAAGGATATGGTATGGCAGCTGAACACACAACAGAGGAATTCCAGCTATTCCCATGTCAGTGAGGGTCTGTTGCACTGGGCTACATTTTGCACATGATTTCATCAGTATCCAGTTCAATCTGAATTTAATGGTGATAATCTTCTTGATCCATTAAACTTGTGAGACGGGAATACTCATACACAAACCAAAGAGATGAATATTTTAGTGAGGACTCTTTTTTCTTTTTCTTTTTTTTTTTTTTTAATATAAATCCATCCTGTGAAATTACAAGATTTTGCTCTGAATCCAAAGACAGAAACACTTATGGAAGATGAAAGTTACGGAAGATCTTCTGATAAAAGCAGGCAGGTGGAGGCTGTAATGAAGGCATACACTATAGTGCACATCTTGCCAATATTTCTTAATGAATAATATGTGCACTCAGATGAGAATAATATTGATTGAGGTCTGCAGGGAAAGTTCTCTAGGAAAAATTTTTATTCTAGGAGCAGAGTCCTTTTTGGAAGATTTTTGATCTTTTCTTGCTGCAACCTTTCTCCTCCCCACTCTTTGTGCTACCCAAAGCAACTGACAGCCAAAAAATGAAAAGCCTGCCCTGCATCTAATGTATCTATCAGATCCAGAAAGAAATTTATATACCACTGCTAAGAGTGGCTGCACCATTCTCCTTAGCTGGTAGAGGACACAGCAGTGTGTAATTAGGACTGGATTACTTTACTCAGAGCTGGAGCAGAGAGCAGATGTCATGCATTAATATTGGCATTTGATTTCACACACTTTCTTTGCCATGTTTGCAAAAACAATTTGCCTTCCTATCTTGGATCTTGCCTTTCGTTTACTCTCAGGCTGCTGTAATGCAAACAAAGAGCCGCCAGTGGCAATATGAAAGTACATGTGGAAGTTCAGGCCCATACAA
Source organism: Manacus vitellinus (assembly GCF_001715985.3). Classification (NCBI taxonomy): domain Eukaryota; kingdom Metazoa; phylum Chordata; class Aves; order Passeriformes; family Pipridae; genus Manacus; species Manacus vitellinus. Next base: position 5,317,252 of record NW_021940291.1, read on the forward strand.
AGTGGGTAGAGTTTATGATTTAATTACTAACATAAAATATCAAGTTATTTTCTGATTATGTTGATGAGATTGATGTGGTCAATATGTTCTACTGATGCCAACTAGGACGAAGGAGGTCATGACATTATAATGCATTTGTTAACAAAAGCTAACAGTAAAGAAAGGTACACCTATTCCAAATTATTATTATCAGGTACTATTTGTAGTACATATGAGGGATGCATCTCCCTTCTCAAACATAGCCAACCTTTTCTTCACCCGTTTTTCTACACAAGGGACTTCAATTTTGATTTTGCTCCAGTTCAACATTTCATGTACGGAATCCTTCCAGAGGGCCTACAACAAAATTTCATGCTGTTAAAAATATTGGCCCCAATTCTGAACTGCAGCCAGCTTGCATTTGATAGCAGCTTTATGGCTACAGCTGGGTTCTGGAGGTTTCTTAGGAGTAAAAGATGATCTGCCTTAATTTAGGAGCATCCAGAGGCTGATCACAATGGTCTATACTACAGCAGCACAGAATAACCATAATATGGGCAGCCTGCAACCAGCAGAGTGATGCTGACAGACTTTAAAGTCAATATACAGATGCAACTCAAAGAGCATAACAACTGAAACTGCTGCAATGGTATATTTGGCTTCCAGACACACTGTTTGTTTTACCTAGTGATAGAGGATGCACTTCAGACCCTGACCTATAACACCAGGAACACACCTGCAACACCCATTTGCAGGTGGCAACACCTGTTTGTATCATGCAGTGCATTACCTACACAGACAATTTGGGAAGAGCATGCAACTTTATCCAGACCTATATCCAAATCCACCTTTACTGCCTTTGTTCTCTTATGATGCCAGCCACTCAGAGAAGGAGGTGAACGTGATTTCTGTAACAGGGTCACAGCTGAGAGACTGGAAGATTTTGTGCTTGTAGACTACCAAGTCCACTCCTCATGAAAAACTGTCTCTCTTTTTGCCTACTCTCTGTATACAATGGTGCCAAACATCCTAGTCCTAAAGAAGGGCTATGTGTTGGATATCTGAACAAAATGACAGATTAGTAAAAGACAACTGAAATCAGATGGGTAATTCTACATTCTTCATGTAGAATTGTTGATGGCCCATCAACAAATGTCAGAAGTGCAAGAACCGATATCCCAAACCAGGAAAATAACTGAAAGAAATTATAGTGGTTGCTGCAGTTCTCTTTAAGCAGGTGAGAAACTCAGTCTGAAAGCTGTAAAGATAACTACAGAAATGATATCATTCTCTCAGTGAGAGCTAGAAAAGCTTCTCTCCTCGCAGGGAGGTCAAGAAGTGAGAGCCCAGTGGATCATTTGTTGCGTTTTTAATGCTTCATGGCACTGGGTCAGTCAGAAATCCCTATCCTAAGGTCATGGTTAGGGCAGTCTGGAAAACAATCTTGTTTCTTTTCTGTTACTGACAAGGCCCTGCTTAGGCTCTGCTTTCTCTCACAGCAGATTATTACAGCCCACTCCTCCAGCTCATCACGCTGTGGTTAAATTCACCCTAGGCGCTGACATTCAGCTTCTCTGGGATCACAGTGGCCCAAAGGACCTTCCCTGTGGCAGTCCATACTGTTGAAACGTGATGCAACAAATAGCCAACCAAAGCTAACCCCAGGCAGCATTCAGGGGAGTAAAATTCCTTACCGTGCCTATTGGCAAGCAAGGTCTAATATTTATTTTTAGCTTCACATTTAAATAACATCAGCGAGACAGAACGAGGAGCATGAATGGCAACAAACTTCTCTGTTAACTAAGTAATGAGTCCTATTTCTACAGCACCAGCCCCTTGGCACTGCAGCAGTGTGGCTACACTTGACACATGGGGAAGCAGGGATAATCCTCTGTCTCTGAACCTGCTTAGGAGATGGTTTGAGTTAGAAAAAAGCTGAGAAGCAGAGTTTAGAGGGCCTCCTAATGACTACATCTGTTTTAAATAGACATATTTTGACTGTAGCTTCCATACCAAACAGTCACTGGAGTCAAGTGATCACTTAAAAAAGGCTGAGATACAGCTCTGCAGTATTTTACAATGGATTTAATAGCTAAACCTTAAAGGAAGAAATACCTCCATGCAAGTACACGGCTGAAGCATGGACATTTAATGAACACTGCTCACTGCTTGAACGGGAATTCACACTATCACACTCTTGCAAATGATCTATAATACCTTGCATTGCTGGTATATCAAATTTGTGTAAATAAACCTCAAATATTTATAAATCAATAGATATAAGCACGCACTTAAAAAGTGACTATCAAAAGTGCATACACGCAGAGTTCTTGCATGCTCCAATTAATTCAAATAATCACATTTTGCCTTATTAAATTAAACATTGTGTGGATAAAATGTAGCTTGCCCATCTAAGCACTAAAATACTGTTAGAAAGGAGCACTTAACTGAAATGTAGCTGTAAGAGCAAATGCCATGGAATGACTAACAATAATGTATATATTACTTTTAAACAAGAGAGCAATGTTGGATAACTTTCCACTTCTCTGTCTGGAACTCCAGTTTCAGCCTACTGAGCTATAACTGTGCAGGATAAGCAGAAAGCAGTAAAAGAGCCTGCTAACCCTCTCGCACATTTAAAAAAAGGTCTCCTCAGAAGCAAGGATAATTCCTTATTTCCTCCAGCTGCTTATTTACTGGTGCTTCCCTGCCTTCATTCAATTAGAGCTAAAAGAACAACAGCAACAACCATCCCTGCTAGTTTTTAAACTCTTTCCAACTAAGAATCCCTTTACTTATCAAGAGATACAAAGAAGTACTGAGGGCAGCTGTGTAGTTTGGAACGAATTTCTTGGTTGCTCCCACTTTAAAGCTAGGAAGTTTATACCTAGGAAGTATAGCCCTGATGGAAAGGGCTGTGATTAAAGCTTTTAAAGACTACAGAAAATTTTTACACGGAGTAGTGTGATACTCAGGACCAATTAAATGTCATCTTAAGTACTATCCCGACGCATTTTCTGTACACCAGGAATCAGTAAAGTGGAAGGTGTCAAATTAAACTTACATTTAAATTTTGCCGTTGACAATTTCAAGAGATTATGCATCATAATTTAAGAATGGTTTCAGGAAGTTTTCAGTAGAGCAGTCTCTGTTACATTGGCTTCAGGACCACTGCAGAACTCTGAAAAAAAAAACCACACAAGGGGAATATGACAAGCTCAAGAGCAAATAAGTGCAACTAAAACCAACAAAAGTGTTGCAATTAAGCCCACAATAATGCAGGTGGCATCTCATGAGGGGGTCTCAGTCAAGAGTGTCTCATTCTGCATGCGGACATTAAGTGAGTTTATTCCATTTCAGGCAAGAGCAATAAACCCAGGTTTTTCTTTCTCCAACATGTGACAAGTTAATTTGCCATATGTAATAACATGGTATAATTATTCACATGCCCTTTCTTTGATAAATGCTTTTCTCAAGCAAATATGACTTTGACACATTTTGGGGGCAAGGGGATTGAGGAACTTTTGGGAATGAGGCAGGGGGTCTTGCAGCTGAAGAACTAGACAGGAACTAGGGAGACCTGGAATTTAATCCAGGTCTGGTATATGTTTTCCATACAACTTCTAGTCTCTTGGGCACCAAAGCAAAAGTCAGGTGGCTGGTAAAATATTTCATAAATGTTTAGGTGCTCTTGGCACAAACATTTATTTAGAAAAGAGAGGCTGGATGGCTAACTAGACATAAATTGAGAGCGTAACCCAAGGCTAACACAACCCTGGTCACCCATCCCCGTGCCCTCTTTTGGAAGCATGGTTGCTGTTGGTTTTTATTTATTCATCTGTTTGCATGGATTATGTCAGTGACTGGGGCTAAAGAATGGTCCAATAACTAGTGCACAACTTCAAGAGCAGCCTTGAGCATGTTGAAGGGAAAGACTAGGAATGGGCTGATTTTGCTTATCACCTGATCAATGTGTACCTCCTCATACCTACCTACCTACCCACTTCACACTACAAGCAAGCAAACATTTTGTACAAAATGTAGTAATGGACTTCTTTCTTCAAAATAAGGTCAAACAGTTAGACTTCTCTTTCTTGTAATAAAACACACCAGCATGACCCCTGCAATCACTCCCCAGCATATGGGAGAGCTGGTGTAACTCTCTCATGTGCCTGAAAAGATGTCACCTGGACCAATTAACTAACCAAATAGTCTTTTCTGGCTTAAGGTGTGCTCCTGCAACTTCTCCTGTTTAATTTATGTGTAATCATTAATAAATCATTTGGCTGGTGCAGAAACCATCGCTCCATGTAATGGAATAGGTTACTCATCCTGGTTTCTATTCCCTGCTTTTCAGATTCTGTTTGTGTTTTACATTAAACTGTCTTTGGCTAATCTGTCACCACTGGCATAGGGATTAAACCCCATGTTACCCTCAGATGACCAGAAAACAAAGTCTTTTTCTCCCGTTCTCTGTGTTTGTATCTATGGCAATTTAAATAGGGAGAGCTCCATTCAGAAGAAGGATGGAGAAAGTCCTTCCAACTAGAGTGCTTGATAGCCCAGGAAGGAGGGTCTTTTCCAGGAGATATAGGTTTGGGTAGCTTGGTAGGATGGACTAGAACATGGGTCCCACC
>NW_021940291.1:5926867-6081859 GCF_001715985.3 Manacus vitellinus
CTTTTTGTGGTAAACTTTATCATTACTTTTCTCAAACTTGTTGCTATAGGTTAGCAGAGGGGCTAAAGCAGAGGGGCTTTAATCAACAATCTTGACAAGAAAACTGGGAAGCCCTCCATGCATTGGCTCCATTTTTTTCCTTTGCCTGCTATTTTGTTCACTTTTCCAAAGCTCACATCAAGCAAGCCCTGGCTGGATGTGGGCCCCTCATTCACACTTCGGTGTCAACAGGAAATGAGGAGTGTACACTCAGCATCTTGCTGGCCTGGGCAGCAATGCAGTTACACTGCAGATGCCTGCTTTAATTAGGAGATCTTTACTTTGCCAGCAGACCTGGGCAAGACAAAATGAAAGCTTGGAGGCAATGAGTTACATTTTGCTCTTTTAACCTTTCTTCAGTTGGCATTTTCAACCTTTCTTAGATCTTGGCTTACCTATTGCATTTGATTCTACTTCCACTGGTCTCTGTAACATTAGCAATAATCTTTTTCTTTTAGATACTTCATCCCTTATAATTGCAAGAGCAGGAATCTCTGTATTCTTATTTAGCCAGGAAACCATTCATAACTATTGCTTATCCCTAGCAACCACAGTATCACACAAGGTATTTCTTACAAAGAAATTCCAATAATTCCATATACGTAGACCTGCACAGAGAAGGTAAGTTGCATTGAAAGACAGCATTGTGCAAACTGACTCAGGTACTTCAGATGACCACAAATATTGACACAATGGCAGTATTTTGTATTCTGAGCTTGTACACCATGGTGATGTACACACTGACCAGGATTAACCCTTTGTCTGCTGCCCTTAACCATTACAGTTGTCAAATTCATAGGCAACTAAAATCTGCACAAAAACTTAAAATCAAATGAAGTCATCTAAGTAAACATGATCCTGAGTAACTGCTTTCTAAGGTGAACTCATTTTGGAGGGATCTTAGCCAAAACTGTGGTTCCATGAGGTATTTTTAGTGTCAGTCCTTCCACACTGATGTCTGTGCCTTGGTGCTCACTCGGATGGCGAAAAGTCTTGCTTCATTCAGACCAGGGGGAGTGACATCACTTTTACATAAAGGGAGATTCTGGCCTTTGTGCTTCATTCAGATTAAATCTCTACAGAGACAACCTAAGAGCTGGCTCTCCTAGCGCTGCTAACAGAATCGATTTTATGCCACCGCATCGCCAGAGTTTGTGCGGAGGATACAGAGCAGCGGATGCCCTACTTGCTCTGTTCCCATGACAACACCCTGCAAAGCAGCTCCCTTCGAGCTCCCCTCTGACTGCCTCATCACATCTGACAGCATGCCCAGGCTCTGACTTTCAACCCAGACAACGCCTCTTCCTTCAATTAATGAAGAGCATTTTACAAAGAAAAAAGGTCTATTTGAAATAGTGATGTCTTGATCATCAGAGCAGAGGCATTAAGCTCTCCATCACCCAAACACAGAGAGAATGGCTGAGTTTGATTTGCCATTTACACTGCACACTGCTGCTTGGTAATTTAGTCGGGAGTGACTTTTGGTTTTGCTGCAGAGACTATATATTTTTTTCATTGGTGCTGTTCTCCATGTATGCTGAAGTGAATTAATATTTAACAGCACTTCGGGTAACTCCTGATTTCATGTAGGAGATGGCAAGGAGTTGCTCCGACTAATATTCTGGAGAGAAAGATCTGCTTTTGTTGTGGGGAACCTTGTCCTGCCAATCTTCCAAAAGCTGTGTGCCTCCTGGCACTGCAATAGTGAAGCCTTGGGCCAAATACAGATCAGTCAAGCCAGTAGCTGTCCAGGCAGAAGTCTTTGGAGCTGATGGTTTTGGTTGTGTAGCTGAAAAATCTATAGCATAAAGATGAGTTCAGGACATCCTGGGGCAGCAAGTAAGCTCACCGTGGCTGTGTTGGTGAGCCAGACCCTGTGCGCCCTCCCTCTGACTGCAGTGCTCTGAGCACCCCTTGCCTTGTGCCTCTCTTTGTGACTTGAAAGGCTTGCATGACCCAACTCTGGAGCTGGGCTCACCCTCACAGGGCTCAGTGTGAGGTGCTCCCTACACTGCACTGGAGGATGCTGAAAGGCCCACAGGTGATGGCACATAACCCTTCCTGGGCTTCTGCCTCACCAACAGCAACTGAACTCAGTGTGCCCTGGCTGCTGAGATTTTTTAGAACTGCAAAGGCTTGGTATAAAATCCACTGCACAAGCTCATTGCCCCCATAGACAGAAAGCATTCTGTAGGTTGTGAGCTCAGGGTATCTACTGGAAGGCTGTTTGTCCTGCTTCTTAGTGACCACAACATGTGTATTTTGATTCAGTCCATTATTCAGTGTTATCTAGCCCAAGCATTTCTGTGACCCCAGTATCAGCCTACACAGTACCTCAATTACTGGCTAATCTGCTATTCCATTTTATTTGATCTGAGCCTTAAAGACCAAATCACGTGTACTGCAAATTACTCGATGTCCATCCTTAACTTGGATGGCTTCAAGCAGGTGCTGGGGAACAATTAGATCACTGTCTGTAAAAGCTGCTATTTAACTGAGAAAGAAAAGACAACTCTAAATAAGACAGATGCAGAGAGAGCTCAAAGCTTGCTCATACTGATAATGAAAATTAATCAAACATCATTAGCAGTCTCCAGAGAGTTCAGTACATCATGTGCTTCAGAGATGTGCTTCTGGTTGTTCTCTGCCTGACGAGAGCACCCACTTCTTTCAGCTCAAGGGCAGAAAGGATATTTACTGCATCAACTAAGAGATCAAAATTTGGAGCCTTTTTGAAAGAGAGTCGGGTGGCTTTCTTTGAAAGCAGTTTGGGCCAGCCTGCAGTTTAGTGGTGGTGAGCAGCCATGATCTCTGGGGAGGTCAATAAATACATGCAAGTGACTCTACTAAATACATAACCTTGGTTTTCTTCCCATAGAGTGATTCTTACCTGGAGACAGTCCATTCTGAGCGATGCTCCCTGGGAGGCTGCTTCTACACCACTTACATGCAACTGTGATGGGCTCTCGGGTAAGCAGCATATTCCACGCAGGAGAGCTGTGGGGACAGTAGGTAATTAACACCAATCTCCTATGGATTATCTTAGCACACAGTTAATTCTACTAAAACTTCTTGTCCTTTCTTTTGCCATATTGCCTGTCTTCTTCACTTGCCAAGTTGCCCTAACTTTCACTCACCAGCCTCAAGACCTGGACGCTGAGTCCATTTTGTTTCTATCATGTTTAACATACTGGATCCCTTATTAGAGCTTCTGGGCTTTACAAGTGAGTGTTGTGTTTGAATTTTGTGTTTGTGTCTTTTGGGTCTCTTTGTTTACCCACCACCACGGCTTATGTTTATAGTTTGGTATTGTGGGTATGGTGGAGAAAGTGAATAACTGACCTTGCTTGTCGAAGATGCATCAATTCAGGCTTAAAAATCAAGAGAATAAAATCTAAAAGAGTAAAGGAAATTTGAGGTTTCTATTTGCACATGAGCACATAGTTGTACAGACCTGCAGCACTCCCACAAACTAGTTTTACAGCTGGTGCACATTAACCCTTCATCTTGTCATGCAGAGTCACAAGACCTTCCCTCCTGAAGGTGGGTTCTGGGGATACCCCACTGACCTCACTGCAATCACAGTGCCAAGGTTGGGGCTTTGTCTTTGTTGTGCCTGGCCTCTATTCAATTAGTTACCTGTGATCCTCAGGAAAAAACAAGCCATATTTTTCCCCTAAAGCAATAAGAGGTGCATCTGTATCACCTTAACTTGATTTGGGATGGCAGAGAGCGGAAGTGCGGGCAGAGCAACTGATGTGGGCTTGTTGTCATCAGTGTCTTCTAATACAATTTTTGAATGAGAGTATCCTATTAACTTCCTTTGTACAGATTACACTGATTCATTACATTAGAGCTTTCTCCAAGTAGGTTTTTTTTCAGTTGACACTGTACTCAGATGGTCTCTGGATAGGTACAGGTGAACCCCTTTTCCCTTCTTTACAATAACTACTTAGATAGTTCATGAATTCCCAGTAGAGCACCGTCGAATGTTCTCCCGAGGGCAGGAAATGCTCCCTGGGGTGGAAAATGATCTTTGCAGGAGAGGGAGGACTTTGCTGAGGGTTAAATAACACCCAAATATTATCAGCATAAACTCAGCACCCCTTGTTGAAACAAGGTTACGCTTCCTCTCTTCAGCTGCACCTCCCACCAGGTGGAGCGAGCGCTGCCCCCTTATGCCACACAGCCCTGAAGCACATGCACAGCACAAGCAAACAGGATTTTGGAGATTCTGTAGTGGGACAGGTTGCTGATGAGTGTGCCCTGCACACCTGCAGCAGCAAGGACAAGAGCTTTTTGCTTGCCTTATCCTGCCCATGTGTCTGGGCTGTCCATCCCCCCAGCCTGCAAACTATAACCATTGCATGCTCAGAGAGCAAATTATTTGGAAAGGCCTTAGAACCAGAGGAAGAGATAAATTCCTCACCTACATAGTCTCCTTCTCCTCATTAGAATGACCTTTTCAGAGCTCCTCTCTATGAGGATCAGAAACAACAGCAGCTCTGCTGTTAAATTGTTGCTCCGTAGCAAGCCCCTCTAGGAGCCTGTCCCACTTGACACTTTATAACTGTTAAAACATTGACCAGGACCGTAAGAGAGATGTCCCCACTGAGACATTACTCAGTCCTTACAGCTAAACCACACCTGAGATCCTCACTTTACTCATTAGTTAATTGGAAGTCACTGAGCAGGACACTGGAAGATGGCTCATGACCTTAATATCACAGCATACAAAACAGCAGGAGGAAAGAGGTGGTTGACAGAAGTTTTCTTGCAACAGAATGTGGTCTTGGTTGGAGAAAATTTATCCAGGAGAATGCTAAGCTGTAAATGCCAAGTTAATTAGTCCTCATGCATAATCTGTTCTTAAAAATACACTATCTTCTCCTTCTAGAGGAACTAGAGCCCATTTCCCCTTCTGTTAGCCTTAAAAGTAAATCTGAAAAATGTCATTGAAGCTTAAACCAAGAAACATGACGATGCTTTCAGTAGAGAAGCTTTCTGTGAGTAGGAGTTAAAAATCCCCAGATTTCCTCTCTAAACCTGCCAAACAGAAGGCCAAACAGCCTTCCCGGGGCACCACTCACAGAAGACCCATTTCACCGGATTCTCAGATGACTGCACTGTTGAGGCCCAGTTTCCCTGTTACACCAGCTCCAAGACACATTTTGCCCAATTATGGGGTTTCTCCTTCTCTGCCAGCACCCAGAAAGGCTAGTGGCAAAATCCTGATCATTTTTCATATGTCCTGGTCTCTGCTGACCTGGATAAAACCAGGTCATTGGGCTGCAATGCACTCGTGCTGGGCTTTATCCTCCGCCCAGAGATTTTGAAGTGATTTTTTGATTTGTGGTCCAGGAAAGACCAATGATCAACTCCCAATTACATTTCTATTTTCAAATTAAGAGCCAGTGCTCTCTGGTGTTGCACAATTTCTCCTTGCCCTTGTTTTCCATGACTCAGTATGTTTTGCATTTGTCAAGCACCTGATCACTCACCTCGCTCCGTCTGATCTGTCTGTGGAGGAACAGAGTACTGGGGTTTATAGCAACACTTTAAAATATATTGGTTTCTCGTTGGGGTCACAGGTCTCAGTATTGCTCCTTTCCTTAAGCAGTATTTTTCAACACTACTTTTGCCAGCATTGCCATTGAGATGCTTCCCAGCTGGCAACACCTGGAAAATGAGGTGTCCCTCTGTACATCCCTGGGTTGCAGTGGTAGTTGGCCTTCCCTGCCGTTTCCTTCCAGCAGTGAGAGTTTTTGGGTGGCTGGATCCAGGTCTTCCACCCTAATCTTCCTGGCAGTCCTCTCTTAGTGCTTCATCCCTTGGTAGGAGCAATTGCTGCCCTTCTTCTGCCACTAAGCTGGGGCACCAGCTTTCTGCAGCCCCCGTGTCACCCGTGGGGCTCCTGCCCGGCAAGAGCACAGGGACACTGTAGCCTGCTGTGCCCCAGCATGGTCCCTGCAGCTTCAGCCCGGGCCAGCCCAGCCAAGCAAAGCACAAACAGCAGTGAGGCACTGCCAGGTACCACAGCACAGGGCACGGAGCCTGTGCACGGAGCCCCACAGGCAGTGCACCCCCTGGAGGCACCTCGAAGAGTTAGGTGGTGGTTTTCGCACCTCCAGTAGCGGTGTCTGCATTCCATTGCAGGGAGGAGACTGTTTCTCCTGGTCTTTGAGAAAGAGAGGTGGGAAGAAGTGAGCAGAAAATCAGTGCTGGCCCTGCCACTGTCCAGGGGGGAGAGGTGGACAGCAGAGATGAGACACATAGGGCTGGAAAGGCACTAAGGGCTCCCCACCTTCTGCAGATACCCCACCTGGGCTGTTTTGCGTTTAGTGAGCACACAGCTTTGCACCACTTCCCCTTGTGTGAGTCAGAAGCTTTTCTGGAGAGTCCAACTGTGTTTCACAGTGGGGGCAGCCACAAGCCCCAGGCATCGATCCCACTGCACTCAAAAAAAGAAAGGGAGAAAGTCCCTGCAGCATCATACCCTCAGCTAGTTCTCCTGCTGCAGTGGCTTCCTGTCGTTCCTAAACTCTTGATATTTTTAGGTTGTTGACTGTCTTCACACCCACTTTGAGAGTGATGAAATCTCATCCTGGGGAAGTGGTGGCAGCACCACTCTAGTAACAAAATCATTAAATCAATTGCCTTTTCAGCAATGCCACCTCTGGTGAAATGTCACCGACACCTACAGTGTCATCTCCAGAGACTGTAGCCTTTCGTCAGCCATGTGGTTGTTAACAGAGGAGGAAAAGGAGGAGACCAGCACATGGCTGAGCTACCCCAGCAGTGCACAGCCCATGAAAAAGGGAGAAAAGAGAAAACTCACCTTAGGAAAAGGAGCAGACTTTCAATTCATAGAAACCTGATACCTCACCTCTATTTTTTAAGTGAGCAGGTGATAAAGCAATACAGACCTCAACTGATGTTTGCCCCATAAAATAAACACAGCAATACACAGCCCTGAAGCATATGTTTATATCAAAATAAATCATCTATCTGAGACATACAAATCAGATTTGTTTTCACAACATGTTGAGCATCACGTTATCATCAGTAATAGAAAAGCCCATAAAAAGGACCTCCCCAGAGAACTATTAGATAACAGATTACCCTGGAGATAACTGTGAAGAGATGACCCAGCAGGTCTCATCTAATCAGCTGCTCCACTGGCAGAGGTGATGAAAAAATGTTGGTGGATCTCAGCAGGACACAAAATGCATGCAAATAATTGCTGTTGGGCTACTCCTGGCAATGGCCTCTGGCTTTCCACTTGGATCAGCAGCAGCTGCTGCTGCAGAGTGGTCAGCTTCATAGCTGTTTGGACCAATGTGGTGGGAGGTGGTGGGGTCATGGGGAGAGCCCCAGGGTGCTCCTCCTCTGCTACTGCCTGCCCACGTGCCCTTGGGTGCATCACTTGCAATGAAGCACAGACACAAACTGGGAGCCTGACAGCCACTCTCCACCAGATCTCCAGGACTCTAAAATTTTCAGCGAGGGTCGATGTCTTACTCACATAGGCCATCTTAATTGCAAGAGCCCCACCATCAAGGTCTTGCATGTTCCACCAGCTTTTGAAGCTCTGGTGGACCCACCAAGGCTTCTGTTTAATGTCTTCTTCTTTGCAGGCTTTGTCTCTGCTTTACACATGACCAAAATGAAGACAAGGCATTGGAGGGGGCAAAGGTGTTTTGTCCCACCACGTTTTGCTGACCCCATGAGCATAAGGACAGTCCTGGCGAGCCCTTTGGCCAAGGAGCAGCTGGCTCATTTTTCCTGAGGCTACTTGGGAAGGGGGGTTGTGCTTGCCTTCACCTGTGGGAAGTTTGTGTGCCCCATGACAGTGTTAATCAGCTGGGGCATAAATCATTCAACAAAACCCACTGCCACCCCGGGGGCTTCTCGTAACATCCTCTCAAAGCTATCTTTTTGTCTCCCAAGTCCTTCCTATCCCAGATGGTTTCAAGCATTGCTCTTTTCTCTGCCCCCAGCCACCTGCCAAGAGGCAGCAGGTCCCTCAGTTACAAGGCCATGCCTGGACTTCCTGCAAACCCATGTCATGGAGAGGTTGCCAAAGGTGCATAGACACACACCTGTGCTGCAGATAAAGCAGGATCAAGCACTGAGGGCTTGCTGAGCTGGTCTGTAGCACTCAGCTGCTTTACCATTTACCTCTGTGGCCATGCAAGTTTTTGTGTGGATGCAGAGATCTGATGTTACTTCCCGTAGTCTATAATCCCTATGGACTGAGGTGAGCACCTGTCTCCTGTAGCAGCTAACCTGTCTTACAGAGCATTCTGTTCACAGGAGTCACCTCTGAAAGGCCTCCAGCATCAGAGTTAGTCCTGCTCTGCACAGAATGAATGGAATTTTGCCCATTGATTCTTCATTTGCATGTGCTAGGACTCTGCTCTCTAGCATCAGGAATAGTCTGAGTAAGTCTAGAAACCTGTAGCAGCTCCAGGAAGCACAAGACATTATTTTTGCCTGTACATTTATCCTCCTCATTTTTTCTCCACTTTATTGCTGGAGCCTGGTTTCTTTCCTCACTCAGAGAAAGCCAGCCCAGCACCAAGGAGAGCCAGTTTTACTGGGCTTGGAGTGTTCCTGCTCCACCAAAGGTTTTTGCTGTGAGACTTTGAGTGGGTAGAAGGATAATTTCTCACTGGCAATATAGAGCTCAACTACTGCTGCAGCAGCCTAAAGCCCATCTGGGCAGAGACAGCAAGTCCCTAAATTCACATTCAAACTTTTGGGGAAGACCCTAATCTCAGGCTTCTGCACTTCTGTCTGGTCAAGTGGCTATTGCACACATGCCTTGCCTCACCATGTCTTTTGTTCTAGCCACTTTCTTTTCCTAGTTTTCCAGAGTTTACAAAGGGCCTTCCTATTTGCCTGCACTGGCTGGCATTGCCCCAGCGAGCTACAGCCAAACACAGCATAAACACTCAGCTGTCTCACACCTTCTCTGGGAGGGAGACACATGGCAACAAAAGGCTGAGATTTCGAGGGCTCACATTTAACCCAAATGCCTTCTGCCTTTTATCCTGCCTGATTAGTGCATCTCCACTGCTTCTCTTCTTTGGTCTGATGGAAATTCCCAACAGCATTTCCAAAAACATTTCGGAGCCCTGTCAGACTAAAGAGTGAAATTAACTCCTGTTCTCAACAGAGAATTACACTGAAAACAAACAAAAACCAGTATATCCAGGGATCAAGCAAATAAATTGTAATATCAATGTAACTTTATTTAGATTTAATTTGACATTTAGCACAGTAATAAGCACAGAAAGAAAAAAGTACCAAAATACCAAACTCATAGCATATAAAATAACCAAATATATTTCATATTTAGTGAAATATTTCTACAACACATCAGTAGGACTGACCTGGACAGCCCAACCCTGTAAATACATACATATATATATAGCTGTGTTTTATAAAATATTGTATGTAGAGAAAGCACTGAAACTTATCACCAAAATAGAAAATAGCTCAAAATACAGATAGTTCGGATTTTCTAGACATACCCAATATTGAAAAGAGGTTCAAACTCACTGCAGGAGATAAAGCTCCAACTCAGATGCCCCGGCAGGTGAGTGGGCACAGACTGGTTAAAGATGGCAGGAGCCTGGCTGGTGGGATGGGCTCCAGGTCTGAGCCATGAGGTGACAAGAGTTACTGGTCCTCACCCAGGACCATCAAGACACTTCCTAAGTGGGAATGTCAGCGGCGCTGTCAGTACTTGCAGCTGATGCTCCACCCGGTGGGATCCCTGGGCACGTGGTGCATCCATGGATGCAGGGAGGGCTAGGGGCAGGAGCAGCTTGGATCCTGCAGGAGCCCCCCAGCCTAGCCAAGCCACCCTGCAGCCTGTGCCCGCCAGGGCCAAAGGGCTTTTGCTAAGGAAGAGCTGCTGGAGCAGCACTCTCGCTCCTACGGCACAGAGGGACCAGCTGACAGCGGATGCACAACATCACAGAGACATTATTCTGATTTTTAAAGGTGCCTCTTCAGCAGATGACAAAGATTAATTATTAGCTTTTAAAAATCTAGAAAGCTGCTTTTGTGCGAGGCCAGGCCCCCCCCCCCCAGGCAATGCCATAGGTTTGTTTGTTCTGGTCTGCAAGCAAACGAAGTAGCAACCCTGCTGCTACAGGACAGTAACCAAATGAAACGCTTGTCTTGGCAAAGACTCCCTCCTCACCCTGAGGGTAATCCAGGTTGGTGTCATACCTAAAATCCCAGGCAATTTGTAGATAGATATAAAAAATACGGCATGTCTGGCAGCAGCACTTAAGTGCAACAGGAGGTGATAACCCACACTAGCGCACAGCCTGGCTGCTGTGGGTGCTTCAGGCTGGGTGCTGGGCAGGCAGAGGCACCAGTCCTGGTGGCAGGGGAGAACCAAGGGCAGGTTGGGGCCATCTGGGTCCTGATGTACCATTGAGGCTCTGTATCTGATGCTTTCCAGACAACATATTTTTGTGCTTGTTTGGTGCTTTTTCACTCAATACAATGATTAATTTTTTTTTACTACCCCCACAGGAAGACAGCCAAGGCTTGCCTGGAGGATCCCTCCTCAGTGGGTTTTGAGCCCTATGCCAACCCCACAGTGAGCTGGGGGCTGTGGAAGATCACCCTGGGAGCCCTCCCAAACCCTGTTTCTGTGCTTCTGCCACACCACTGCAGAGAACTCTCTAACCCATTAATAATTCTGCAATTGCTCTTTCTCATCAAGCCAGCAGTTGCATCCTTAATTACATGGCAACAATACTATGCTAACAGGATGAGCTGTAATTCCTAGGTGGTATTAACATTGTTATTTTGCTCTGAGTAACTTCCTGGTAATGGCCATTTGAATGTGGCAATATCAATTAAGTGAATATAAATGCTTAGTTCCTGGAAAAATCATTAATAAAAATCTCATTTTGATAGCCTCTAATGACAGCTAAATATAATTACTCATACGAGGCCACTATAAAAAGTATTTTTCTCATCAGAAGAAATTCATAAGGTTTTCCCAACTGTTTGTAATAAAGAGGACAGGTTATAGAAAAGTCCAGAAAATAAGCACACGTTTGTTTCTCAAAAAACATAGATAAACATGACAATATCTCTAAATTACTGGCTACAAACAGGATTTCATTTAGCTCTACTCAAGCTGTAGCCTAGTATAAATGTTGTCAAAGCAGCGCGCTGCTGTTTCATCTGGAACAGCTGCACAGGATTTCTTTGATGTCAAGCTCTTGTGTGTGGATGCTGTTTCAATTTCTCTTTACGCCTCCAAACTGCTGGAACAGGAGGGAGAAGACACTCAATAAAACAGGCATTTTTCATGAAAGATAAAAAAAAAGGTAGCATAATTTGCCCTTGAATGCAGTACTAAGAAATAATTTATCACTGCAGTGGCGACAGAACTCGACTGCATCTCTCGCATCCCTATTTCAAAGGAGACGGGGAAAATACCCAGTGGTTTTGCATGGTTCCCCCACAGTGCTGTACCTGGCATTCCCTGGGATCACACACTGCCAGCTCTCCTGGCCATTGGCTGTCCTGGGCATGCAGCAGGTGTACGTGTGCTCTCTTCCTGACTCCCTGTGCTAGTCCGTACATCCCTCAGGCACTCCCCGAGGACCATAAATACAATTAGCTGAGGAAGGTGTGCTCCTTCCCCGCTCCCACCCAGGCTCCTTGAGCTCAGTGGTGTCCAGCACAGCAGGCTGGAGCTGCACCGGGGCTGCAGGACATCCAAAATGACTGTGGCTGGTCGTGACAGGCAGCTAAAGAAGATGCTGACCTGCAACACCTGCCAAAGATGCTTTCTTAAGCAGTGAGGAAACGTTTTTTTGGGTTGCTCATCACTCAGCAACCACAAGTGCTGCCTGGGAAGGCACATTAAGTGCAAATCCCCCTCTCAGACACTCGGTGCCTGCCGGTTTCTTAAGTCAGAGGCAGGAACCAGTGATACATCTCTTATCCACAGCGCTCAGAGAGAAGGAGCCTCATGCTGTGCCTGGAAGGACAGGGTTTGCCCTGCCTGCTGCCTGCTTGCCTGCAGATCCAGGCACCACAGCTACACACATTTAGGAGGTATAGCATATATTTATCTTTTTGGGGGGAGATAAGGCTGAAAAAGTCCGGGACACCGGGAACAGCTGGCAGGAGGGCAGCTGGGGCAATGCGGGGAGAAGTGGCAACACCATTATCTCCAGGCAGGATCTCTCTCTCAAACATTGATGTGGGTTTACCAGCCTTGTTCTATAAATATTTTCCAGAAAAAGGTTTGTTTGGGAACAATGTCAAAGCAGAACTCAAGGAGTCTTCCAAGTGACCTCCAAAAAGTACGCTTCCTAAGGCATTTCCCTCTGCGTGTCTTTTCAGACGCTCACTTTGATGTGCAATGTTTACCAGAAAAAAAGCAGCAAAAGTTGACAAATGCTGCTGAAAAAGCCAGGGACTCCATTTCAAAACTAAATGAGTTGATGAAACAATTTCTGCCAGGGTCAGTGAGCTCTCTGTCTCCTGCAGCAGTGATCTGGGGGTTTCTGCATGCCCCTACTGGGGGGCACTGAGCCATCAGGCTCAGGGATGCACATGCAGCTCACCTCCCCAGCCAACTTACTGCTCTCCTGCCACAGCGCTGTCACTGCCCACAAATGGGATTTCTTCCCTGTCCGTCTTCCCCAGAACAAGGTGGTGCTTCTCCATGTTTATGACACACTGTAGAGAATAAATGCCTTTAGGTAAGAGGGAAAACCGCAATTCATAGTGGTCCCAGCTCCCCCACCAGCATGGGTAAGCACCCCGCTGGAAAACCCCTACCTTCAGAGACTTCAGTGTCTGCAGCCCAAAGGAGAAGGGTTTCTCATTGTCTTCTGAAAAAACATGACTATTCAGATTTATACATTCAAAATGCCCTCCTACGCTTTTTGTCAGTGACTCCATCCTTCCTTCATGGCTGCTCTGCTAAATAAAACCCTGTTTGTAAAGGGACTGAGTGACTCCAGAGGAGAAGATGATCAGAGAAGGGCAGGCAGATGCACCTACAGGGAGGTGCAGTGGTTGCTCCACTGGCGTGGCAGAGCAGAAGCCAAGCCTGGTGCCTCCAGCACAGCCCTGCTGGACACATCCTCCCTCCCTCCCGTTGAAGGGCCAAGCAGGGACTTTCTTTATTTTAGTTTTAACGTCTTTCTAAAACTTCATTTTTGCTGCTGGGGTAAGAGGGAGTAGAACCCCAGCCCATACCCAGAGGAACACACACACACACACACACACACACTCACCCACGACGAGGGCAGTGCACTCCACGGGAACCGCTCCCACCGTGAGGGCGAGACACTCGACCTGGCCGATGGCTTTCACCTTGTTCGGCAACGAAGCCATCTCGTCTTCGGCAGGGAGAGCTCTGAGATGCTCCTTTAACCTGTGCATTGAAAACACTTCTAACATCAAACAGCCACGGTTTGGCTGCTCCAGCAGGGAGCAAACAGTGTTTGGAGGGTACTTACACTGAAGTGCTCTTAGCTCGCTCATGTTACCAAGCTGTTATTGGAAAGCTGCTTCCCTGGCAGGTTGTCTGTGGATCCCTGCAGGCAGCCAGCAGCCCACACTCATAGACCATAGCACAACCCACAATGCCACTCTGGGGCTGCCCCAAGCACAGCTCTGTACTGGATTTTGGTTTTTACCTGAGGAATCTTTTTCCTACATTTCCTCAAGACTTTGGGAAGCTGTTGACATAAAATTGCTCCTAACGCAGTGTGGATGTAAGGAAGGGATAGTCCACTCCAGTTTCCACCAGTGGAGCTGACGACACCAACACTGTGTCCCCATGGAATCATAGAAATGTTAATGTTGGAACAGACCTCTAAGGTCATCAAGTCCAGCTGTCTACCCAGCATTGCCAAGCTCACTACTAAACCATGTCCCCAAGTGCCACATCCACACACTTTTTGAACACTTCCGTGGATGGAGATCACATCACTTCCTTGAGCAGCTTGTTCCAAGGCCTGACCATCCTTTCAGTGAAGAAATTTTTCCTAATATCCAAACTAAATCTCCCATGGCACAATTTGAGGCCATTTCCTCTGGTCCTGTCACTTGTTACCAGTGAGAAGAAACCAACTCCCACCTCACTAAAACCTCCTTTCAGGTAGTTGTAGAGAGTGATAAGGTGCCCCCTGAGCCTCCTTTGCCCCAGGCTAAACAACATGGCTCACAGCTGGGGCAACACACCCAATACACTTTTGTTAGTTTGTTAGGTGCTGCTGCTGGCTTTGTTCAGAGGAAATGGGGACAGATCAATCACATTCAGCCCAAGGAAAGGAAAAATGGATGTCAGAAATACCTCAGGTACAGTTTTCTCTTCTATCTACACCCTGGGAACCAGTCTGACAATACTGATTAATTATTTAGCTTCAGTTTCTCTTTTAAACTGAACAAGAATCTGATGGAAAGGCAGTTTGAGGCGCTGATGTCTCTCTCAGATAAAAGCCGTATCACTTTTCAGCTATTTGAGGTGCCTTTCTGCTGAGCCGCATTGCAGCACTGAGAGTGTGTGTGTGTATGTGTGTCTGTCTGTCCTGGGGGGACCAGCCCCCTCAGAGGCAGAAGCCCCAGGACAGAGGTGGGCATTGCCCACACCATTTGGCACAGGTACAGGGACTGGGAGAGGTAGCAGGGAGAAGGAGCTGAATCCTCTCTGCTGCTTTTTTGGGGACTGGCTTTTAAAATCAGTGGGAAAATATCAATGAGAAGTTTATGAGATCCTTGGCCTCCTCCTGTACCTACAGGGGATTTCTCACACTGTGGCAACCCGTGAGCTTATTCCACTCTCTCCCAAGGGAGAGACCTTGAGCGGCATCATGACAAGATGCAAAAAGGTTTTTGAAAGAGAAAGGAAGAACTGAGCCTGATCCTCAGACACCTACACGCTGCATTGAGGTGCTGAGTCCCCAGAGACCTGGGCAGCTGAGCCCATCCCCAGAGCTGCAGAGCCCCAGCTGCAGGCAGCAGCACACAGCAAAGCACACAGCAGGGCCTCTTCCTTCCCCTAAATGCAAAATCACCCAGCATGCCTCTTTCCTGCTGCTTTCCAGGGCTGGATTTAAACAAAACTCATGTTTTATCCTTGCCACTGGACTGCTTTGAAGTAGAACGTGCTGGAGCAGTGCCTGTTGTCGCACAGAACCTACCACAGTGACGGCAGAGCGAGCCAGGCATCAAAGCCCTGGTTTTAACCCACTTTGCTAATCTGGCTTTAGCCTCTGTCCCCAAAACCACAGACAGCAAAAGATCTGAAGGCAGCTGCCTGTGAGGTAGCCCTGCCTGCTGTGTGCCCTGGCTGGCAGCCCATTTGGGATGGGTGTCCCTCTGCCTGCACACGCAGTGGGTCTCCGGCACACACACTGGTGTCCCTGGGGTCCCAGCCTGCAGGAACCACAGCTTACTCATCACTGAGGAGTAACACCAGGGAGGGACATGGGCCTTGTAACTGCAGCTGCCTGGCTGATTGCTACAAGAGTGATCTCGCTCAGATCAGGAGGGAATCCCCAAAACCAGAGAGCAGAAAACAGGGTATAACCTGTTTCTTCAGCAGTCTTTGAAGGGCAGCTCTGCTGCAGCAGACCAGTGCTGCAAGAACTACACTGGCCACACATAAGTAACACAGGGAGCAGATGAACTGTCACAGAGCATCACTGTGAGACTTAGAGGAGTAGAGCAGCCAGTACAGCATCTTGCTGTACTGAGAACCCCTCCAAATGCACTGTGACCATCCCTAAGCTTGGCTGAGCTGCTCCACAGATTGTGACAAGGTTGCAGGAAGTACAGCCACCTTCCAGCCACTAAACTGCAAATAAGTAATTAACGTTGGCACCACTCATTCAGGGCCATGCAGTAGTGCTCAGGGAGCAGGTACAATTGTTTTTTGCATAATCGCTGCAAGTTAGCTACAAAAAGCAATGACTCCATGGCAATAAAGTGCCAAAATCAGCTTGATACCCTGTGAGCTGATGCCTGATTCTGCTCCTCAGAGATCAGAGAGAGTTTTGTTGCAAATGGCTGGCAGTCACCTCCCTAACACTCCATAAATATATTTCATTTGCTTTTAACCCCGAAAAATTTGTTGTTGGGATCAGCATCAGACACCAAATTCCGAACACATTCATCCACACAGCTCCTTTACACCGGGTGCTGGGGCCAGCAGTGCTGCAGCCACCAGTGGGACCATGGGCAGCAGCCAGGTCCCTGCCTTGACACAGGGACCTGCAAAGCTGCAGCCCCACACCTGCCCCAGGGACTTAGAAGGCTGAGGGAGGTTCAGCTATTTCGTGAGGCACTGAATGACAAACAGGCTGAAAGAAACAAACTGAAAAAACACAGATGCATCCAACCCTCTGAAGGGATTCCCTCCCTGCCATTTAAGACTGGGCTAGAATTTGGTTGTAACAGGAGGCTCAGGGGCTTGCCCAGGCACAGCCCAAAGCACTCTCTTCCAGAACAGTCATCACTGGGGTGAGCAAAGCCTCAGCCCCAGGAGCATTCCCTGTGCTGCCAGGTGCCATGTTCCCACAACACAGAAATCCAGCTGGATACTTACCCTAACCTGTCCAGGCAGGCAGACGACATGAGGTTGTGTTGTGAGCCAGTGTCCACCACAGCCTTCAGCTCCTGCCCTGCACACTGCAATAGCAAGAAGAGATGGGAGATGATGTGTGGAGTGCAGGATGAGTGCAGGGTGTCCAAGGTCTCCATTCTGCACACACCAGTCCCCATCAAATCTCCTCATGCCAGGCCATCCCTTCTGCACTGCACACTTAGATGTGTGCTGGGTCCTGAGCTCTCCCGGGGCCTTTTACCCCTGCAGAGAGCAGAAAGAGCAGCCCCAGGAAGGGGGAGATATTGCAGAGAGTGGGAAATACAAAAAAGCATGGGGATAAGAAGGAGAAATGTGAAATTACCCTTGGGTAAGAAAAAAGGGATGGCACTTGAGGAAAACAAATAGGCTATGAACACAGGGATTTGCCATGGATAATTATGCCTCAGTATTTCAGCATGCTGCCCCACCCTAGCTACCCTCTCCACCCTGATGTGTGAGGGAAGACATTCATCAGATCAGTTTGTTCTGTGGTATCAGGTGGCTGTCTCTGCCACAACAGCCCAGAGCTGCAGAGATAATGCATCCCCACAGCTGTGACAGTCCCGAGGGAGCACAACCTTAACCAGGAAACATGGAGAACAAGAGCACAGCTTGAGGGTGTCAGAAATAAAAGTTGTGGGAAAAACCCCCAAAAGACTGGGGATGGACTATTACCTGGCAGCTCACTATTATGAGCTCTTCATCCTCCGTTTTTTCTGAGCTTCCCAGTTTGGTTTGATTCAGCTTGTTGGTCTGTGGTGGGATATCACCCTTCGGAGACCAGCAGCCTCGGCTGCTTCGTAACTTTGATAAGTTTGTCTCCATCAGGCGTTTCTGCAGGATATTATGTGGTTGCTTTAAGAGAACACACACAGAAGAGCAGAGTGAAGTCAGAGGAAAGCCACAGTGACCTGCGTCACCAGCCTGCCTGTGGTGCCCACGGGCCAGCACTGCTCTCACAGGAGGGATGCCCTAAAGTGTCACTCTCCCTGATTCCTAGACTACAAGTACTCTTCCTAGACATCTCTAGCTTACCTGGCTTGGACTAAAGAGAACTGTTTTTTATTGTGCAGGGAATAATACTTCCAAAATATTAACCAGAATTTGGAGGGATGCCTTTTTTTCCAAACTCAAGTTCAAGATTTGATTGCATATAGGAATCAAAACAAGTCCAGCTTTTTCAAGTTAGTGTTTCAGCCATAATTGCCTCCATCTCTTGATAAGGATGTTGGGAATTCTGTAGTGATGTGAAAAATGAAGATGTAACAAATTACCTTTCCAATTAAATTCACCAGCTAATTATGAAGAAGATCTATGACCTGGTCTAAAATTGCCCTATGTATTTCTTTGCTACGTTTTAGCTGCTAAGGGTAAGTGGGACCAATCCTGAGGGGCATGCCAGCAGAGAACAGTGAGAGGAAGAGAAGGGGTAAGCTAGTCTGAGGTAGGTAGCTAGGCAGGTATTCTCCCAGGAACACCCAGCTTCATGCAGCAGCTTCTTGCTTTCTCTGTCATTTCCATTTGCTCTGCAAGAAGCATGCTGCCTCTCAAAATCTCCTCCAACCGCTTTCCCAAAAGCCTTTTTATGTTTAATGTTTGCCACAGATGGATGCACATACTCTGCTGGAGGTGAAATTACTCTGCTTGATTATCTGCTCATTTCTCTGCCCTGCTAATCTGCCCTCCCCATTACTCCTTTCCTTTGGATTTTAATTTGTCCACAGTGAGACATTCTTAATGGCTTATTCCTGAATTTTTGCATTCAAATTAAATATGCCTGTGTGTCTGCAGAGACATCTGAACAAGCAAACCTCCTCATCCCAGGAGAATTTCAGATTCAGGATAACTTTGAAAACCTGGGGCCATGGCTCCCTTAGCTGGCCAGCGCACACCCTTGTGCACAGCATCTTGTCTGTGCAGCATGTTAAATAACAGCACTTAGACAAGTCTAATGCAACCTGGCATCATCCTAAAATAACTGCAGCCATGTTAGCGCTTCAGATCCTGCTCTAGGCACAACATGGGTGGTTACACTGGACCTGACTGATGAGGTTGGGCAGATACATCCAGCACCAGTGGTCACCGGGACATGTCATCTCCTTTTGCCCCCAGTTTTTGCTGTCCTTATTTCTGCGTGCAACCTGTGACTTGAAATTAAACTCCATGACCATTTTGGGCTGCAGGTGCTGTGTCTGACCACCACGACAGAGAGCATGTCCTGTGTGCAGGCAATAACACAGCCACTGTCATGGTGGGGAGGAATCAGACCTGACATTGTGCTGCCTCCTTCATGCTCTGCTCCAGTGACCACCAGCCTTCCCAGTGAGACCGAACAGCAGGAACCAGTGATGCTTAACTAGATTAAAGGCAGGCAGACTGGCTGGACTATCCCTGTGTGCAGGGGCAAGCAAATCAGTTTGGAAGCGAGGACTCCCTTATATGAGGCAGAAGTCGAGATGCACAGTCAGCGCTGTGATCACCTCCAATGCTCCGCATCCGAGCGAAAATGCAAGCCAAGGCTTGCTGACAGTGGATGGGATGTCCTTCTTACCCTTTGTGTATGCCTGCAGCTCAGGAATACATTTGGAGGATTAATTCTTCACATCGTTAAAAAAAAAAAAAAAAAAGTGAAAAAAGAAGGGATATTGGACTGTAAAAGTAGATGGGTGAAGTTCACCCAGCTTTGACCCAGCTGGCCAAAAGACAGCTTGTCATACACTGGCCAATTCCTCATGCTCAGCCCCATTCAGCCAGGACCAAGAGAAATTTCTGAATGGCATCATCCAGGACAGTCTGGTTACTCTTCTGATCTGTCTGGCCTCAATCACCAGCACACTCCTCATTGCTCCCTTAACTGTCATCTACCCTTGAACTAAACCTAAATTTTTTTAACTACAAGTTCTCCTATGGATTGCTAACTAGTAACATACATGGGTTTTCTGAGACCCTGGTTTTAGGAATCCTATGTGGGATCCATTACCAAAAGGAAAAAGTTCATTACTTAGTGAAGATGAGTTACCATCACAAACAGGATTGTCTTTTGCTGACACTTGCTCTTCTGAAAATCACAGCAAATTCTGCCTGTGGGGAGACAAATGCTCCTTACATTGTGCTCCAGTACAGAAATAATCTAGCAAGAGGGGGCTGAAAACGCTCCCTACAGCACCATCCTGTCTCAGGCTATTAATTAGTTTGCTTTAACTTGTGTTTCCCTCGACTCTTGTGCAACAGAGTGAGGGATGTTAGTCATGGAAATGACTCAAGTGATGGACACATACTTGGTAAACAGATAACGTGTCAGGGAACATTTGCAAATGCACATTTTGCTGGCAAACTGCAAGTGGACCATGTCTGGGAGGGAGGGAGAGGAGAAAAACCTCCCTGTGACAGCAGTGGAGAAGGCAGCTGTGTTCTCCCTCCAGTGAGGGCCAGCCACAGAACCAGGAACAGTATTTGAAGTAACTCAGACTATCTGGTACTGTATTCGCGTGCTTTGCACAAACCTGGTGAATGTTTTATAAAATGTTACATTTCATTGTGCCAGTGCAAAAATATTTCCTAGTATCATTCAGCACCACATAAATACAAACCAGAATTTTTTTCTTATCTCCCTTTCCAACTCAGACT
The DNA here is from genome assembly GCF_001715985.3 of Manacus vitellinus. Taxonomy (NCBI): domain Eukaryota; kingdom Metazoa; phylum Chordata; class Aves; order Passeriformes; family Pipridae; genus Manacus; species Manacus vitellinus. Next base: position 5,947,185 of record NW_021940291.1, read on the forward strand.
TTGCAAAAACCTGTAATCCCCTAAAAATGTCAAAGTAGAAACCCAAAGAAGCAAGTGGAGACACAGCTTTTGCTTAACCTATTTACCACTGTCTGTCAAAAATACAAATAATTCTGCCCAGTTTTGTTTCTCTCTGATGTATAAGCAAGTGCATTGCTGCAGTTTGCAATCTCTCTCTCTCTCTCTCTGGCAGTTTTCCCACTATTTTGGCTTCTAGATCTGGGGATAACAAGACCCATCAACAACAGTTTCACTAGGTGCAGATGAAAGTCAGGGAACATGCTGGCTCTTCCCCACCCCAAACCCATCTCAAGGGGTTTGCCTTCTCTTCTGTACCTAAACAGTAGGGGGGAAAAAAAGGGGGGTTAATGCACCAATGGAGCTAAGCCCAAGAAATAACCAATTTCTCTCTCTCCTTCCCATCCTTCATCCAAATACGTCTTCTACCAGCATCCTGTGCTCGTGTGCTGTCAGTCCCACTCACAGGGGGATAAGAGATGGGATAATAGCTGCCCCCTGCACCCCTGGGTGCCCAGACAGCAGCCAGGTCTCTGAGCAAGACAGTGCATGTATCATCAAAGATTTTTGCATTTCAACCAAGACACAGCAAATCCAGGGACGTGGGAAAAGTGGGGACAACTGAATGCACAGCAATTAACAGCAGTGTTGCAACCACCTACAGAGGCCAGTGCCATGGGGACACCCAGAGTTGTCCTGATGGTGCCCAGGGGAGGCTCTGAGGGCATGCTGGAAGGGGGAAATGCTTTTTGTTGTTGTCATTGCTATTTATAACTTTGTTTCCCAGCTTGTGACGAGATGCGGGACTGTTTCAACTAACGCCCCTTCAAACTGGTTCGGCAGCTCTCGAGGTGAAGGAGAAGTGTCAGAGCACCAGGAGGAGCTGCCAACAGCCAGCACACCCTGTCCAAGTTGGGAAGGGGGTCACGGTTACCATGTCAGGAAGCCCACATCCCAGCTAAGGACCATATCGTGCCAGTTTTCTGGGCTTCAGGGAAGAGGCTAATAGGCACCAAAACAAAACTATTTCTACTCTGTATATCCAGCCCTACATTTGCCAAATTCAATGTAGGCTATGCTATGTTGTAGTTTGGTCTTACACTAGGCAGAGTGAAGTATGTAAAGGGAGGAAGGAGCTAGAATTCGATCTGAGCCAGAGTAATACACTGACAATTATCATAAGCTTAACACAGATCATTACAAGTATTTATCAAACCTGCCTGTACATGGTATCACCAGGAGAGATGCTTCAGGAGCTGAGTAAAACTGGGAGATGCCAGTGCACCCACCCTGGTGACCTGCTGCTCCTTTGCTGTGCACAGTACCCCCTGCTCTATGGCCAAAAGGAAGGGGATTTCTCCCCAAAATCAGAGTGTTTGCTGCCAGCTCCCACCCTGACAGACAGGATCTGTTTTCACCACCTGTCCCCGTCTCTGGGGAGCTGTTACCTCCTCTCTTCTCCAGGGCTGCTGGAAAACCCCATTGGAAACCCTGCATTAATAACGCCGGTCACGTCAGAAGCCCCTCTGCCCACGTCACCACAGTTGTCACGCAGCCTCAGGCATGAGAACGTGCTGCTTTGTGAGGAGGTGTGCAGTTATTCACAAGAAAGGCGTGCAAATGCCTTAGGCAAAGACCTCTGATGCCCTGAGCCTCCTGACCACGCAGCTCAGCCCCTCTGGACGCAGACCTCTCAATTTGGGGCCATGTCAAGGTAGGGGCCCAATTTTAGAGGTGCTTCTGCAGGCTCAGAGATAACAATTTCCTGCTCCTCCCAGGGACAACTCTTGTGACATCCAGGCAGCTGTTATAGCTGGAGATACACGGTGGGTCCACCCCAGATGTGTGTGGTGTGAGCGTGGTGGTGCCCACAGCATCACTTCGCTGTGACATGACCTGCTGCAACATCCTGGAAATTCATGGTGTCTTCTCCGGTGCTGTGGGAAGGGGCCTGGGCATCTGCCAGTGCTGTCACTTTGGGGACTCCCCACACAGCCCACGGGGGTCCCTGTGGCCAAGGGAGCCCTGGCCACATGTGCACACTGTCCCATTAGCCCCTGCTGTGGCCTGGGGACAAGGGGGTTTTTGCGTTGGGTTGGCCCATACCAGCTCAGTTCCCACCCCATCCCGAGCCAGAGACCCAGCACAGCCAGGGTAGCCAGGATGGGCAGTGCCATGCCGCACCTTCTTTCTTCCTTGGAGCTATGGACCTCCCCAAGACTTTGCAATATCCCTGGAGAGAGCCCCCCACATGGACCCTTCTTGCAGGAGCTGTGGGTGCAGCAGGGGTGATGCTGCAGCCATGGCTCAGCCAGTGTGGGCACAGGAGCAGGGAGCAAACCTCGGATGACGTTTCTGTAACCAAGGTGGTGGTAAGGAGCCCCATGCTCTGCCCCTGGTGCTGGGACAAAACCTGGTCCTGGCTGCTGTGGGGCCAAGGACTTCAGTGCCCAGTGCCCCTGGCTCCTGTTACCTGTTGCTTCTTTTCTGGGTAGAGCACAAAACCTGTCACCAGGCACTCAACCCGGCACACTGGGGGTCACTGAGCCACCACATGTTATTTAGACTTTGAAGGTAATAGTAATAACAACACCATCACGCTCTGAAAGGCGTTTTGTAGCTCCCCATGGGAGAGCTGCAATTCAGTGGTGACCAGGAAAGCTCCTTCTGAGCCTTTCTCTGGGCAGGACCCTCACTTCCTACAACTGCAAAACATTTAGGATGTCAAAACAATCACCTCCATGCGCACTGCAGAGAACAGCCAACTCATTCCACTTGTCTCAGGCAGGCAGAGCCAAGCCTAACCCAGCTGAGCAGGAAGGCTGTGACAGAACAAAACTACGCCACTAAAAATAAAAAGATGCACTTTTTTCCCCCATAAAATCCATATCAAGCACTGAAAAAAAGCAAAAAATATTGTTTTACAGGGTGCAACAATTTTGCAACCATTGACCAAAAAAAAAGTAAAGGAGCTTTAGGATATATTTTCTAGATTTTGTTCCTTATGTCAGAACTTTTGATGTAACATTTAAGTATCCTTCCCATTAGAGAAAGTTCAAACATTTGCATACATAAGTATTTAGAAACGCTCTCCAGCCCCTGTACATGATGAGTAATGTCATATGTCAAGTACAGGATCACATGGATTACTGTAGATGTAAATATTTTAAACCCAAAATTATGTATCTTTATTTTATTAAAAAATCCATATATGCATGTCTTTATCAAAGCATGATCATGACAGTTTTATATTTTGAAATAATAGTGACTGGACTTTACTGAATGTTTATGATTACGTGTTGTGCCTACATACACATCACAGGCAAACACATGTGTTTGCATGCATGTATTATATGAAGCCATTTTGGCTTACTCTGATTCAGAGAAGATTTTTGTACTGCAAATGATATCACATTTTCATGCCAAAGTGAAAAAGAAATTAAAAGCTTTTAGATCTGAGTGCCAGGTGTCTGGAAGCACCTACTAGAAGAAGGCAACTCTGGTTATAGCTAACATCATATTTGTACTCCCTTCCTTTCACATATAAAAGTCTCATTTTTTAAAATGAGTTTCCACAAGCAGCCAACTTCTCCTCCCAACAGAAAAATGGCACGAAGACAAAATAAAGACACTGCCCTACCAGCTTCTTAAGTCTCCTTCCAGTAAACACAACAAAGCCTTACAGTATCTTTCGAAGTCCCCAGCTTCTTCAGCCCATCCAGAGGGAGGAGATCTGCAGAATCCTTGTGAATAAACTGAACCGCCTGCTTCATCCTCCTCTGCTGGCGGAGAGACGCCGCTTCCCTTATCTCCACTTCTTTTCTGCTCGGCTCTGTCAGGATACCCGAATAAAACATCTTTGCGCCCGCGTATGGCTCGCTCCCTGAAGATGCGCCGCTCGCAGAGATGGAGCCGGGGAGATGCTTTATCGGCCGCTCTTTATATCCGGAGCCTGGTGACGTTTGGAGACCGGCAGGTGCTCGGGCCGGCGCCGAGGGAAGGAGGGGTTGGGCACATCGCAGTACGCTGCACAAACAACGCCGGGGGAGATCAGGCTCGGTCTAAGGGAATAAATCGGCGCCGTTCCTCCCCGCTGCCTCTCCGGAAAGCACGATGAGGCACAGGCGTTCGACGGCTCTCAAAAGTCCTCCAGCAGCCTCCTGGACAGAAAGGAGCACCGGCATGGGGCTTCGAGAGCTGCAAACAGCCCCAGGAGCCAGCACACCTCCCAGGCAGCCCCTGCAGGCGCGGCTGCTGTCTGCAGTGTCAGACAGGTGACGGCTGCCCAGCACCCATGAGGTCCTGGGTGCCGCTGCCCCCCAGGGCTGGGGGGTCTGCAGAGTCAGACGGGTGACGGCTGCCCAGCACCCATGAGGTCCTGGGTGCCGCTGCCCCCCGGGGCTGGGGGGATGCAGCCCCACAGAGACTGTGCAACTGGCCATGCTGAGCTTTGCTGCCTTACCCCTGGGGCTGGAAGGGTCAGGGCAGGCTCTGGATGCCCCTGGCCTCACCAGAGCGTTGCTGGCACTGATCTGCATCATCACTGTCTACTCAAGTCCCCAGGCAGACTGTCGCAAAAATTGTCCCAGCCAAATTGGAGAGCCTTAAATGTGGTTTTTCACAGGATTTCTACCCCCATCAAATATTCAGGTGCAGCATAATTTGACTAATCATTAGCATTCCCACTACTGATCATGAATCAGCTTTGCAAAGCAGCTAGTTTTGCAGCTTTCTTACTGCTTGTCTAATGATCCAGATGTCGCTGGAGTCAGTCTTGCTCTAGTTACTTATCTCTGAAACACCCCCAGCACTTTCTTGGATCAAAGACATGTTAGAGGATGATGATGCTGGCATTGCCACGGCTGTCCAGGGGTATCATTATCCTTCATGGGCAACTCTAGGCTCCCAAGAAGCAAAGTCCTTATTTCTAGGACCAGGCTGTCCTTTAACTTGTTTTACTTAAAGCAATAACTTGAACAATACTGCAGTCTCCAGTAAAATTCTACTACCTCTTTACATTACAGCATGCAACGTGAACTGATATACATTAACAACTAAATACACTTTCATACTAAAAAGACTGATTGATATAATAGTGAGAGAAGGAATATTTCTTAACAGCACATGTAGATTTCTTCCACTACAACAGTGAGTGAAGGCAGCAGGTGCTCACCTGGACTTTCTGCCTTCCAAGCAATTTGTTGCAGGGAACAGGTGCAGAAAAAATGCAGCTATGCCTCAGATAGATAGTACAGATCTGGAAACAATCCACGTGGGTTTACATCTTGTTAAACTAAGAGAAAACTTTGATGCACTAGGTAAAGCACGAGAAAAGCAGAGCTTAGCCCAGGATTTATGCCAAGTTTGACTTCCAAGGCTCTTCTACCTTTGTGAGGAACTGGGGCATTTACCCAGTTATGCTCTTCCCCACCAGCAGAGCCTGGACTCACACTGTCCATCATCAAGACACCACCAGTCTTTGGCCAGCTTCAGGGAACCACTCCTGTCACTGACAGGAAAGGGAGACCAGGGAAAAATATTTTGGAAGGAGACCCAAAGTAACACGGAACACAGAGAGGGAAAACAGGGGTTCCCTTGAAAGCAGCCAGGGAAAGACATTCCCTTTGCAGCAACTGAGGTATGTGGAAAACTAAATGAATGAAAGCAATGAGAACAGTAAGAAGGCAGAGTTGCTTTAAACCGCAGCACCAGTTTCTCCTTCCTCCCTTCCCTGCGAGCTGCTGCCAAGCTCTGAGCAGGGAGGGGGCCAGGAAGGATCCAGCCCCAGCAGCCAGGAGCTGCAACTGGCCCTGCTCACCTTCACCCAGCCCCAACAGCACAGACCAACCTCCTATTGCTTTAGCTCAGCGCATTTCAAGTGTAAATCTTATGAGATATGAACACACATGAACACAGTGGTCCCTTTGCAGGAGGATCTCTGACAGCAGCGCCCACACCACTGGCACCCCAAAGTTCCCACTCCTGGCATGGGGAGTGGGGCTGTCACTGAGCAGGGCTGATGCCAGCTGCTGTGGTGATGCCAAAACAGCAACACTCTGTGGGTAAACTTATACATCTGAGCTCTGCAGCCATGGACAGGCTGTGTATGTCTGGCCCTTCCTCACATGACCTGGAAGAGAGGGGGAAAAAATCAGATGAGGATGCAGAATGCCATAAAACCTGAGCCCTTTATTTCACAGCCTCACATAAAGACCATTACGCATGAGCCAGGCCAAGCTCAGTGAAGATGTCAGCATGCAGAAGGATAACAGGGCTGACATCTGAAGAGATAATTTTTATTCCCCATGCTGACTCAGCCTCATTACCTGACAGGACCATTGTTCCGCTATGGGCACACATAGCCAGGAGGATAAAAGCACCTTATTTTTCACCTTGGGAGCTATCTGGCACTCTTCCAGTTGATTAAATAAAGATATATGACTACATCCACATTCTCCTGAAGGCAAGGAGGCACAGAAGGAAGCAGAAGGGCTGCTACTGAAACCAGGAGGCAATTTTTAATATAAAAGCTCCATGGAGTAGCAGCACTTTACCTGAGGTACTAGCAAATGCCCAGTCAGCTCTGGCTTATGGCAAAAAGAGTAAAGCTTCAAGCACAAGTGGAGCATGAAAAGCTCCCTCACACAGCAGCTCCGAGGCTGCAGCCTGCATTTCCATTCAGCACACAAGCATTTTGTCTGAGCCCTGCAATTTCACTTCTACTCTATGGGATAAATGTACCCTATGACAACAGATCAGAAGAAAATCTGCTCAGTGCTCAAGAGTGACAAATGAGATAAAGGCCTAATTCCCCTCTTGATTTTTAATCCTGTGCAAGAGGAAAGTAGAAGCAGCAGTAAGTTATCTGCCCAAATTATGCAGGATTCACACTGAAACAGGGGTTCAGTTTAGAGACCTCAAACCCAGTGGTTTACTTCCAAATTGGTCATTTGTTTGCAACAGATTAGCCAGTACCATTTCTCTCCCTCCCCATATGACGTGTCTAAATAGGGGCACATTTCAGAAAAATTGCCATCCACTCACTGGAAACAGGCCTGTGCATGATGACTGTCCCTCACTCAAGAAAAGCTTCAAGGAACAAAACCACTTTTCTTGCTCTTTCCTGCCTTCAGAGCAGCATGGAGCATCCCTCTGCAACTCCAAACGAGGCCAGCGTCAAAAGAAGCTTCACAGTGATGCGATGGAGCCTGGGATTTGGCCCTGCCCTCCAGGACAGGCTGGCTCTGCTGGAAAGCTGAGATGCTGGTTGCTGCCAGCACGGATGGGTGGCACACATTGCCAGACACTGGAGGCAGGTGGCCCTGCAGGTACCAGCAGAGCTGCAGGTTTGAAGTGAACTCTGTCCTGTGCCCAGGGCATCTGTCGGCCCAGGAAAGCTGAGGACAGAGGTGCTTTTGTCCTCAGTTTTGAAACCCATTGCAAAGAGCAAACAAGGTGAAATGGTGCTTTCCCCGGACTTTCCGACACATCCTTTGCCATCACAGCTGAGGACAGGGAAGGCAGCACCAAAGGGCAGCACAAGCACCCTTGGAGAGAGTGTAGAGGATGCACAACTTTGATGAGCTTATCGGCTGCCCTACCTGGCAGACACAGTGACACCGGTCCTGCCTGCAAACGCAATTTGCTTCACATGTGATGGAGGCTGAGCTAAACCCCAGCTATGTTATACCCCCATTTACAGCCTGTTTATGCTGGCTCAGAACCCAGTCACACTTGCAGCTTAATCAGCACGAGGAAAGAAGAGCTGTGGAGTTTTGTTCACACCCCCATTTCATCTCTCCTCTCGGTGAAGAGGAAAGCAGCGGCAGGCAACACAGGAAGGGGGTCAGTCCCTTTTTTTTCTTTTCCTTGATTTCTCATCTTTCCCTAAAAAGAAGGGATTTGTTAGTGGTTGCCATGCCCTGAAGAAATGCAGAGATGCCCCAGAAAACTCAGAAGAAAGGACAGAGAGGTATAATTTAACAGAAACAGAAGCAGCGGCAGCAGGCAGTAGGTCCAAAAGGAATAATTTACCCCAGCAGAAAGAGAAAACTTTAGAGAAGCAGATTGCAGAGAAAATACTGAAGAGCTCCAGAAAATGAGACCACAATATTTGATGTAGAAAAAGAAGTTATTCTGTCCATCAGTGAATCAGTAAGGGTCAGATCTATTATATTCAGGCATATAACTGAAATAATTTGGAGACTACAAACCAGTCCTTTTCTAAAAAGGTTGGCTGCAAAAAAATCCAGAAGGATTCTTAATCATCATTTGTAGCAAGACAAAGACTACAGATAGAGCTGGACAAATCCTCTAACATAAAAAGGTAGAATCAGTTTGAGATTCCTGAGAGATGTGGCCCATTTCATACAGTAACTCCACGCTCACTTTCTGTATTGCCAGTGCTGACCAAGGGAAAGGATCTCCTGGGCTGGGATATGGGCCCCATCACAAGCACAAGCACCTCATGGACACAACTTTTCCCAGGGCAGCTCTCCCTACTTATCCATGGTGCAGCTCCAACCTCCTTTCCCCTGTTTCCCATGTTCTGTGTGGTGCCTGAGCTGGTGGCAGCAGGCATAGAGCAGGGGCACAGATGACACTGCTTTCAGGAACCAGATACTGTACAGCTTCTCCCAGGAGAATAAACTGCATTTATCTGTCTAGTTCTCTTCATATACAGAAGCAGGAGCTGGATGATAGTTTCAGGAACACAAAAGCTGCACATGTCAAACCAGGAGATTAAAATAGCTAGTCTTGCAAGAGCTCCCTTACCTTTATTTTTCCTGTTTTAAAGAGGCTGAAATGTGCTTCTAAAAAACATTGAAATCATAGGAAGAGTTGGTCAGGAAAACAAATGATGCATTTTCTAGTGCCTTCTACCATGTACCTCAGTGACAACTAACTTCTGTCTAGGAGCTGTTTGTGCCGGATGGAGGTCCTGCCTCTGGAGTTTTCAACCAGCACACTGGTGACTGTGCTGCACTGGGAAAACTGGCTGAGCCCCTTTCAGGACCCACATGAGCCAGGGAAGAAGCTTTGGGTTCCATGTGCCAACAGAGAGGCAGATGAGGGATTTGGGACAGGGTGCCAAGGGGAAAGGGAGAAGCTGGCAGGTGACTTGCCAAACACTGGGGAAGGGATAAGAGAACAATAGGCACAGGGGTTAGCATGGCAGACAGAAAGCCTGGCCCCCCAGCTTCCACATCTTAGACCATCAGGAACAACCACAGCCCTTAATGGAGGTGCTGGTGGCTGCTCTGCATTGGACACTGCACTGCTCCTGCTCAAGGGTGAGGGAAAAGAGTGAGGTTTCCTCCAAGACAAGCACCAGACACAACTCAGAACACGGTGCTGCTCAGAAATCAGCTGCATGCACGAGCACAGAGATGGCCACAGAGTTTCTCATGGAGTTGAAGACACCAGGGAACTTTCTTCTCAAGCAAAAAGACAAATTCGTATCTGTCTCTGTCTCTGCAGATGTCCCAGGTATGGCTTTCTTCAGGAACTTCACCTGGGCAGGTGGGCAGGGAATGGTGTACATAGAGGGCAGGTTATTTCTCCCACTATGTACCCACACCAACCTCTTTTTATTATGTGCAATGGTAAAATTATTTCAGTATAAAATTTTCAAAATGATTAATTTTAAAAAACATTAATATATGCTAGTTCTCACCCTAACATATATATGTTAGAGTTGAACTGCAAATATTTGTTTTGAAGTAATCTACACATATATTCAAAGTGCCAGCCAGAACTACATCACTCAGACTTCCCAAACCTCAAGGGATTTCACTTCTGTCCTGCAAAAGGCAGCCTGTGTGCTGAAGGCTTCCTCTGCTGCTGGGCATTCCACGCCATAAATTTTACATTCAGGTCATTAAAAATATAGGAGGGGTCTTGTTAAGGCTAAACCATCGAGAGTCATTTCACACTATACAAGCCCGGTTTCCTCGCTTCTTTCCAACTTTCCAGAAGCCTGACATCTAGAGACCAAGGAGCAGTTGGGCTGGACACACAGGAATGCTGCTGCTGCTGCTGCTCAGAATTTCTGAGCTCTGAAAGGCAGGAGGAAGAGGGCGCTGCTCTTCTTCCCATCAGGTTCTATGTCAGCCCAGCAGGAACTGCCAAGAAATAACAGGGAGTCTGTTGCTCCCCGAAAGGCACGGGGCTGGTGGGATGAGGTGGGGCTGGGTCTAAGGGGTAGGAGAGGGCAGGGAGACCCAGGAGACAAAGGCTTATCGCTGGGTTCTGCAATGAAAAAGATCACATGTATGATCAAGCAACGTGGTTGGGATGCCCTGGCTCCTCCTAGAGCCAGTGAATGCTGCTGTGTGATAGCTGCACTCAGTGTCCCTCCCCAGACCCAGCTCCGAGTGCCTGGACTAAGCAGAGCTTAACAACAAACTGTAAAATCAGAGATGGTACCCAAGGAGCCCGCTGGGGTGAACAGCAACCACCCCACAGGTGGAATTTTGCTGTTTGCCTCTTGAAACAGTTCGCACCAAAGGATTACGGGCTCCCCACATCCAGGGAGCTGCAGGAGGCTTTCACTGTCATTAACCATGGGACTGATGACACCTAAAAAGCAGAGTATCCGAGACATTGATAAACAGCCATTGCAAGACTAAGAAGAGCTCCCAGTTTTCTTCAACAGAGATATGCCATTGTTTTTACCCATATATTCCTTACCCCTTTAGCAATTTTCTCCCTTTCTTCAGGCCAAGGGACAAAGGCTCTGCACAGCACCCACTACAAAGCCCAGCCATGCTAGCAGCCAGCAATCTTTCAGTGATTTATGGACACAAAGGAATCTATTCTTGGTCTAAATACTCCAATACAACAATCCATTTCTATCCACCAACACATTTAAGTACTTGTTTAAATGCTTTGCTGAATGGGAATTACATGCAGACCACTCTCCAGGCAAAACACCTCCTTCCCAGCATGGTGAAAAGTCACTCCTTAGTACACAAAATATCAGTATGCACACAAAATCACGTGTGATATTAGAGCAACAGCATGGAAGCAAAGACTTTTCAGTGTTTAAGGTATGTGTTACCCTGGGATATTTGAGACATCTGTATTTGCCTTTAGATCTGTGTGGCTAATTAAACATAAGGCAGCTGGCCAAATTTTTCCTTGTGTCAACACCTTGAACATCAGTGGGGATACAGCAGGGATACATGATACCCAGGATGACATACCTGCCTAGATACAGTTATGGAAGTAATCTACTGACCCAATCCTAACTTGGCAGAAAGAAGGTTTAAATATTTACCCATCAATTCATAGAATCATAGAATCAACTAGGTTGGAAAAGACCTCCGAGATCATCAAGTCCAACCCTTGACCCAACACCACTGTGGTTACTAGACCGTGGCACTAAGTGCACCAGGGACCGAGAATTCACCACCTCCCTGGGCAGCCCATTCCGATGTCTGATTACCCTCTCTGAAAAAATTTTTTTCCTAATATCCAACCTAAACCTCCCCTAGCAGAGCTTAAAACCATGCCCTCTTGTCTTACTGCTGGTTGCCTGGGAGAAGAGACCAATCCCCACCTGGCTACAACCTCTTTTCAGGTAGTTTCAGAGAGTGATGAGGTCTCCCCTGAGCCTCCCCTTCTCCAGGCTGAACAACCCCAGCTCCCTCAGCCTCTCCTCACAGGACTTGTGCTCCAGTCCCTTCACCAGCCTTGTTGCTCTTCTCTGGACCTGCTCCAGCACCTCAATGTCCTTCCTGAACTGAGGGGCCCAGAACTGGACACAGTACTCCAGGTGTGGTCTCACCAGCACTGAGTACAGGGGAAGAATCACTTCCCTGGACCTGTTGGCCACACTGTTCCTGATCCAGGCCAGGATGCCATTGGCCTTCTTGGCCACCTGGGCACACTGCTGGTTCATGTTCAGCTTCCTGTCAATCCAAACTCTCAGGTCCCTCTCTGTCTGGCTGCTCTCCAGCCACTCTGTCCTCAGCCTGTAGCACTGCAGGGGGTTATTGTGGTCAAAGTGCAGGACCCAGTACTTGGCCTTGTTGAACCTCATCCCGTTGGAATCAGACCATCTCTCCAGCTTGTCCAGTCCCTCTGCAGAGCCCTCCTACCCTCCAGCAGATCGACACTCCCCCCCAACTTGGTGTCATCTGCAAATTTGCTAATGGTGGACTCAATCCCCTGCTCTAAATCATCAATAAAGATGTTAAACAGAACTGGGCCCAACACTGATCCCTGGAGGACACCATTAGTGACTCGCACCAACTGGATGCAGCCCCGTTCACCAGCACTCTCTGGCCCCGGCCCTCCAGCCAGTTCCTAACCCAGCACAGAGTGTCCCTGTCCAAGCCATGGGCTGCCAGCTTTAAATTGCCACACACATGGAAAAATGGCTTTTCATTTTCTCCCTTTTACTTTCAAACCACTAAATTATTCCCAGAAACAACTGGCACCCTGGGCAAGTGCCCACAATGGACCGTGAGAAGACCATATCACATTCGTTTCCCACTGGGATCCTGATAGTCAAGGTGCTTATGTCCAGGGTTTTCCTCCCCATAACCTCGTGTCTGCATTAGTGTGCAATGCATGCTGGCTCCAGGATAAAAGATGGAAGCTATGGAAGCGTGTGAGGCCACAGATTCAGCACTCTGCCCTCACCATTCAATGACAGGACTGAAGTAATCACTGAAACTTGAACTGAGAATGAGAGCAAACCAAGGCAGCCCAAGAGGGAGCAAGATCAGAAAAGTGTGGCAGCTTATACAGCAGAAGGGGTCTTCTAAATCTCCTGGTTTTGGATGACAAGTTTAGAGCTGGCAGAGGTATCTGAAAGGTCCCTGCCACAGGGGGGAACTCTTAGTCCTGAAAGGAGTTACGCAAACTTTTTAAAAGCTCACTGGTTTTATTGGCTTTCTAGCTAGAGAACTTCCCTCTGGCCAAGTACAAATCTGCTGCAAAGGCATTTCTCATTCCAGATGCTTTGGAGTGGTATGATTCCTAAATAGCAGTACTTGAGGAGAGGGAGGGGAAACTCCTCAGGCAAGCTCTTGTGGAATTTACCTCACAGAGAACACAAATCTCAGAACATAATTTAAAACCTTGCCAAAAAAAAAAAAAAAAAATCACTCTCTCTCTGGAACAGGAGAAGTACAGGTCAGCTCTGAAACAGTACTGCCTTGTGAAGGGTTCCTTGTATGGCTTGCCCAGTTTACCAGGTGATGGTGACAAAAATAACAAACTCCAGCGATGAAGTAAGCAAGTGAGGTTGAACAGAATTGGAATTTCCCAGCTCTTCTGCAAAAGCCCTGAGAACAGGTGCTTGCTTCAACTCGTGCCAATGTGGGATTCACCAAGGAACAACATTCTTACTATGCTTTTTAAAAGACTGACTGTGAACCTCTTCTGCCGCTACCAGTTAAAGGCCTATTCATAGAGGGATTTCATTTGACAAATATTTCCACCTTCTTATGGAGCTCAGATCTAGGACAGCTTTGCACTTCTCCTTCAGAAGAGAAGAGAAGGGGGTGGCTTGTTTTGTATAGGTTCTTTATCAAGTCTGGATTCACTCTAGTTTTACAACAGACGAATAGTCAACTAACTCAGGATTTGAATGGTATAAGTTAAAAAAAAAAGTATATAAATTTTGGAACTTAAAACATTCAAATCCTGAGTTCATCAAATGTATCAAAATATCTTTATTTTGGAACTTTAAGATAAATCAAAATCTGAGCCTAAGATATTTACAATATCCTTTTAAGATAAAAATATGATTTACATCAGCATTAGAGAGGAGGTCACCACAGTGTTAGTCAAACACAGGATCTCTCACCTCTGTGGAGCCCTTATGTTTATTTTATGAAGCCGAGACTCCAGCACTCTCAAGTGCTGCAAGTATAAGTGAGCTACCATTGTACCCTCCTCCCAGGGCAAATGCAGAACTGCAGCAACTCCTAACTGGTAAGAGTTAGTCAGACATGTTACTGGATACTCAGTGCTAATATTTGTGCACACACAGAACCATCAACAGTACTTCAATGTAGCTCTCCTAACACAGGGGTTGTGTTTGCCATGTTGTGATTTGGTTAAATATCTCCACCTTCAAGTCTAGTCAGCTGAAAGATACTTTAGCTCACACTATGCCCAAAAAGGAAGGCAGCTGCCCCAGGAGAGCAGGAGCAGGAGCACTGAGGGTATGAATGTTGAGACGGTGCTTTGAGGTGTTTCTGCCCTACCTTGGGTATAATTTACCACAAGATCATCTGTCCAACCACTGATAGGAGTCAAGCTGTGATCAAGCTGAGCAACCAAATGACGAGGAAATCAGTAGCTGACTACACACACCATTTCATTTTCAAAGACAAATGTTCAAAGTTCATTATTGACATCTGTAAAAACTGAGTCAAGAGAGTGATGGGGTCAGGCAGAGTGCCAGAATCACTCACTGTTCTCAGAAGTAAATAACAGTAACTGAAGTTACACATTCACAGCCCATTTCCTTCAGCTTCCTTTGAGGTTTACTCTGCCTGGAAATCAACAACTGTCAACCCGCACATTTCCTCACTAGTAATTTGGAAAAGAAGGGGGAATGGCCTTGATCAACAGCCAGAATTCAGTTCAGAAGAGGGTCTCATCCCACTGCAACCTGAGGAGGAAACCTGGCTCAGGAGCATGCATCTTTCTAGGTCCCATATTTGTATGTTGTTATAAAAATAGAATAACTCAAAATACAAGGTTATTTACAAAGTCAGTCTCTGCTCTTCAAAAAGATTGATCAGAGGCAGTGGTTGGGAACAAGAGCTGCTGAGATAACAAAGCCCCAGTTTCAATCCACTGTCTGTTTTAGGTCTCCTGCTGCAGAAAAACCATCCAAACCCAACCACTGTTTGTCAGCAGGGACTGTAGCAGTTTTTATCTTTTTTCGGGCCACATGCTGCCCTCTCGTGGGAAGCCCTGCTGATGGTACCCTGCTGCCTGGGCACATTCCTGAGCCCTGGGGCAACACCACAGGGAGCTGTGTGTGCCAACAGCTCCAGGAACAGCAGCTTCAGGTAGGCCACCACAGCCTACGCCTCTTTATCACAGCTCCCCAAACCCTCTAAAATCTCCTTATTTGAGCCCCTTCCCAATATTCCAGGCAAGAACAGACCCCGAGAGATGTCTTAGGGAGGGATGAGGCTCTAGTATCCCACATGAATGTGTGCCAGAGCATGTGTCCCGAACAACCCTAAGCCAGACCGTCATCTTCATCAGATTTTACTTCTCCATTCCTGCATGTGGAAACACACCTTGCTGGGATAGAGCACTGAAGGCCTTTGTTATCCACTCCAAGAGCAAATGGTCAAGTTGAACATGTGTCCTGCACAGACCTGAGACAGGTATGTGTGATGTGCTTATTTCAGCACTGCTACATCCCTCTCACACCACAGGCACTGGCTGCAGGGCTTTCTGGACCAGCTGAGGAAGACAGCAATGCCTGCAGTGTTGAGCATTCAGTTCCTAGAGCTAAGTTTCCTTATCCCAGTGAATGCAGTTGCTGTTCTCAGCATGGATGAGCCTTTTCAGGGTTTTATTTTTGTAAGTTTGCTGAGAGAATTAGCACCTACGGGAGCTGGGGCACAATAGTTGTGCTATGTAAGCCAGACAGGCTCCCTGAGCACTTTTCTGCCAGTCCTGTTTTTAATAA
Source organism: Manacus vitellinus (assembly GCF_001715985.3). NCBI lineage: Eukaryota > Metazoa > Chordata > Aves > Passeriformes > Pipridae > Manacus > Manacus vitellinus. The sequence continues at coordinate 5,962,879 of NW_021940291.1, forward strand.
CTGGCACCTCCCAGCTTTTCCATGCAGCCCCTCACACTAGCAGTACATCAGTAACAGCAAATTGGGGGCCACCTGAAATTCATGAGCAGTGCTTGCTGGACACAGAGATGCTGAATTCACAGTTTTCTGAAACACTTTCTTAATTTCGACTTTAAACCTCACGAAAATCATGGCCCACTCTCTTACCCTAAGCTTCTTTCCATGGCTGGGTTTTACTCCAGGCAGCACCTCCAGAAGCCAGGTGAGCTGGGATTTTGCAACAGGTCTTCCACCTGGTGACAGCTACAGAGCCTGGTGTACTTGTTCTGTACACAGCGACAAGCAACCCCCAATCCCTGGCTCTACATCCAGAGCAAACTATGGCTCCCTGTGCACCACACTGACAGCAAACAGGGCATGACTAAAGGACTTTCGGTACTTCCAAAGGGAAATCTGAGGTGTGTTTGAAGCTTCATTTGCTCTTCTACTTAAGCCCCACCAGGTATTCTCATGTAGAACGCACTACACCCACCCTACCTGGCATCCCACACCTCCTGAGTTCACATCCTGGGCCAGCTCGCTGCTTTTTCTTAAACTTTCCCTCATATATTTCTGCTCAAGAACTGTATTCTTTTGATTCTCCTTTCATGAAAGCTGTTGCACACATGACTATCTTATTGTCAAATACATATATAACACAAACACACAGAGAGAGGCACATAGATGTGTGTATCTACACTTCTCCATCTCCTGAACTTATTTCCAGATAAAGCTCCTTCATCCAACTCACATCAAGGCTCCTGCCCATGCTCAGTATTTTTTGTTCCATTTCTTCTAACACAGCAAGAAGGAAAGAATGCACGAAAACACGTTTAGGATACCACTGCTATATTTGACTCAGGCCCAGAAGACAAAGCTTGCTCTCTACATCTAGTCAGGCCAAAACTTGCCCTGAAAAACATAGGTGTTTCATGGATGTTTGTAGTGTTCTTGGCATTACATGCAACACTTGAACTAAGAACTACTAAACAACAAATTGCATCTCAAGTGACCACTTCAGAATATTTCAGCTTCCAGTGCAACTTTCTCCTTAAAACTATGAACTCTTTATTTCCTGATCCCCAGAATCATCACAAATGAGGGATTTCATGGCATATGATTTGTAAGTCTACATTTCCTATTAAATAAACTTGCTCAAGAAAAAAAAAAAAAGAAGGCTTCTGTTGCATCAGATCAAGCTTAGCAGCTAAAGTGAGGGAGTTTCCTTAATGAATTCTGTATTTATAGACATGTTCAGTAAGGAAAAAGATTTCAAGGTCATCTTTTCTGACCTATTTTTTTTTTTCATTCTGTACTAAACAGGCTTTATTTTGTAGAATTCGAGAAACTATTATTCTTCAAAATATGCTTAATCAGAGTAAAAACTTCACTAACATACACATTTTTAAACAGAGAAGGATTCTTTTTTTTTCCTTTTTAACGCTTAAAGTGATTTAATAAGGTTATTTAAAAGAGCAATGTGCAGAAAGTCATACATATTTTGCACTGACTTGGAGGAAAAACTAGATGAACTTACCGACTGAGCAGAATCCATCTCTTGAATTCTCTTGCTCCTCCTGTTTCCCCCACAGGTGTTAATATTTGTGTCACTGCTCACGGGTGTTCCACAGTGCCAGCAGAATATATGTTGTGGAAAGCAGGGTTCCAGAACAGACAGTGAAAATCTGCCTATGAGCAAGAGTTGTTCAAACTGAACGGGCAGTTGCAGGATGTGAGGTAGGACAGGCTGGTTCCAGGGATCCCCAGAAACAAAACTACTTGTACCAGCCCTGAGTTTGGCTCAAGTTCTTTAAGAAGTACTCGTCTCCTCCAGCAGGAGCCTTGCACAAGTACAGTTTGAATGGAGCAGCAGTCAAAGGAAGAGTGGAAATATACAATTTAGTTGTGACAGGTTTTGCACTCCACATCTATTGCGTTTACAGGATGTCATCTATATGCATGATAGAAGAAGCATTTGCATTTAAGCTTATTTAATTCAGAAATATTTGTGGACCACTATCCTTGCATTCTGTTACAAAGGATTATCATAATACCATTCCTTCCTGCTTACCAACAGCAGACCTCCTCTGATTCCTTGGATTTAAATAAGCTTCAAGTCTTGCTCTCTGTATTTTGCTATTAATTATTTCTGTTATGTAAACACCCAAAGGTCTCAGTCAGAATTTCAGCTCCCACTGCTCTGGGAGTTCACAAGATAGTTCATATTGACATTCCCTGTCCCAGAGGGTATCTGGGCAGTCATGTGTCCATCATTGCAATCCACCACTGGCAACATTCATAATATCAAGAAGAATATTTAAATAACAGTTTTCCGCTGTGATTAGCCTGTAGTCATCATACTTTTCCATGACCTCTGTATCCCTGTATATCATTTACTCTTCTGTCTTTGCCACATAAACCAATGTCACCTTTTTACAGCAAACAGCTGAATTACACAGTTGTGCCTTCCAAAACCACACCAAATGAGCCCAGGTGGCTACATTCAGTGGAATACAGATCAGTTCTTGTCATTGTGATCAAAGGAAGTAAAGGGTCAAATAAGCAATTGAATAAATTAAGGAGAAGATATTTAGATTACTTTTATAATTTTGGCAGACTGACTACAACTAATAATCTCAACATATCAAAAAATCCCAAAACCCAGAAAAAGTATTAAAAATTATTGTTATAGATTGACTCATTTACAGTTTCATATGACTTAATTCTATTTTTTAATTTGAAGAACTTAAGCTACTGAATTTAATGGCACTGTGTTGTAATCTTAAAAATATTCTGGGAACTTGTGTCTTAACACAGGTTTTCTCTTTGTTTTCTTTGGTTTGGTTTGTTTTTTTTAATCTTTTTAAGTTTAAACAAGGTAGTTTGGTGGGGGTTTTTTGTGTGTTCAATTTCAGCTTTATAGGAAAAAAATCAGATGGATCTACAGAATAATAAAATACTTTGGAGTCACCTTAAGTTGTTTATTCTGTCTTCACGTAGCTTGTTACAAGAAACCAATTAACTCCAGCTCATCATATAGGAAACATTTTTAGAATAATTATTAGAATTAATACCAGGATAATTCTGGTATTATACTAGCTAGAATGATGTGCACCACTAAATATGTGAAGAATTGTATCTTTATGGGTATAGATGCAGGCTAGTATTATACTACATGAAACAGAATGCTATGGTAAGCAGATGTTCCCGGGATAAAGTCTATCTGATGTGCAAAAACTTGCTACACATCCATTAATTTTGTCACAATACTATTGTTTAGCACAGCAAAGATAACAAACTACTACCCAAGAACTTCACGCAACTAAAAGTTCACTGGTTTATTTCTCTTACCAAGAGTAACAGTCTGAAACATTTTACATTAATTTACAGTCATGAACAAGATCCTTATGCTTATCTCATGTAGGTGACATTAAGTCACCCAGTTAACGCTAATTATTATTTCAGAAAGTAAATCTTGTTTTATAAGGTTAAACATTTTTTGAATCATTTGTTGCCAAAACACAACAGTCTACAACCACACAGAAAGTAGAAATTAAAATTTCTACAGAGCCACTACCATCACTATGAAGATACAATGCCAAGTGTTTACAACATTCTGCAAGTTATCACTTCTCCCAGCATTTAAGAGAGCAAAAATTCCCTCTTCACTTTTTACTGTACACACAGGAACTACAGTAAAAGAGGAAATTTTGATTCACAATGTTAGATCAAGGGTAACAGAAGTGCTTCTGAGTCATTTACTTTTAACGTAGAAAATGAACAGGGCTGTGGAAAAATAAGGACTCTCCTCGAAAAAAGGGCAGGTTTTCCCCTCGGCCTCTGCCCGTACACCAGACACACACACTCCTCTCCTTCCACAGACAGTAGCAAAAACGGTCTGTGCTCATGGGGCATCAGAGAAGCAAAGCTGAGATCCACTGTACAGACCTGAGGTGAGATGTGGGTCCCAGGCAACCATGCAGAGCTGGAACTGTGGGACTGCAAGAGGAGGTGGAGTGCAATGAACCCAGAGCTCGAGTCAGTAACTCATGCACAGAGCAAGAAAGCCCTATTTCACCAATTAGAAACTTTTGAAGGTCTCACAGCTTTGGTTATTCTCAAACCCTTGTTGAAACCAATCACTGATTCGTGTGTCACTCAGCAACACACAACAGAACCGTTCAGATCTGTAGCCTTCCTGGGAGGGAACACAGCAAGAACTGTGCTGCTTCCTTTGGCAGCGAGCACAGACACCACAGCAAAGCCACTCCGCTGGGCTTGGCCCAAAGCTGGCACACCATGGTCACTCCCAGTGCCCCACTACCAGAGCAGAACTGCAGCATCTCAGAGTGCTCCACTGCCACACAGAGATGGCTGGTGGGTCACTGGGACTCACTGACACACTGCATCTGGCGTGGGAAGCCTCCAACAGCAGTGGGGTAAGGGCTGTGCAGCCAGAGGGAAACTCTTGAAATACTTTCCTGGGATCCCCCCATGACAGTACACTTCCTCACAGATGCAGCAAAGTCTTCTCACCACCCTTCTGCCTGTTTTGGCATTCCTCAGCCACTCCTCTCACCAATCACACTGCCTCATACCTTCTTCCAGAAAACCCCTGTCCTCCCTCCCCCCAGAGGCAGCAGGATGCTGTTCAGGACTGGTTCTCCCCCTACCCAAGCCCATTTCCTTCTTTTGCTGCAGGCCTGGCAGCCCTGTTTCTGGAATGGACATCCACCACCTTGCCACGACATCCACCAGCAGCAGCTGCAGCCAGTTAGGACACAGCTCTCCCTCTCTTGGTAGCAGGACAAATCATTTTCCTCCTCTGCCCAGACCACGGCAATTCCTCCACAGCAGCAGCAAGAGGAAGACAGTGTGCCATCCTGAGAGACTCTGCTCCCCAGCTGTGGCCAAAGCCATGGCCCCTTCCCATCACACCATGGCCAAGACATGTCCTTACCACACACAGGCTGCATTGCCTCACGCTGCAGAGCAGGGCTGCCATGGCACGGCAGATCAGCCAGGTTGCATTTGGGAATACCCATTTGCTCCCAAAAGTGCAGGGAAGAGATTCAGACCCCGGCTCTTGATGAGGGTTCCCTCTGTCACACTGTGGACGTGGTATTATTCACATACAACAGTCAAATACCACATACCAATGCAACAAAACCCAGGAGATCTGACTCCACACCCTAGGAAAGGGAGCATTTGTCCTGGCTACATTGTGAAATGCCGGTACCTTTCCTAAGGTGGCACAGAGAGGGAGTTTGGTGTCCACTGCACCCCTTGGCACGGCCAGTGACCAAAAGACAGAAGTCATAAGTCCATTTGCAAATGTGTGGGACTGCGGCCAGCTTCCTTCAAAGCAGAAGGCCCCCAAGGTACATTATTCTGAGGGAATGGATTGCACAGCCAGAGGACATGTAAGTGTGGACAGAAAAGCACTGAGACAACATTTTGATCAACACGGTTCTCCTTAGAGGCCCTCTCAGAATAGCCTTCTCTCACACAGGAAACAGAGCCTGAGGAAAAGGACACAGAGCTTGAGAATCTTGAACAGCATTTTGCCATAGACAACTCCTGCGGCCACAGTCTGGCTGAGTCATTGTACCTCTCCTTCTCTCTAGTCAGATAGGGAAAGCAGCCCTTCTCTGCTCAACACGGCCATTGCAAGGTGCTCAGATAAAATGAGGAAGATAAGGATTGAGGCTCATACCTTATCCAGGTTTAAACAGTGATGTACAAAAGCACAATCTATATAAAGCTTGCATTTAAAACCAGGCTTCTGTGTTCAACTGCAGGTGCTCAGAGAACAGAGGTTTTACACTACTTAGAAGATGCCTTGTGCTGTCCCAGACCTATGCACAGGGACAGCACTGGGATTTAGCAAAGAATCTGATCTGTTTTAACAGTTGCAGACGGCCCAAAATGGAAGTGTTCAGTGGGTCAGGGCCTGTTTTCCGATGCTGTGGTGCCCTTGGTTTATTCTGGTATCACTCCATTTAAACAAACAGGTCATTAGCATGGACACAGTGTGAGCCAGACCCCGAACATTCAAGCTAATATTCAACCCTTTGCTTATTCCTCCATATGCTTCATACAACACATAGTACAAATAAAAATTACACCTTGTGCAATTCTTGGACTCACTGGTTGGCTCTGAATTTCCTGCGTAGCAAAAGTTAAGAGAGACATCAATCCTGTTCTCACTTTCAGCGAGACCAAAGATGAACTCAGCTTTGTTGAGGTAACATGCATTAATGGCAGCCCAGGGTTCATCCCAAACCACACTACTTAGCTTGTCTGTCCTCATTAGCTTTTAGTCACTGATGAAGCAACAGGGCAGAGCTCTACAAACTTCTGCTTGGTGCCATTCAGTTACAGATATTATGGGCAGTCTGTAATCCAGAGGCCCATGAAGTATCCTTGGTACCCAACGGGTATTAGCTGGAAAGGAATCAAAATTTTGTTCACCAAAATATTTATATTAGCTGAGAAAGCCAAACTCTGCCAAGAACGGAGCTGGCGAGCTTCCCTGGAGTGTCTCTGCCAGTGTGGAAAACACAGAAAGCACCCCCACCTACCACAGCCCCTCTGTGCATGCCCAGGGCTGGTTTAGCTTTTAAGTACAGTGCCAACTATTTGTAAGGCCTCAAAAATCTGGAAACTTTTGAGCGCAGCAGCCGAATGAAGGATCTTGGGAACATCTCTCTTGACTCTTGGGCTGTGTACTTGAAGTAGTTCTGTGGATGTGCCAACACGTCAAACAATGCTTTTATCAGCTTCTTGTCCTAGAAAAAGGAAAGCAGTATTACAGTAATTCCAGAGAGGAGTTAAGGTCAGTATTACCAAAGTTTAATGACTGTTTAACTCATAAAAGATTATGGGCATTTTACTTTTCAAGTACTAGGGCTTGGAAACTAGTGGAGCAAGGCTGACATTCAGGCCCCAGTGACATCACTGGAGTTTCACATTAGCAGCACCAGGATTTCTTCCCTCCTCATACTTCCAAGAACAGCAAACAAACAAACAAACCACAGAAGAAGCACACACTTGATCTGATATCCAGCAAAATAAAGGTTTGCTTGGGATGAAATGCATTCAACTTGTCTATGCAAGTCCCCTAACTAAGGTCAGAGAAATCCACAAAGAGATATTTTTTGCGCAGGAAGGAAAAACCTTTGCTAATCTACAGGCTACAAGTAGCAGCACCAAGTGCTTCCCCAAGAAATCAAATGCCATGTCCCTCAGTCTGCTCCACCACTTCCTTTCAGCACAGTCTACTGAAAGGGCTATCGTTGCCACAGATTTCCCTAGTAGGTCTGATCCACCTTTAATCCTCCTGGGCAAAGGGTCTCATATCCATTGCTCTGCACAATCAGGATCTCCCGACTGACCCCATTTCCCTGGAGCATACAAATCTAATGCACCAAGGAACAGACCTGATCAGAGCAGGAAGCAAACTCACTCTCACCAAATAACATCATTTTCAATCAGAACCAATATGCTTAGTGGAAGGCATGTACCTTAAGTATTTCTTGATGATTTTCAGATGCATAAAGTCTACCATCCCGAACAATGTCTTCTATTAGTTCTTGGTAATCCTCTATGGGGAATGCACAAGAGAGTAATTTGCAGGTTCACTTCACATACATACTCAATACTTCCCTTGGTTCTTCGGCCCCCAGAAGAACCAGTAGTACTTGGCCCTCATATTAGCAGCCAGAAATTATTCCAAATGCTTTTCTGTAAAGAAACTACAAATACTGTTTACAATGAGAACAGTGTACCATGCTGAGCTGCCCAGCATCAATCTGTCATAAGCAAAAGAAATCATAAAGCACTTAAGAATGTAGTGCACACTGTAACCACCAACTGCACTGCAGGAACCCACCTGTAAAAAACCACAACCTGCTATTGACTTTTTTCCACAGGAAAAGGGATTAAAAAAAGGAGGTAGGGGGAAGCTTTCCCCTGGAAAATTAAGTATCCACTGTTGATGAAACTCTGCAGACTGCAGCAAAGATGACTCCTCCATCATTAATCCAGTGTGAACAGAACATACAATATCACTTCACTTATGCTGAAGTGCAAAGCCTCAGCTCCAGTTTCACTTCTGATGATTCTGGCAAAGACAAGGTGAAAATCTTTCCCCTCAAGCTTTTTTTCAATATAGGTATTTTGCTATCTGATCACAAATGGTAGCAGCAACACGATAAACCAGAGGCACTTGGGCTCTGCCTACTTCCTAACTGGGGGCACTATCGCCACCTGAAGCAACCCAGAACTGGGAAGGCACAAAAGTGCATAAAACTTAGATTCTAGTTCTGAGCTCTGCAATTTGCAGGCCAGAGCCCAAAACCCTAGATCTTTCTTTAGGTCTGTGGAAGGCTGGAAATACAGTGGCACTTAAGACTACAGTGCAATGCAGAATTTCTTTAACTATCTTTAAATGAAAACAGCTACTGGGAACAACTCACAGTGACACTGCTGAGAGCACTGGGCTACCCTGCTGCTTGGGGAGTGGAGTTCTGCACTGCTGCAGCTGCTCTGGTCCACACAGGCTCAGCTGCTCACACCCACTTACCATCATATGTTACATAAGGAACTTGGAATCCTTTGGCACTGTTCCCTTCATTCGACTTGAACTGGATCCACAATTTCTTAGACCTAGAAGTGAAAGCTATGGGGCGTTCGTAGGTTTGACAGGTCTCGTACGTGGTCACTGAGTTGGAAGAAGCTTTCAAAGGAAACACACAATAGGCAGTTATCTGACAGTGCTTCACACTAGCAAACAGTTAGAAAATAGGTTACACTACCATGACAAAAATGCTTGCTGGTGGTAAGAAGAGTCCTCAAAATGTGGCAGGCCATCAGTGGATGGCAGGCCATCAATGAGTGACTTCTTGGTCAAGGAATATTTTCCCTTTTCCTAAAAGAAACAGCCTACTGTTTGAAGGACATGACTACACTAGAAACTGAAGCTGTTTATTCACACATCAGGCACCTTCAGGGGATTAGCAAGCATCTCCTCTTTCCTAATCTAGTCTAGAACTAGGCTCAGCATAGTACATGGTTAGTTAGCTTGAACCATCTACCCATTCTTAACAACTTCTCAGAGTTCACTGACACATCATAGCCTTGCACCCTTCTTTCACCCAAACCTATGGAGCAGCATTACCAAACAGGACTTCTCAATTTGCCATTTAAAGAAATTTCAACCCTTAAGAAGAGGCCAGCCAGGCTACATTTAGTTTACGTAAACAGAAATTCATGTAAGAAAACAGTGTTGCCTGTGTTGTAGATATTTCAGACTTACAACTCTTTCTCATCACCAGGTAATCTCCACACTCATCTTCTATTGGTAGAAATATTTCTGGAACCACAATCAGAATACGGCGCTTTGGTGGTGGGTTAATGTTCCAAGTGCACTCGGTGTTGGCAGGATAGTCCCCAGGATAGTTTGGTGATTCAATATATCCAGTGTAATCTCCCAGCTCACCTCCACACTGCCTGTCTGAAAAAGCAACATGGTATGCAAGACAAGGAAAAGTGAGAGCATCCCACAGCTCCTCTGCAGTCACTGTCAGGAACAGTACACGGGTGACAGACGGGCACACTTTTCTGTTTGCAGCTGGAGCAGGTACAGTTCTCTTTGCCAGCTTCTCTTCACACTGCTGCCTGCTTCTGCCTGGCTATTTTAATCAATGTTGAGATATAAAAACACAGATTAGTCCCTGTTAATACAGCAGGTGCTATGGACGAAGCCATAGCCAAGCAGCAAGGCAAGGCAGTTGTAAGAGGGCACAGCAGTGGCAAAACAAGGATGCTCCACTTGCTTATACTAGGCAGAACTTTTATACAAGTACCAGCTGAGGTCAAACTGGAGCCTGAGGTGCTCTGCTCAGTCACTATATCTGCAGCAGCACAGAAGAGGGAGTACAGCAGGCCCTTTCTCTGCACAGATAGCATTGCTGGCAGTAACAGAGGGTAAACCCCACTGCAGATTGCTTTGCCAGTGCTTCCCAACTCTGTGCAGCAACAAGGGTTTGGGCACTACAGCCCTGTAAGAATGATGTGTGGCTGTGACATGGACAGGGAACAGATTCTATAAGTGAGAGACATGCAGTCTCCAGAAAAACATTTCTGTGTAGGTATGTGTGCATATGTCTGTGTGTATATAAGTGTCTCCAGAGGTGGTTCTGAGCAGTCACCTCTCTGCCCTCTATTTTCCCTCTTTAATTTACCCTCAGCTTCCCACACTACAGCTACCATAAATCTAGAACAGTGGTTCTATTTGTAGTTGCCTTTTTTAAAGGCTGTTATTAAGAAGAAATGGTTACTAGAGTTGTTAAGTTTTGTGAGCCCACTCCTTATTCCTTTTAATAGGAGGGGGAAAAAAATCAGGGTGCCAAGAACATATAACTCTGTTATATGAGGGGAGAAAAGATTTAATAGCGAGATCCTAAGCAATCCAGCACCAACAGGCAAGACACAAGCATCACTTACCATACAAGAATGATGGAATCAGTCTGCAGAAATGGTCTCTCATAGACCTCAGTAAGTCATGTGGGGTGAAATGCAGGCAGGCAGCAAAAGAGGAGCAACACCTCTGCCTTCTCTCCAAGCTCCCTAGAGCAACACTAAGTTCTGCCCTTAGGGCCACTCTGAACATTAATGGTAAGAGATCATCAAAACCATCTTCCTATACTTACTTTTGCACTGTGTTATATTTGTTGACCCATCAAAATCAGTAGTGGTGTTTCCAGGGCATGCAATGCAGTAATTTTGTCCAAACTCAGGCTGGTATGTCCCAACTGCGCAGCGAATACACCGATGAGTTGTGGTATTATAAAAGTGGCCAGGTGAACACTGAACTGGACAGTAATTAAATATGCATCACGGTTAAAAGAGTGGCAGTAGCATAAAATATGACTTTATAGATTTATATATGACCTAGTACAATTTCAGCAACTGAAATGCCACATTCATAAACAATGAGGGTAACAAAGCAGAGGTAATTGAACAAATTTCAGTTTATCAGCTCATTTTGTGCAAGTTCAGAATTCCCAAATGCAACACAATAGAGCAGTTCTGCGTGAAAGCAGCAATAAAAGACATGGGGGAGTGAATATAACCACCATGATTTTGTAAGAAGGACACCAAGTAGAACAGCATGTTACCAAATGGTCTAGCCACAGGCATTTGACTTGGAAGACAGACTATCAGTGGAAAATACTAACTAAACCTTTCTTCCCTGCCTGCTCATGCCAGGCAGCATGGGCACTGCTGCTGCATCTTGGACAGCCCTGAGAGCAGCTCAGCCCAAGCAGAGGTGAGAGATGCTGGTCCTCTACAAGGGGCACGTTGTATCAATATTAGTGACTAAATTGGTATATTGTCACCTTGTCTTATGATCACACCTTGTCCTTCAACAACAGACCATGACTCAGGGTACAGTCACCTCCACCAGCTCTGCTGCTGCTTCATTTCATCACATCACAAAGTCATCATGTTAGCAAGACACATGAGCTGTACCCCTCACAGGGCTTGCTGAGAGCACCTCCTGCATCACCAAAGTGAGGCCCCATTCCAACAACACCACTCTTCCATAAACACAACAGATTTTATGGAAGTTTTAGATGAGAGATAGACAGACATAGAGGGGAAATACTTTCTAGCAGACTTGCAAATTTTTTCCTAGTTCCCTGCATGCAGACAAGAAGATTTTCCTCTCTTACTGAAATCTGAGAATACAGGACTCTAAACACCTTTGTTTACATCTCTAATTTGTGGATTTTGATTTGATTTTGCCTAGCTATTCTGTACCTATGCCCATCATCAACTGTGTTGAAACTTAAAGCAGTCAGGAGCATCAGCCATATGTTATCTTTGCTCTTAATTCCATCACTACCTTGCTTCTTTTTTCTTGTGGGGTTCAAAAAAAAAATTTCCTATTCCTTTTACCTCATTTGGCAAGTTTATCTCTCTCAGCTCAACATCAAAATAATTTACTATCTACTATCAAATGTAGTTTTCTGTGCTGCACAGTCCCTTTTTTTCTTTTCTTTTTAAGCTCTGCTTACTCCTAAATAATTCTAGTCTTGTTGAGCTTTGCAAGCTAGCTCAGCCTGGAATCCTTCCCTATGTGCTGCCCCAATTCAAATGCTTCAGATACAAGTTCCAAATAGTTCTTGCATCTGTGATTCTATGTCTCATGTGGCCTCTTCCACATGCAAATCCCTGAGCTCTTCATTCCAGTTAATAGAAAAAACTCCTTTAATCTCCACTCCAATTTGAAAACTGAACCTCATTTATAGACTTGATTTTGTTTATGCTAAAATAAAACTGAAATCACTTCCTCTTATCTTGATCCAAAGTTTTTAATGTGTTCTTTTAGTACTTCAATTTTTCAAAATTAAGTATGAAACAACTCCATTAGTGGATTTAGTGATTCTTCACTGAAGAAATTTTAGATATCACACTATTACCAGTAACATTAATTCTTTAACAATATTGCAAAATTCTTATAATATGTTGCAATTCTCAACAGTAAACATATCTTAACTGACACTAGACAGAGCTCTTAATGCAAACCACTACCAAATGTTTGCATCAGGACCTTATTTCCATACCTTATTGTCACTCTGCAGCAGTGGATTTCCTAATAAGACTTTTTCCTCGAGTGATTTTTATTAGCAATTTTCTTTTAGGACATTGAGCAAACCATTATGCTGATTAACATTTCATTTCTCTCCACAGACACATATATTTATCACCACTTTCAGAGACAATTTTATAGCTGCCTTTCAGCTTTTTAAATTTTAGATACTAAAGATGCTAACAAAATTCCATCATTTTTAAAGATATGATCCCCATTTAATTTTCAGTCCTGCGATAAAACCTTGGGAGCTGATAGCATGTCAGCTCCGCTGTGATCAAATTTAGACAGTTGTCTGAGGTGCCACAGGGTTAAGCTGAATGCTCATTTTTTAGGTTTAGCCCAAGGAACACAAGTCAGTTTCCCATTATAAACACGAAGAAAATATTTTCTTACTTATCCACTACGACTGAAATTGCCTCCTTTACATTTTCGTGTTGCTGCTGCACTTAAAACCCAAAAAGTCTTGAGACTTTTTCTTCCTTTTGTTCCTTTATATGACTCTTCACAGATCAACAGCTTTACTGATCAACTTAGGTAGATGTCCTAATCCCTTCTAAGGTCTTGTGTAAAAATCAGTTACAGAAAGTATTTAGGCTTTACTGAGCTTCCCTGAAGCCAAGCCAGGCCAGCCAGCTCTGAGACTGATGGAAGGACTGGTCCTTGAAAGGAGAAAGATCCTTCTCTGAATGCCCTGCTTGGAGCAGTGCCAGTTACTTTTGCCTCAGAGTAACACAGTTCATCAAATAAATCTCGACCTTACCTTTGGCCTCACAGTCCTGAAACAAGGATGCACTGCTATGTCTTGTCGTCAGACCTCCTCCGCAGGGAAAGCAGGATACTCTCCCAGCTTCAGGCTGGTATGTCCCCAGGGGGCACGGCAGACACGGTTTGAAGCCATCAGGAGAATGTTCACCCGGGGAGCACTGATCTGGAAGAGGAAGGACACACTTGCTTCAATCTGCACATTGCAGATGAAGGCATGTTACTGAGCCTGCACAGGACCTGAAACCTCACGGTGAAACTGCTCTCCTCCTTCCTTGGGAAGTGGGAACCAGGGTTTCAGAACTGAACACAAGCAACAGCATTAACAGAACTCAATACATCCAATGTACAGCGTCAGACAGAAACAGACACTGGTAACCTTTGGTGCTAGTGAGCTCTTCTGTGAGCTGGAATGGATTTCATGCTTTGTTGCAAGGCCACACTGGACACTCGGCCCATCCAGTGCTTTCTGCTCATCTGCACAGTGCAATTGTATACTGACTATCTCCCCTTTCTAGCTAAAGAGCTCTTGGACTCCTCTCAAGTGAAATAATTTAGTACTGAACCTAAGAGGCCAAAAATGTACTTCCAGATCTCTATAAGTATTTCAATCTTAATGTTATTGAATATTCATACTTCATAACCGTTAGCATTACTATATTGTGGTGTGAACCTTGAGCACCACAAGTAATGGGGTAAATTCATTAAACTAAACATTATGCATGCCTCAAAGACTTTTAAAGTAGAAATATTCTTGCCATTCCTCTGATACTGGATCTTAGATAATTATCTGTGCACTGGATTGTTGTGTTCTGTGTGGTACATGGAGAACGCTAAATCTGACTGATTTTACTTAAAACACACACCTCAATATTATCTAACAAGCCTAGCAATATTTATAAGTATCTTTGAAAAGTTCTGGTTTTCAAACTTTTCACAAAAGAACTGGCTTTCAGTGCCAGTATTTAATAATTACCCTGCTCTGGAAAGGCACAAAACACTGTTGCAGTTGTTCAGCTGTGCTGAAAAATTCTGTCCTTTTAAGACCTGTTACGATAATAAACTGTTAGTTTTAGTTTATAGCTCCAATAAATCACTCAGTGAATAGCTGTTTTGTTAGGAAGTTAAATTGGCCTTGGCTTCATTTCAGGATATATGACTAACAACAAGCAGGGCATTAACTACCGGTCATGATCAATGATGAAGAGTTTTGTTTATGGCTGATACACTGCGTGGAAGAGTCAGTGTTCCTCTTTAGCTTAAAAATAAAATACAGCAGGTTAAGCAATGCTCTGCAGCTTATCAATGAAAGCTTTTGAGGAAGTCTTAGCTCTTGGTTCTAACTATTTCCACCACACATCACTTCTGCCCTCATAAGGACACACATTCATTTGCTCCCACACTTTTCAAGCCTTTCTCCATTTTATAAACATTCCTACAGAACACTCATCTCTGTACACTTTGTGCACTTCAACAAACATGAATGAATTAAGGCTTTCATTGCAGCACTCCAAATAAGGTAAGGAAAGAGCACTATTTACAATTCCACGACAAGGAAAGACAATCAAGGTTAGTAAAGGTGATTTTGAGAAGTGGCTACTGACTTCAGAAAGCCTGGAGCAATGGAAAGACCAGTGCAAATCTCCTTCCCTCAAAAAACTCCACAGCTCTATGAGAAATCCATGCTCTGAGTGGCATCACTAGAAACTATCTGCTCTCTGCTATCTCCCCTTAGCCTGTCCTTTTACATTCATTTTAATCACATGTCAAGTTTGGAGTGGTTTGGGGTTTTTCTTTTACACTTGGGAGAGGGAGTATCTCTGTTCTGTGTTTTGAACAGAATGTTACTTTACATTGACCATACAAATTCAACATTAGAACTGTACTTCAGGTTTCCTGAAGTTGCTCAAAGTCCAGCATAACAGTAGGACAGTTATCAGAACTCAAAGAAAACCTGTCCCAGGCAGAAATCAAACCCACTACTTATGTGGAAATGTTACATTTGAGAACTTATCCCATCAGATCTCTCTTGACAACTTTATTATCTGCAGCTTACTTGTCTTGACACCACATGTTGTAAAACTGTAGAGTTCCCCATGGAACAAAACTGAGTTAATTTAAATCTTCCAGGATTATTTAGCAAAGTGCCTACTTTCTGAAAATTTGCATTGAGGAAGCAAACTTAAGACCTCCTCAGACATCACTGAGATCCTCCAAATGGGGCATCCTTAGATGCCCTGCATGAGTGAACTCTGAGAGGAAAAGATGGGACAGAAGCATCCAGTGGTCTGTTTCTGTGCCTTACCTCCACATTGAGACACACTGTGAGCTCCAGCTAATTTTTGGGTTCCAGGATTCTGAGAACTGGGGCAAGAGTAACAAGTTATTTTTCCTTCCTCATCCTTGTTAAGTTTTACTGGGGCATAAACCACGCAACTTTCTCATTCCCCATCATAGTACATTCACATACATCAACTAAACAAGAAAGAAAATATCAGATCTAACATCTAACACTAACATTCTGTGTCTGTGGGTTCAAACCCAAATTAGGTTGCCAGCTGCTGGATTGCTAGAGAAAGTGCAAGGTGATAGAAAGACTATGGTCACACAAGTATTAGATCTGGTCAACTGCAATGTAGCAGTTTCTGTGCACTGAGAGAAGGTTGATATTAATCTGAGATCAATTAAGCTGTTCTGGAGCTACACTCCAAGTGCTTCAGGCCCCATTTCCCACTTGCACTAACTGTTCCAGGGATGCATAGTGGCAGGTCAGCAGGATGGTGGGCTATGCCTGTGACAATCCCCACAGAAGAAACACAGGGCTGAGACAGTGAAACACAGGAACTGTATAAAATCAGTATGGGTCAAAACTTTTCAATTAGATCTGAACCAACCAAATCAAATATTTTCTTTTGATTTTCCTAAAAGGTGTCAACAACAGAAAGAAAATTGTGTTAAAAAAAAAAAGGTTAACTAGCCACCACCACCACTGTAATAGGGTGTTCAAAACCAGCTGAAAAAGCTGTGTACAGTGTGGTGGTTACAGCCATGCACTAGCTTGCAGAGAGAAAAGGATCAAGTAGGAGGACACAGGACAGGCTGCCCCAACGTTAAAGGCCATGTAACATCTCCTCAGCTCTTTCAGTACGAACTGCAGATTAAAATGAAGAATATCTGCTTGGGCAACAGCATCTTGCTGGAGAAGAAACAGGCTGAGAGAGGACCCCAGCTGGATGAGCAACAGGCTTGCTCTGTGTGCCCACATGGTTTGGGATCACAGGACACCACCACCCCAGCTGACCACCCTCTGCCCCAAAAATCACTGCTTATCACTATCAGAGCCCCAGCGTGTGGAGGGGCCTTCCAAGACAGAGCAGGTGAGGGGCACACTAATTGCTTTTACAATAGGGGTGACTGGCTTATGAAGCAGCATAACTTTCTTCTGAGACACACCAAACACTTCAGGCTTTGATAGATCCTATGTGTATATGAGAAAAAGAGGTTAATACACCCAGATACAGATTTAGCTATTTACAGTCTAACAAATATTCATTATTCAATGCAAATATTAGAATTACTCCAAGTGATGTCCAAGTTTTAATGCCTCAGGCTCTCAAATATATCAGTTTCTTCACATGACCACATCAAGCCAAACTTTTCAGAGTGGTAAAAGTGTCCAGACAATTTGATCCACAAACACATTCCCTGTAAAATGCTCCAAGTTCTTCCTCATGTTCCACCTAGAAATGTTTCAAATAAAGGCCACTCATCTAGTAACACTGGAGTACAGAGCAGGGGTAATGTGGAAAGCCTATTTAGAAGCTCACAGCATTCAGCAGGGCCCAATTTAGCCTAACAAATAGATTTAGTGTTAGATTCAATTATAGTAACATTAATTATAGGGCCATTATTTCAACACAGAAATAATCTCCCAGAAATCCATAGGACTGTGCATAAAGCTAGGATGAACCTTCTCTTAAAACAAAACAAAACAAAACAAAACAAACAACCCCCCCCCCAAAAAATCCACAAGAAACACCTCTAAGAAGTTTGACCTTTACTGACATCTGTTTAAATGAAACAAAAAAGAAGTTTATGAGCTTCATTTCACAAAACTGCACGGTCCCACCCGACACATGGGAAATACCCAGTCAAAACTAGATCTGAAGATTTGCAAATAATGACATTAAAACACAATTCCACTGGCTGGCTTTGCTCTTTTTTCAGAAACCTGATTGTTTTTCTCCAAATGAACAAAAGAACCAATTGCCTCCAGTAGACTTCATTTCTGCAGCCACTGTCTTTGTTTATCTTCAATACCCATTAAAAACCTGGTCTGGAGTCTCATGTAGCTGTTTTAAAGAAAAAAAAAAGTGAAAGGTTTTCTGATGCAAAAACAAGAAGAAAAGGAGGGGGGAAGAGAGGGGCCCACAGGGAACCAGGATTAACAGTTACAAAGACATTTAAAGGCTCTTCCCCTCTTTTCAACACATTAGCCTTTGAGCATTTGCTCCTATAGACAAACGCTGTAGTATCTCAGGGGCTGAGAAGGTGAACCTCATAAAGGAGGTCATGATCCACCAATTCACCATTTTCTTAAGAATGATGCCTTGACTTTATAAGGAAAATCGCCAAAAAGGGATGCAAATTGATTCTGAAGCGGCATCCTTTAAGTTATTGTGTTTTAGCAGTTCACACATTTAGGTCACATGAGAGGGTTATGCATTCTGAGGATTTATGCCTTAAATCTATAACTGTCAGAGCAGGCAGGTTAGCAGAAAAATAGCACCCTTTCTCCCCGTTTGATAGTTCATTTTTTCTTGTTGGATTTTCAAAACATACTAAAAAAAAAAAAAAAGAAAGGCAGCACAGTTCTCTGCTGTGTAACACGACTATTAATTATAACAAGTGCAAAGGAAGGCAGCATTTTGCTTTTCTATTTAAATCCCCCTCTCATACTTTTACAATGCCAGTACCATACCACATCTAAACTTCGAAATGTCACTTTGGATGATAAGTTAATATTTTATTTGCAGGGGGCAAAACTGCTGAATGCTGAGCAAGGAAAAGCATTGACACCTCCCATGCAAGATGAGGCTGCTCATGGTTTACATCAGAGCAGTGCCTATGCCAGTGCTGCCCATGCTTGCTCTTCTCTGAAGTGACAGTTCTTTGGAAGAACCCACTTTGCAGCTATTGTGGAGCAAGGACACGCTCACATGTCCATTTATGCAGCATTTTCAGGAAATGGTAATTCTCATTGCCTCTTTCCATCTCTTAAAGCACTGGCGTGTCTAACACGAAAAAAAAAATCAAATGGAACAGGCAAGGTGTACTTTCAACTCCATAGGATCAGAGTTTTAAGCAACAGAGAAGCAGTTAAATTACTTGTTGTTTCTTCCTCAGTGGAAAGTCCCTGAGGGCAAAAGGATCCCAACAGATATGAACTTATTATCTTCCAATATGGAGGCTTTTGGTAAACCAGTTTCAGATAAAGAATTGTTAGTATTTAAACAGCTGGTCCTTTGGCTGTTAAATCTGTCTAAAGTCTAGCTCATACTAGAGAATGGATACTTGTAGCCAGGCTAGTGAGTGAAACTGCATTCTGCCCAAGACAAATCTCATCTCAAGGAAGCATGTAGTGTTTCCAGCATCCTCAGACAGTTCACATGCAGTCTTGAAGCACTGTCATTCAAATATGCATTTCTTTACCTGAAAATTTACTTCAGTGTGGAAAGATCACACTTCTCCTATGAGAATCCAGTTCTCTGGGAAGGTTGATGAAAGTTCTATATTGCTATATGCTTTTCCTGTGATATCCATTATTAGAGACCTACCACTGGTTGCTCCTTGGAAGCACAGGACTTCATGGAATTAATCAACTTTAATTAATCAATGCTGAATACAATTACTTATTGACACAGAACTCGCACATAAGGCAGACAAATGCAACACTTGAACCTCTAAAGCACTTGGAAATCCCAAACAGAACCATACATTGAACAGCAAACTTGAAATAAAAGACACTATGCCTGTAATCAGCAGTGAATTCCCTTTTACCGTCAATAACTGTTTAAAGAACAGCAGACACACATGCACAACCATCCAGCACATTAAAATACTTTGGAAATCACATCTAATCTGCTTCTGGTGCATTTCTAAAGCTTTCCTTCTGTGCTGTGCCCTGCCACAGACAGTGGGAATTAAGACAAGAAAATCAGGAATAGTACTACCTCTCCAGAAGCGTGAAACCAAATGAAGTTTAGTTTGCTGCTGCAACTGCAGGCCAGTTATCCTACACAAAAGCTGTCAGAGCAGGTGCTGGAATTTCCCTCTTACACTGCTCAAATATAAATAATGTTTCAGATAATGCTGTGCCAGGATAAGTCTACCACAGGAAAAGCATCAGCACTAGACTGTCTGAATAAATAAACCTTATCTAACCTAGCCATACTCCCAAGTATTTGAAAACAATGAACTAAAACCTGCATTTTACTCATTAACTGTATCATAGAAGACTTGTAAGTCCCTGTGACTTACTTTGTTCCCTCACTGCTTCCTGCTCCTCCAGCCAAACTGAGCAAAATCTCTTTGCCAAAGTCCTCTGTCTAGAGACTACATCCACCACCTGCACTGAATCCATCTACTGACCTAGTACCTCTTGCTGTATAGTCCCTTTCTCCCCAGAACCATCAGCATATCTAGGTAAGCAGGGCCTCAATCCTGTCCAGAAGTTCTCAAGCAGCTCTGCAAAACAATCAGATCAAAATAAAAAAACCCCACCCTGACTCTTCCACACACGTCCCTGAGCAAGCTTCTTCCCCTTCTACACACTGTTCCTACTCCATTCTCTTCTCCCCAGTCTATTTCTCAGCTCATTCTGACTGGCAGTCCAAGCAGCAGCACCAGCCCCCAGTCCTGCCTTGACCATACAGCCTGGGACAATCAGCTTTTTCTAAGGAAATGAGGCGTACTTAACAATACAGCCTCTGTGGGGACTTTTGTGTCCTCTCAGCAACTAGTGAACCGTCTGTCCAGCTCCCAGCAATCTGACAAGTGATGCAGAGAAGTTTCAAAGGCACTAATTTTCTGTACATTTAACATAAATAAGCAGGGAACATGCAAGTGGAAGGAGAGAAACCTTCTCAGCACCCCTGCAAGTGAAAGGCTGTAGTGCAAACTCCATCTCCTGTTTGATCACAGCAAATATACCCAAGGATATGGTCTGAATACTTCAGCTGAAGAAAGGAAGATGATTTAGTGATTGTACCTTGTTTGGCATGAACAAATCGAACCATAAAGCACAAGACCCACAGAGGATCTTACACTCATTTCACTGCTCAGAGCAGCACCTCTTAAGATATCCAGAGCAAACTGTGGCACCAATTCAGCAACAGAAGAGGCCCAACTTTTGCAAGCTGTTCTTTAAAATATTTGTCTTCATATGCTCAGTGACTCTGCTTTAACCATAATCAGGCTATTGTGCTCACCACACCAGTTTTCCAGGCAGGCATTCCCCAAAAGCTTCCTTTCTCTCTAAAGGCACAGAAATGCCACGTATGCTTCTCACTTGTACTGAGACATTAAACTGGTTCTGCAGCTACCTAAAAAAAATTGTGTTTCTTTGGTGTTCCAGCTTCTATTTGTAACTCACATTGCCTTCTCTACCTGCAGTATTTTTAGCTTACTCATTGCTGTTTTTTCCAGATGAAAACACAAACTTCTTCAGTCATACTGTGCTCTGTACAATGGACTGAGACAGATTTTTTCAGTGTCTCCCTCCAGCATCCAACACAATAGCTTGAAAACACCCACATAAACTCATCTTGGTGAACTTTCCAAAGTTTTTCAGACTTACTGCAATGTTACAAGAAAAAAAAAATGGAAAAGAAAACTTCCAGCTTTTTCCGACAGAATTCCTGATTAATTCCCTGCTTGCTCTCACAGATGTTTTAAACAATTTTTCTGTTCTACAAATCCAAGTTTTTCTAGAGTGAGCAAAACTGGATTGGAAAACCTATTCTTAGGCCAAATGTGTTGCTGCTGGAAGACATACTAATTCAGTCTGACAAGCATTTTAAAGGCTTGCTGATCGACAATCCACCTACATGCTGCCTACCCCATGCTGCCTGAATTAGCTGTCATGGTTGTTAGCCCCTGTTAAGACGTAACATCTGACCCCTCTCCTTAACTTTTGTGCTTTGGAAGCATTTATTATGGACTGCATTATGGTGGTGCCCTCCAGTGCCATGATAATTAAGACTTTTCTCAGTACTGGCCTATAAAACCCCTATTCCCCATGAATTCATAACTCAGTCATGAAGATTCTCTGGGGCTCAGAGCTTAAGGGGCAAAGCCAACAGGACTGTATCAAATTCTGCACAGCCTTTTCTTTGGAACAAGGGAGAGATGAAAGGTGCACAAGTTCAGAAACACAGTGTTACACTGAACATTAAATGTAGTCTTAAAAATAACACTGGTGATGTCAAGGCCATTGGTGCCTGACTTTATTCCTACGATTTCTACCTTTGAGCTTATTGCAGGTTGTACATCAGCTATAACAAGGTGCAATGCACTGAACCCTTATTCTACTCTGTAACGCAGCAATTGCCAACAATAAACACATAGAGAGACATCTCAGTAGCACTAACAGTAACCTCCACTTCACACACAGCCCTCCTCTCTCCTGGACAAGCATCCCATGATCCCTCCAAGCTCACCACACCTGAGCAAAACAGTGAAACGCACGTGGATGGTTTGTTCCTAATTCACACATAACTTACCACATCTGTTACCCAGATGCATCTGTCCTACACCACAGGACTGCTGTGGCTCTGAGGGCCTGAGAGACTTTCTGGCCACTTCGTGGTCCATGCCAGAGACGCGGATGCGGAACTGGTCCCTGCTGACTGTTTTCCGCAAGGTTCGAATGGTTTTGCGGAACCTCTTTTCAGTCTTCTTCCGAGCACAGCGCACATCACACGTGTCTGAAAAGCATCAAGGGTGAAAGCTGCTATAAGTGACCGTGCACAAAAATACCCACCCAATCCAAAACACCAACCAGTGCAAATCACTGAGAAATCACTTCTGTGCACAAGTCTGAAATCCTTAAGGACTACATCACGAGGCTGGAAGAAAATTAATCAGACTGCAAGACTTCAATCCATGGGCAGACCTTAAATCTTTGAAACTATCCCCATCCGTCACTCTTTCCGAACCATTAATTTTCAAAACAGGAGATACTTTTTTTTACCATTTTGCATACAGATAGAAGTGAAAAAATATGGAAATTAAGGAGCAAACAGCAAGAAGCTTCAAACCGCACCTTGGATTATTTTCCAACCAACCTGTCACCTCCTTCCGGCTTGTTTCAAGCTCAAAGTCCGCAGTGATAACAATTTCTCTAGTCGCTGTCAGTCTACTGAGGGCTCCATGAACTTTCTTGCCAGAGCTGCATGTTAGGTTTACATAGTGGAAGCTCTCCATTACTGAATTATGTCTCTCTGTATGAACAAAATTAAAGGATGCAGAAGCTTGGCCGGCTATGTTATTGAATGCAAATGTTATGCTCAGCAAATATGTCATCATGAAGAGTTAAAGAAGAGGAAACAAAGACCTCCACATGCCAGTAAATAAAGTTTGGCCAGTTTTTCTACTGGCACACTCTAACATAGAATTGTGACTCCTGTGCACCTACAGATGTGCTGCCAGGCTGAGACTGGGGCACTGCAGCCCATCTGAATCATCACTAGGATGGGAGCTTGGCTGCAGTGCTCAAACCACATCCCCTGGGCTTTGTTACCAGGTTCTAAGGAATTGCCTTTGCACTATGCAAAGCATCTTAAAACCATGACACTGCCTGCATCAGGCAGGCTACTCAAGGGAAGAAATTTTGTACACATATGAAGAATGTGAATAACACACTAGCTTATAATGGTGTTTAAATTAAGTAGTGGTTGCAATACACAAGACATTTGGAGACCATTTTCATGGCTTCAATGAGGAAATAATATTTAATTAAAGAAAACACCCAGAATAAGCTTTGGTTCTGGAGTACATAACTCTTCACTGAGCATCTAGGGTAGTTTCTCACTGTCACTCTGCTGCGGACAAACAATCAGATACACCGATTCATCATATTGTTTAATGACTCCTTTTCCCAGCTCCATTTATTTGATTTTATTTTTTTATATGTACTTCTCCTCTTTCTCTGCTCACTTTGTAAATTCGCAGACTGTACTTTCTGATTTGGAACAGAGCTGACCTCACTGTGTCCATCTAGGGTTGCTGAAGTATAAAAGGAAAACAAGGGAAAAGAAGAATAACCCTTTGACAATAGAGTCAGCATAAAAGGTCAGGAGATTCTTCAATGAGGCATCAGGTAGTAAGAAGCAGGTGAGAAGGGACAGACAGAAAGATAAAAAGAAAAGGAAGAAAGTAAAAGAATGAAAATAATTTGATTTTACTGAGAATTTATTACCACGTTACAACAAAAAAGGAGAAGGGCTTTCCTAGCAAGACTGCAGGGATGCCACAAGGAAGTCCTGTGATCTGAAATAACTACTGCAAGAATCATGGCTGGGAAGGACTGTGATTTCATGAGGTCAGTGAAGAGCAGAAAGCCTGTAGTCCTCTATGCCTTGCTTATGGTGTACTTCATATCTGGAAAGCATTGATAACCCCTGAGCTATGGCTCTAACCTGCTTACCTGCATTTTTATTTTCATACCTGGTATCATCTGTTCCAGACCTTCTTGAAACATCTCAGTCTTTTTCAAACTACATTTTCCTTCATTTAATTTAAAGGTTACGCTTATCTTGATGGCTGAAGCATCTTCAGGAAGAAACAATGACATGTTATTTTAAAAAAAAGGAATAGAAAATGTAGATAACCCTAATGTCACATCATCATAATGATGACATCAAAAAATATGCTGACATAAAGTGAAAAAGTAGTCATCACAGAAAACCTAAAGAGATGCCATATCCCTCCTGCTGTGAAGCTGGTTCATAACTTCAATTGGAAGAAAATGTGGTGAATTTTATTTTAAAAAAGTAAAAAGAGAAGCAGAAGAAAAATGCGAACAAGTTCAGATCTGCTATTGGGTAAATCGAATAAGGGTTAGCTGCAATCAAAGGAGATCCTGCAGACCAGTTCAGCAAACAGTTTATGTCAATATAAAAATAGCACCTCTTATCTGTTTAGCTGTAAATGTTTTCTAAACTTTACCGTCCAACAGCTCATTCTAAACATATTGTATCTTACGAACACTGTCCAGTCTGGATAACTAAAAAGAGGCATGACACTCCTGGTCTGGCTGTTTATTTCACTACTGATCTTTTCCTCTTTCCTTATTTTTAAGTCTTAGTTTGAGTGATGCTGATTGAAGCAGCACAAGGGGAATTTTTCTGCTGCAATCATGAACGACAATCATGAGGATGAGGAAATAAAAACAGACGGAGCATAACAGAGAGTGAAAATAGGAAGTCAACAGAAACACCTGTATTTCACAGTTATCACCGAAAATAAATCAGTCAAACCATGCAACAGTAAATGTTGTGATTACCCAGCCAGCTGGAAGCATTTGTATTTTGCTGCTTTTTCTTAAGCTGAGATGACCTGCCACAGGTGAGGGTGTAGGCATCTTGTGTTCCTAACAGACAGACCAGAGAGATAGAGAGTAAAGGCATAGGCACAGTGCAAGACTCCTGTAGTATGAAAGATATATTTAATTTGTTGATCGGTGCCATCATCATCCTCACCTTTTTTAACAATGTTGTTCATCAAATACTCTACATTAGAGCTTGTCTTTTTCTAAGCCATTTAAAAGGTTCAGGAAGAAAAACAGCATCTGTCCCACAAGCACCAGCTGAGTCCCCATGCCACGTCCTATGGGATGGAGGGGCTGCACAGGCAAAATCCCAGACCCCACGCAGGGCTGGAATGCCTTCGCCTCATTCAGCAGTGGCTCTCACAGCCAATTAAGGAATGGCCCAGGGAGCACGGAGAATTCTGCCCTGTCCTCCCCAGCTTCAAAAAGACAGTTGTCATGAGAAGGGAATCTGAGGGTAGAGTGGTTATAAAAGACAAGGAGAGAGAGGCTTTCCTGGGACACTGTCAGGGATGTAGCCCTTTATTATCTGCAGTGAAAGAGGAAAGATCCCTGCTGATTGTCTCCTTCTTGGGGCTTCCATAACACAGGATATTTGCCCCACTTACACTCTCTACAGAATCACATGCTTGTTTTTGTTAGTTTTGACTTACCAGAAAACACCTGGACATCCGGAGAGCAGCTTAAAAAGCATCTATCACTCCCACCACTCTTAATGCAGTGCAGCAATACCTTGGGTGACATATTATCAGGCAAGGGACCTTTTGTCTCTAAATAAGATAAAACAAATACTCACAGAATTAAAACATCTACCTACACCCTGCTAATAAATTGACAAGCAGCTGCTTTTGTAGCTGGTACCTGAGAGCACCCATGCAATTAATACGCTGCTTAGGCAGAAAATCAAAGCGAAATAACATCACTGGCAGATGACATCACATAAGCAATTTCCTTTATCATGAGCGAACCTTCTCATGCAGAGAAACCAAAGGAAATAGAAGAATGAGCTAGACAAAAAGCACAGGAAAGAAAGCATCGAAATCCCTCAAAGTATCTCCTGTTTTTGGGGTTGGTTTTTCACTCGTTTTTATGAGTTTCAACATCATTACCATCATGCCTTGCTACAAAGCAAAGCGGAATACCGGGAACAATGACTCATACCACTTAACTGGACAGACCATCGGATTTGACTGTAACCATATGGCCATCACACACATCAGGAGTAGAAATGTATTCACCAGACACCTTACCAACACAGTCCTTTTTGTTCCAGTGTAACTTGTAGTTAGAGTGACACAGGCATTCATAGTCTCCCTGCGTGTTCACACACAGCTGTTGGCAACCACCGTTGTTGATGCTACATTCATTAATATCTACGGAGGAAAGGTAAAAATAGTTACAAAAAGATACTCTTCCAAAAGTTCTGTATTCTGACTCCGCTAGGTAAACATGTACACAAACACTGCTTAGTAGAGTTGGAAAAAGACTTTAGGAATGCTATCTGGACACCCACCTTGAACTAGTTTGTCTCCCTGGAAATCCTTTGATAAATTTCAAAATAGACCAAATGTTGGTGGAAGGGAAATGTTAATTGTGTCCTCAAACTTCATAATTAAACAATATCCAGCCTCAGCAATATGACAGCAAATTAACTCCAGGAAAAGGAGGTCAAATCAAATATGCATTGTACTGTGTCTGCTTAATTCTTATTTCTAATTGGTAATAAAGAGAGGTAACACAGACAAGATTCATACTCATCAATCCTCCAAAGTGCTCTGATAGATACAACTACTGTGGAACATGGTTTGACTCTGTGGGCAAACATTGTGTCACCATTGTCCCTTTTGGCCAATTATCCAATTTTAGGGCATTATCCCGCCCAATAAATGCCATCAGGAGGAGAAACCACTGGCAACACAACATACTGCCCTTGGTGCAAGCTTGCATGCTGATGCAGAATATACCATTCACTAGTGCTGTATCCCAGGGGTCAGTACCAGGGCCAGTACTATTTATCCTCTTGATTAAACCTGGATGATGGGACAAGAGTTCACCCTCAGTAAGTTCGCAGATGATACAAAACTGGGAGGAGTGGCTGATACACCAGATGGTTGTGCCACTATTCATAGGGACCTTGACTGGCTGGAAAATGGGTCAATAGCAATCTCATGAATTTCAACAATGGGAAATGCAAAGTTCTATGTCTTTGCTGCTCAGATCCACCTCGATGACTGCTTCACTTGTCTCCTGTAGCTCTATGGCAATTATACATAGACCTAGAAAGCTGTCATCAAGAAACCTGTCACAAGTCCCATAAAGTTTGTGCAACTGAGGGTACCTGCTTCTACATACAGTTTTCTCAATGCTAATAATAAGTTCTTGTCACTGCTCTCCCCAACCATTCGTTCCCCCTTACAGATATCCTGTAGGTAGCAATTTGTTAGAAAACATTGTTAAACACGTCACAAAACTGATCTGAATTCGGGGGGAAATATCCTAATTAACAGAACTTAGACAGCAGGGGTAGGAATGGGCAGCAGAGGAATAATGCAGAAAGAAGGGAACACCTTAAACTAGTATTGCTGCCTAAGATACTACAAAATCAGCCCAAATCTTTACTTTTCATGGACCTTTTGTCAGGATGCTGCATGCAATGGCAACCTGTTATCTCCAGTATTTATTGACTTCTTCCATGGAGGTCAAAAGGTGTATATGCAGTATCCCTACCAGCTGAATTGTTCCAGTTGGTAAGGTCTTGTGAAGTCAGTAAAATCTTGCCAAGAGCTTATATAAACCAAATTTAATTCCATTTAGTGCCCTAGCTATTGTTAAGTAAAATCTGGAAATTTCTCACACAAATATTCACATTTGACATGCATCAAGGTTCTGTGAACATCCTTCTCTTTCCTTGAACTGTCTTTGTAGGAAAGACATAAAAGATTCAAGAGTATTAATCTTGGCCACTGTAAATCAGTGGCACTACATCAGCTAAATTCCAATCTACATCATGTGAGGATCTGACATATGCACAAAGGCAACCTGCAGAACCATAATTTTGGAAGTCATTCAGACCTTCCTGCTCTTTAAGGCCTTTTCCACTAACTTTTCATTGAAGTCAATGACACTTCTGCATGTGAAAATTGTATCAAATTAGGGCTTTCATATCCAAATGCAAAACCTATCAACTTGTCCCAATAGTAACGTGGTATGAAGGTAAAATCATTTGAGCAAAGAAAGAAATAAGCAGGATTATCTCCTACTTTTGCTGTGTCTCATTATCCTGGCAGAGAGTAAAATTTACTCCACGGGCCTCCTGCATACACCTCAGCTTGCGTCTTGCACAGACAATAACTAGACCTGTGGCAAGAGCCCTCTATCAGCAACGGCCTGTGGTGCCTTTCCATAACTCACCTCCACAGTGTGTGAAGCCATAGAGAGCATATCCTTTGTTGCAAGTACACTCAAAGGTGCCTGGATGATTGATGCACGTGTGGTCGCACGTCCGCTCGAAGGAGCATTCATCAATGTCTGCAGGTTTTAAAGGGACACATCAGTATCTTTCAGGCTGACAAGGCAGTCCTGATGAGCTAACGAA
This sequence comes from Manacus vitellinus, assembly GCF_001715985.3. Lineage (NCBI taxonomy): Eukaryota > Metazoa > Chordata > Aves > Passeriformes > Pipridae > Manacus > Manacus vitellinus. The sequence continues at coordinate 5,991,529 of NW_021940291.1, forward strand.
GTTGGACGCGGAGATGTGCAGATTTATGTAAACTAAGCAAATTCTTTGAAAGCAAATAATGTAACATAACGAAATGACAACTTTTAAAAGAGCGCTTAGCTTGCCAAACAAGCTTTTTCTTGGCAAACGCAGAAACTGCTGTTAAATTTTTTAAATTATGTTTAAAACAAATTATTTCTCTTCTATGGGAGAAGAAAACTGCTGACAAAACTCTTATTTCATTTAGAAAAGTCTACATAGAAAAGAATTCTACAAAAGAAAGTATTGCCTTTGTTTTTTTCTCCCTAAATAAAAACGAAGGCCACAATTTTAACTCCATGTGAACACACAGTGTCTGATTTAAGCCTGCTGAAAATCACCATTTTCTCCAAAAATGAACATTTATTACACCATCAAAAGAACCTAAAATTTCTGTGCTAATACATTATGCATGCCACGTAAGAATGCTGCAAGACACAAAAACTTTCACATCAACTTCACTGACACATTTCATCAATCTTGTTTCTTGAGCTTTGGCATGCTTCAAGGTATCACTTCTGAAACAGTCTAGGGAAAGTTAGAGAAGTGACAGGGACAAAAGGGAGATGCAAGTCTTTAAAATACATTTATAAACAAATTACATCTAAAAAACCCCCACAAAATATCTTGAAAATATGATATTTATATAGTAAGTTTGATCCATATAAATAGCTGTCCTTTGTCTGATTTATAAAGGATAAGAATACACAAAAAATGCAGGTGAAAAGTACCTTCTGATAATCAGTTCAGCTTTCTGCAATTAATCATTAATGTCAGATAGTTGCCTAGGAAATGGTATAATTCACCATTTGGCTGATTGACATTATATTGTTTCATACTGTAGCTTTTCCACAAAAACAGAGCATTTTGATATTTAAATTTTCATGCATTTAAGCAGCTTAAACAGGATTGCTAACTCTATATGTACAAACCATTATACAGCAAAGCAAATATGCTGTGCAAATCTCACAGGAGAAATCCATGTTATCTTCAAAATCAAATGCTCCATGGTGTTTTAGAGAACAGTGTTTCCAGCCTGTCTCCAGGCCTATAATTTCATAGATCATGTTATATCTTTTTCCTTTAATAATGAACTCATGGCAACAAAATATCCTATTAAGAAAAAATAATTTCACTGCAATGGTGAATCAGTCAGTAAGATGGACAGGGAGATATTGTCTAATTTTCCCTGTAAATTATTTTAAGATCATTAAGGCAGGGGGAAGTATTAACCTCACAAAAAGCTTTTTAATATGATGCTGTCTCTGTCACTTCCTGATAATAGCTCACTGTGCCATTAAACATATCTCCTACAATAGTATCAAGCCAACTGTATTAACTCAACAGCTGTTTCAGAAGAAAAAATATCCAACACTGAGGAATGGAAATTCTGGAGTCCATTATCACCTCATCATTGTAGTAGATGTCCAAGCCACGCTGATTTGTCCTACTTTTGTTCTACTATTGTCTCTCCAGTGCACATACCTTGACAAGACTTCTCATCTGTTAATAATTTAAATCCTTTTCTGCAGCTGCAATCAAAACTGCCAACAGTGTTTTTACAGAAATGATCACAGCCTCCATTATTGGACTGGCATTCATCAATATCTGTAACAAAAAAAGCACTTCGACAAATAAACATAGTGCACTCAACATACTTCCACTGCCAGACCAAGAAAACAGTCTCATCCAGTTGGTTAGAGGAGCCCAGAAACAAAATCCACTGAGAGTACCACAAAAGGAAGATCAGGTCCAGCTCTTAAGAAGGATCTGGCCCATTCAGTCCCAGGACAGTGTTATTTCTTTTCATTTAACATACTGCTGTCAGTTACATTTGGGTATATGTATTCATAAAAGACCATTTCCCTAAGTTCTGTTTGGAAGCACTTTGACTCCAACGCTCTCTAAAAGGTTTTAGCATTTTAAACATTCTCTCCATTTCCTCTCTGTGAGCCCAGCAGAAATCTCAGGCAGATTCCTGAGCTACCCCATCCTTTTCATGCCAATATTAGAACGAGGCCTTTATCTAATATTAATTGACTCATGCATGGGGATTTCATCATTTTTGCTTAGCAGAACAGTCTTAACATCTAATCACTGGAAAATGTATTCTAATATACTGTATATTCTAACAACTGTCCCTTTGCTCCTTGCCAGTACTCTCATTAGAGCCGCCTGGACCAGTATATATTTATAAAACACATCCCTATTTGCACACTGATATTTACTTGCAAACTGCTCTAATACCCATCTGACTGCAGGTAAAACAGCAGACTATTGCACTGTATACCTGTAAGCACCTACATGCCTACTTCTCCCAGCACTGACCTCTACTGCACCACAGCCCTTTTTTACCTCTACCAAACCTCACCTGTGAAAAATGAGGTGGAAGTGCTGAGGGGGAGGGCAGAGCAGAAGAGATTCTCTGCACATGGTACACCTGATGCGATGCAAACCACACCTCCACCCCGGCTGCAGTCCTTTCTTTGGTTAGATTACACACACTGCCTTTCCTCTGCACACTGCACTACCTTCATTTGGAGATTAACACCTTACAGCAAGGTGTTGGTAGGCACACGTCTACAGTCATAAAACTCACCTTTACATGTCTTGCCATCAAACTGGAGTGTGAATCCCACGGGACAGCTGCAGTGAACTCCGGTCGACGTGTCCTTACACGTGCGATCGCAGCCGCCGTTATTTACTGCACACGTTTCTGGCCAACAAGATAAAGCTGAAGTTTGCTCAGGGATGTTATAGTGGTAACAGGAAACATCATGAGACACGAGGCACAGTTCCAAGCACACTGCTATTTGAACAGATTTAGTCTAGTGTACACGAGCAGCTACTAAAAACATGTGTTGGCAAAACTCCTGCCTCAGCTATTTCCAGGTTTTTTGCAGAGACTCTACAACCTAAGATACTGCCCACTGGGTATTCTTGTCCTTAAACACAAAACCCTGCTCCTTGATGATGAACCTGTTACTGTCAGTCTGTCTCCTTATGCCCACACTCAGTCCTGGCTGATCCTCTGACGCTTCCCACCCATGCTCAGACAATTGGTTACACCTGGCACTAGTAAACCAATTTTCTTAAATCCCTCCCAACACACCTTCCCATCCTACCTGTGCCCCCAGTCATGGTGGATAACACCCACAATGGTAACCCATGTGCCTTTTTGCCATTTCAAACGAAGTTTGTTGGTCTAACTTCCCCCTATTCAAACTATGTCTAAATCTCACCAAACCTTTCTAGTGAACACCCTCAAAACATGTTTTTTCACATCCAGCTAAACAGAAGTAACTCACTCTTTGGCATCCATCTTCTTGTAGTCAGTCTAACAGCCTTTTCACTGGCTGGACAAATGCAATTTTACATAGCACATATTGATTGAGAGAGCTGCAGAGAACATTTTTTATGTCTGCTTTTTGAAATTCTCTCTTTCTAGCTCTGTATCCTAGTTTTTTGCAGCATCAAGCATATGCCACTCATTCTCAAGTTTTGAGAACTGTATTGGTTAGTTCCCTTGCAGTTTCTCATCTCACATTCAGTATTGGGAGGCTATGTCCAACCTCCAAGGGAAGACAGAGTACATCTTCTTTCTTCTTCTTTCCACAGAAATGTCTTTTTCTTTTTTTCTTTTTTTTTTTTTTGGAAACCAGGATATTTATTTAGGTGTCTAAACATGGACTCAGGAGCTCAGGGCTAGCCCTACACTATTGGTAGCTTCTTTCTCAGCCTCCATGCCACTTCTGAAGTAAGCGCCAGCAAGCACAGCAAATCACCCCGACTGCATGAAGAGAGGGCTTTTGAGAGGTGGACATCCACTGACCCAGCTTCCCTGAGACCACAGTGATTGTTTCTTATGCCAGTGCCTTCCCTGCAGTGACAGACTCCTGGAGACTAGCATTTTGGGCCAGATGGGAACACCTCTAGGAATAATAAGATGGCCTTGCACCCTAACGTGTCCTTCCAAATGCAATTTACCACTAGGCCCAACTCTCTTCCACACAGAAGTATACTTTCAGTTGAAGAGAAGCAGGTAAAACACTGCTTCCTCCACAATCTAGGCTAAAAAAAGGGCTAAAACTGTAGCACAGAAGGGACTGTACTGCATTCCCAGGTGAATTAGAACCATGGAACTATACACTGCAGCACACAGACACAGCCCAAGGGCAAGTTCTTGATACTTCCCCACTGACCATCACAAACAATGTATGTAGTTTTTAACACATTATGGAAAATTATTTCCTTAAGAGGGAGTGAAGCATCAAAGGCAGAAATCAGTCCAGAGCTGATGGTTACAATAAAAAAAAACGAAACCAAAAACAAATCCACACCAATTCTTTGATCCAAATGGTTTCAACAAACACCAGAATTATTTTGGATCAGTGCTTTTACCCATAAGCAACCGTCGCTTCACCCTCTTGTCCACATCAGCTGCTGCTGTGGTGTTCCCCTCTGAAATTTCCACAGCAGCCTCTTCCCTCTCTGTAAGGAACACGAAAAAAGCCAATGAGTAAAGGTACCCTGACCAGAAACCTCATCTGACTTTCAATATGTACACACATGCAAACTGCTGCATCGCATGCTGAATCATCAGAGACAGTCAGAACTGACTAGGCAGAAACAAGTTATTTTTATAAAGAAAGTAGCAATGAAAATCACGAAGACTCTTCAGTCAAAACCATAAGAATACTCTGCTTCTGTGGCTGCCTTACAAGTCATGTTTGCTTCAGTATTCTTAACAAAACAAAAGATGTGCCACAGATGTAGTAAACAGCAACAAGATGAAAGAACTAATTGAACTGTCATGAACTGTTCTCTTAAGAGCACACTGTCATCATCTATCATGAACAAATACAAGGACTAGCCAGTTATGTCTAAGCATTTGATTTCAATCAACAGACAACAAACTCTTCCAGAGACTGTAAGAGTTTATAAATCTTATGTACTTTCTTTACTGGATAACTGCTTTGCAAAAATTGTACATTAATTGATTTCAGAGTTCTGGTTTTAACAGATGCACTCCCTGGTTACACTCTGGCTCACGCCATACGAGAAACTGAACCTAAAATACTCTAGAGGGAAGGAAGCCTTCTTTGGTTAGTGGCAGGCCTTGTGCTTCAGAGGGACCAGTGATAATTGCAGGCTGCAATATATTAGGTAGCTACTCACACAGAGAAGAATAAGTTGCCTGGACCCAACACTAACAGGTTTCTTAATTTTGAATTCCTTGACATTTTCTAGCCATACTATTATGAGGAGCATTAATCATGAACACACAGCAACCCCACACCACCTTAGAGTTGGTCATCAACATCAAACTACTTCCCTCCACCGTATACTGACCCAGGCAGGTTTTCCCATCCACATGCATGATGTACTTGGGGTGACATCCACAAATAGGCCCATTATCAGCATCATCACACGTATGTTGACAGCCCCCATTTCCATGATTACATGTTACTAGGAAGAAAATATATTTCACATCTCACAAGTACTTCCAGCATCTTTGAAAGACAGTGTGAAATTCTGTCGCCATTTGACCATCTGCACCTTCCTAACATGCCCCTTTCCCAAGGAACTCTGCTACACTGAAGCACTCTCTTGTGGAGCTGAACTTCCTGCCATTATGAATGATGGCACAATTCCCAAACTACAGACACCATAACAATTAATAGACTGGTGTGATAGTGTCCACAAAAGGCATTGATTCTATCTTAATTCAAATGCACACAACTTAGGTGTGTCATCCCACTTTAGCTATAACATACCAAATCCCACATCACTGCAAACAGAACACTATTTGTTCACTTTGGGAAACCACAAGCATATGCAGAATATTGCATACAAATGCAGCTCCTCTGATTCTTGGACAGTTCAAATCCTGGTCGGCATTCACAGGCAACTCCTCCTTTGGGCGTTTCTCTGCAGATGTGGGCACAGCCATGGTCTTTATTCATGCAGCTCATGCCTTCTGCAAAACAGGGCAAGTGCAAGAGCATCAGCATCCTCAGCATCTCTGTGTGCAGGCAACAAAGTCAGTTCAACACACACACAGACTACAGCCTGCTACTTCTGGGAAGACTCTACAGTGTCAGGACAAGACGTTTCAGTTTACAGACAGGAAAGGCAAGAAGTCATCCTGCAAAGTCAGTGGCCCCGAGGTTTCTCCTTCTGTGATCTTTTCTGTGCCCATGTTTTCACTGCAAGGTCAAAAAGCAACATCCCTAGATTTGTGCAGCCCCCGCATTCTCATCTAATGCTCTCACTTTACACTGGTGTTCATAAAACCTCCTCATTTCTTTTATACAAGTTGCAAGGCAGCTGATATCTGGCAAGATCCAAGTCTAAAGTGAAGTTCTTATTTCTCTGCTTAAAAGAGCACCCACCAGACAAAGGAATGTTTAGCCAACAGTAGCAAGAGTCATCCCAAGTTCAATTATTGGCCTTCAAAGCAGATTTCCAAAGTCATAGCCTTCCTCAGCAGTGACCAAGGAGTGACCAGGCAGACGTGCAGACTGTACATGTGCTGTACGTCAATTCTCTTTTTTGTTAACCATTTTGTTTCCTTTTTTTCTGATTTCAATGAATACCACTCAAAATAAACTCACTGAGGACTATCACAGTGTTCTGTATTTCTACATACCTTCCCAACTAGACAGAATTTAGTGCCAGTGCCTGCTTTAACCAAATGAAAAAGCAGTGTGACACTAGGGACTGTATTCCTTTTGCTGCACCTCCTAAAAACATTCTGTCATTTTTATCTCTGACAGTTACAAGCTGTTCATGCACAGAATGACTGCCAGAGTGTTTTGTCTGGCCTTTGCAAAACGACACAGACAATTAAACAGGGAGAAATAGTTCCTAAAACTACTGTAAAAACTTCCTTCACCTATCCCGTGGTTCAGTGAAATCAATGCCTTTACCATTGGCAAGATGGTCACACAATTTGTGCACACAGAACATAAAACCATAGAGCAGCTGGCTGAGTTATCAAATAGGATTATTAGACCAAATTAAATAAAGAGTTTTTCTTTCAACAGTATACCACAGGTTTTTTGATGAAGTCCCCTAATAGTACTCCAAAATCGGGAGAGAAGACAACTGAATGGTCTCCTCAGATACACAGAGAACACACCTTTGCCATAAAATTCTCTGCCTTCGCCCATTCGGCTTTAATGAGACAAGTTACACCAAAATGCTCTTTCTCAGCGACAACATTTCATTTGAGAAGACTAAGTGGAACATACTTTGGCTGCAAGAGCTTATCCCACATCACCTCAGTGAACTTCTACTGAGTTGAGCAGATGCACAATGAGAGGCAGAACAAAAAGGGTGACCCAATCTAAAACGGGATGGTGTGAACAATTCCACACCTTATATCTTTTTTTAAACTTACACAGCCCTTTTTGCAGCCTTATTACTAAATGAAACAAACCCGCTGCATTGTCAAGCAGAGGTCAGTTCGTCACTATTATTCCACTACACTTCAATTAGGTCCCTGCTCTTCACTGCTATTCTCACCATCTAAGCACCAGCTACAGTATCCTTTCTCTATTAAGACAGCTTTATGCAACAAAAGAATGGACGTTGCAGAGCCCAGATTATTCTGCTCTACTGGCTTTTTGATTCCTTTCCCACAGTGAGGACTCTCCAGAAGTCCAACAAGACAATGAGACTTCAAATCCTGCAGCACATAGACACAGTCCAAGGAGCCCACATGAAAGCTGTCATCCATTATTGTGTCAGTCAAGGAACAGTCAACCTATGAGGCCACAAATTACCCTCATTAACACCAGTGTTTCAGGGAAAGTTCTGGTCTTAAGCATGTAATATGATTTGGTCTGTTAGCTCAGAGGCATTAGAGAGCATTAAGAGAATTAGCAGCTTAGTCTCTGTTAACAAAGTTATTCTTTTGTCTCTATTGAGCTACCAAAAAGAAAACTGTTCAAGCAGGTACTTTGGTAAAGTTCACTGACATCAGACAAACTGTTTAAATGCTCCATTTGGGATTGCTCCGTTCTGAGTGAGCAGAATTCAATCAGGTCTCCACAGAAAGCTGAAACTGCACTTCCCAAACCAGGATGCATTTTAACAACAAAGTACCCATTTTTTGACAAGTTACTTGACCAAACCCACCAAAATGTAGCCGACCCAAAAGGTAGCCTTTCACAGAAGATACCTGCAGCCACACATTCTAGCATTTACTGTGAAGTTGCTGCTTGTTTCCAAACATGGTGGAAGAGTTCTCTCAGCCTTATTTTATAAAGCTGTTTTAAAGAGATGTCTTTAAAGTCATAAATGCTGCGGGACTACAAACTCCTTCACGGACACAGAGCCTCCCAGGTCACATTGTTCCCAAGCTGTTGCAATGGCAGACTGTGATCCAGAACCAAACCCCAAACAAATTTTGGTCAAATCCCACCACATGCTTCCCAGACACACAATTTCTCTTGCACGAGATCTTGCCCAACTGACACACAAGTATCTTTGGATGGATGACCCTCGATTGCCACACTCAGCCAAGAGAGCCACATCCAGTGACTGCCTGGTCGAGAAGATCCCAAGCCAAATGAGTCCTTTCTGAAGTTCTTTCTTGACCTTTTTGAAGTTACCCAGAAAGTTATCTGAGGACTCTCATCCCTGGCAAAATCCAGGCAAGAAAAGCCAGCACAATATTTCCCTATCAGGTCATGCTACGTTAATCTATTATACGTATGATCTGTGTTTAAACCTTTCTCTTTTTTTTGGCACAGAAGATGTGGAGACAACATTCCCAACCTGCTAAGAGCATTAAGGTTCCATTTAGGGCTCACTCAGACAGGGACTCAACAGGACAGTGGGAGAGGATGTATTTGTACAAAGAGTTACCAGAGATTCTCAGAGGCACCCTCTAAAAGGTAAATATTGAGGACCATTGGCACAGCCAGCAGAACAGGACATCCCAGGAATGCTTAACTCTTTTCTCACGCTTTCTACACTTGTGTTATGGCAACTTTTCCCAAAAAACTTTCCAGTTATCACTGTTCTCCACACTCAGAAGGACTCCAAAAGCAGCAGCTGAGACAGTGCCCTGCGTACAAGCTTTCAGTCCACACAGGGATTTCAACTGTGGCTTTCCTCTTGCAGATCCCATTCACTGCCATTGATTCAGCCCAACAAGCAGATAGCTATGCCTGTGAAATACCACAAGGGAGAGCAGCAAGATTTGCCATCCACTGCAACAGCAACCACAACATGTAATACGTATATTATGTCTGTTGTCTTTCAAATTTTTGTATTCTCTAATATGGTGCAAGTTAAACACAGAAATAAGACACATGTGCATGGCTGTCCTGCCAGATACTTTAACAGCCTCCCAAGGCTGAGAAATTCATTCTCCCATGTGTGGATGAAGAAGAGCTCGTTCAGAGCTGATAGACAAGGAAAAAAACATAGGACTGTGCACAACTTCCCAGGACACTTTCAGTTCCTGTGATTTAAGCAGGGGCTAGGCAGAACCATCAAGAGTACCCCTGTGCTTCAGACCAACACAGTCACAACAGAAGAAAAAAAATCAACTTTAATTACGAAACTCTCCTCTAATAGCTACCTGATTTTGAGTCCCATGTCACAGTAGGTGACAAGTCACCCCGAGGAGAGTTATAGATAGACTTTGAAGGGCACATGACTTTCAGGCTCCCCCATTAAACTGCTCCTCAGAAGGAATACAAGAGCCTCAAGCCTCTCTCTTTTTCCTGTCTTAACTTTCCAGTTCAATCTTTTCCTGTGTATTTAATGGCCAGTATTGCCACAAGGAAGGTCTCCCAGGCATTAATGTATGAACAGTCTTAATTGGGCTGGAAGACAGGGAAGGAAATATTCCAATGTATTACAGATAAGAAGCAAAACTGAATAGATGGTCCAGGCAGCAGGTGCCAAAGGCTGCTTTGATCAGTGCTGTGAGGTCTCAAGAGAGAACTAATAAAGTACATACACTGAACGATGCGTGCACAAGGTAAAGAACAGAAGTCCCAGCAATGAGCAGAAAAGCAGAGAACAAAGTGAGGGGAAAGATAAAGCTGGGAGATTGGGCTTACAATAGGCCTGCACATCCAAGGGAAAAAAAAGTTTTTTTAAAAAAAAGTGGGGAATTCCACAGAGTGCTTTACAGTAATGGAGGGGAGGCAGGAGGGAAGCAGTCACAGCACGATAACCTGAAAAAATTGCTTTTAAAGAAAGCAAAACAAGCAAGAAAAAGGAAAAAAAAGCATTTAATGCAAAAACTTTGTTTTTCTTCCTTAAGATTGGTTTTTACAAAAATATATTTTATTTAATAGTTTTTAGGAGAAAAAAAAAAGGATCTTTTTTCCCCTCTTCATTTTTCTTCTCAAAGAAAAATCTCCAAATTTAGTGGTAATTTGGTACTGTGCAAAAAAAAAAAAAAAGCCTTTTTTTCAAAAAAAAGGCAAGAGACATTAACTGCATCTTCAAAAACAAGACAGCAGAGGTTTAATTCCATAGGTACAATTTAGGGAACAAATACTAATGACAGGGAATGTTGCTGTTGTTAGTTCAGGAGAGCAGAATGTACTCAAGTAGCAGCAAGTATAAATAAAGAGTTGGAAGTTTTTCCTCCCTTGGCATCAGACAAGACAAGGAGATCAAGCAACCAATTTTCATCCTTAGGTGCATCATCCATGCATGCACACAAACACACGTTACTGCTGGCAAGACAACATGAAAGGAAATGCCTTGTCCCATCACTGCAGCCTTCCTGCTTGTCCCCACTCCTGGCTCAGCCCCTGCAGTGGCAAGCTGGGCAACAGCCTGAGGAATCATCAGATCTCACCCAATCCCCTCGAGACCAAGACCAGCACCAGAGAAGCTGAGAACACGAATTCTTAAGTCAAACAAAGAATCAAGTCACTCTGTCAGATGACAGCCACCTCAGAACACTCATCTGTGGATGGCCATAGATGCTGATAAATGCTGATCTCTTCACTATGGGGATTTTTAAAGTGAGATTTGTTTATTCATGCTTTGATTCCTCTTACAGTCATGCCAGCAATAAGCCATAGATTAAAGAAAGCTTTGCAGCTTTAAATACTTCTTACTGAGATTTTCACCATACAGTTCAATGGACAACTCCCTGATCTGAGCAACCACTTTAAAGTATTCCCTGAGGGCATCCAAAATAATTTTGTTCAATCTGATGCCTGATTAGATATCCAAGACTCTCTGATCCCTCAAAGGTCGATTCATAAAGGTTTCACTCAAAACAAAGAACGTGATTTGAATACCTTTGGGGCTGACAAACAATAAATCTCTAAGCTGAAACCTAAACACTGCACAGGGAATCTAAAAGGTACCTGAAGGTAATGCAGGTACTGTCCTGTAACTAAAGTCCATGAAAATGGTTGGAACTTGATGTCCTTCCATTTGTTGTCATTTCTTGGATCAGGACACAGCTTAGCTGCACAACAGAGCATCAAGTACACTGGGAATAGAGCAGCGCAACCTTTAACAAGCAACACTGCAGACATACAGGTGGGATCAAAGAGGCAGAAGGGATGTAGAGTCTTCAAAGCCACTTAAAAGATTCTGACACCCCGTTCCTTTTAAGAGCAGTGAGGACTTCAAGACACTTCACAGCTTTGAAAACCTCAACCTACAAATGCTTTTGAGGAGATTTTGCAGTCAGCTTCTGTCAGAAACTGCTGCCTGGTGCCCGGAGGGCAGCAGCCGGTACCTTCGGAGCGGTGGATGCAGGTATGCTGGTTGTCACTCAGGAAGAACCCTTCCTTACAGCGGCACTCGTAGCTCCCCACGGTGTTGACACAAACGTGCTGGCAGCCACCGTTGTTGAACATGCACTCGTCTGTGTCTGAAAGAGAGAGGAAAAGAGAGGGATCAGCTTTGTGCTGACACCAATACACTCGGGGTGCACACAGACAGACATCGACTCCACATGTAGCCACCCAGGCAGCTGAGACACCCCAGGCTATCCTGTTGTTGTTGTGCTGTCATCCTTGGGAAAGTACATTTTTGCTGCTGCTCTTCCCCTGTTTGGAGTTTGCCCAAGTGGTCACAGGGCTCCCAAGAAATGCTGGCCAACTAACCAGGGTTGCTGGCTGAGCTGAGGCAGAGTAGCCTCAGTGGAGCCAGAAACAGGGCTCTCCACCACCCACAGAAACACTCCCTGCCCCTCAGTGCAGCTGGGTGGCACCACCACCCCAGAGCCTCACACAGTTTCATCTAGGTTGAGCAACCATACACGAATCTGTCTTGCTCAGTGGGATGTAACATTGGCTCCAAACCCTTCCAAGCTATAAAAGGTGTTTTACCAGAAAGCCCCCGTTCTGAAGCAAAAGTAGAACAAGAAAAATACAAATCTCAAAATAAATGTAGCTCAAAACTTATCCCCTGCTCCTTACTTTCACCCTAGCTAGAACTCACACACCACATCTGTTCATCAGAACATCATAAGCTCAGTTTGATTTATCATCCTCCTCCTCAAGTCTAGGTCATCATCACTTATCATCAAGGCTGCTGCTATGTTGCCTCACTGCAGTCAAGGGCAAGAGCAGAAGTTCTGGAAACAGTTTTAAAGTTGATTTTGCAATATTCAGAGTTTCAACAACACCAGAGAACACAGAAGAGCTTTGCTTGCAAGAGAACCAAAGAGTAGAAAAACTTCAGCTAAGCCAGAACAACAGGATGCTCATCCCAATCCCCAATTCTTTGCAATTTTACCCCTTAATAAGCACAGGGTTTTTTTAACCACTATCAGCAACTAATTTTCCTACCCTAATTTTCAGAGATGCCAATTTTAACAGGAAGTAAAAATGCTCAGTCCCTTAAAAACAGCACAAAACATTGCTGAGGCAAAGCACTGGTCTCATTTGCAAATTCATACAAAACATCATGTTAGCTCCCTGTTCTGTTCATTGTTCCTGGCTCATAGTACAATGTTTTTAATTTAACATTGTAGCATTTCTGGCAGAAAACAGCTGTCTTTTAAAAAAGGAGAAAGAGAGGCTTTTAGTAAGAAGCATAATATAGTATTACAACAGATTTAATGTCTACTGAAGGCAGTGAGTAAGCCAGTTGGATGCAAAAGAATGTGACCTGCTGTAGAAATAGAGCGGCTGACATATCTCCATCACAAAGAAGCTGAGTATTTTAGAGTTCTACAGTGATGTGAATGTGCAAACAATCGTGAATAAACAGCCACCATGAGTCTTTAGTGCTACAGATTTGAACTCCAGCAGATGTTTCTGTCTTACAGACCTTGGATAGCTTTCAAAAAAATCATCTCTTTCCAACAAGTAATTGTCTATTTGGCTTAAACCCAGGCACACAGCAGAGATCTTCAAAAATAGGGGTGAGAGGAGGGCAACCCTGGCGTGAACAAAGTAAATAAGCAGATTAAGAGAAGATGTGATCCAATTTGCTGCATGCCAAAATATTTATTTAACATTTACATCACATCTCAAAATTGGTGTGTCAGTGGTAAAAACTTTGTTGTATGTCGGTGACATTTATTTTATTTTATTTTAGAAGTCTGCCATGCAACACTGAGCAGCTTCCCAGTAACTTAGCAGGTGGTAAATTTTGGTCTAAGTTATGTCTAGGTCTCACTGATCACAAGCAAGTCAGCTGAAGTATGCTCTAGAGGGGCTGCTGGGTACAAAATATACATATACCTTTTTGTGACATTGTAAAAGACAATGCATTCATTGAAAACAGCTCTTCATGGTAACCTCAACTGAACTCCACTGTGTGCTTACACAAATGCAAAAATAAGATGGACTTTCTATTATTTCAAATTATCAGCAGATATTTTGTTTCCCTCTCTGCTTAATTTATTTAAATATTTGGAATCCAGTGACTTCATCCTCTCCTCTGCCTACACTGTAACAAGGTTAATTTGCGGGCATGCAACAGGTTCCCAGAAGGTAAACCCCAACACAACCCCACAGAATACTCCAGAGCTTTTAGGATTTGTCCCAGCAAAAAATACAGCCTAGGGATGGTCTGATCCCCCATCTGATATGCCATACATTAATGGGAAATACCCCAGTCAAGCTAACTACCTATTATAATCATGCTGTGAGAGCAAGTTTCCCTCTGACTGACATGGGCATGGAGGCATGTCCAGGCACATCCATATTGAGTGCAGCAGCAGGGAAAAACTGAGCCACCTCTGAAAAAGCAAATGGGACAGATAGCACAGGGAGGAACTACACAGGGTACCTAGCCTGGGTCCTGGAAGCAGGGCAGCTTCATCAACACGAGGCTGGGTCCCAGGGAAGTAACACCAGCAGCACACCACGCTGCCAACAGGCTGACAGCTCATACCTTTCTGTACTTCCTGCACACTGCTGCACCCCTGTGCTGGAAAATACTATCACAGCAAAGCCACAAGGTCTCGTTACCCATTTTTAAAGCTTTTCACCTGCTGGCACACACAAAAAAAAACCAAACTATGGAGGTCTTTAGTAAAGAAAAGAAAAAGATGGTCGGACAGAGCGTGTTCATGCAGGGTCAATGGAGTGTTGCCAGGATTGAAAACACTTCCAGAGTTGTGTACTTTGCTTCACACTAACCACCAAGGGAAACTCCAAGCATTTGGCTTAGTCCCTCTGTTCTTGCATGGCCTCCATCATCTACAGCTACTGTCCATTCAAAATTATCCTTTGCTTTCATTAAGTACTCAGACAGAGTAAGAGTGAGAAGCCCCCACATTATAGATATATGAGAGAGAAGATTTCTAAGCCTGGAAATACAATTAACAACTGATCCTGAACCAATTTTGGAACTGAGAGGATAATGATAGCACATGTTCTTCTATATAAACTCATTTAGCATAATAACAGATGACACTTCATACGCTTAAACCCAATGCACTCAACAGAAGTATAGCATAATTATCCTCATTTATACAGGGGGAAAGAGCCACACTGAGATGGTACATCAGTACCTGGAACTCCTTTGTCCCATATGCAGCATTCTCTAGCTGAGCTGATCCAGCCCAGCAGGTAGCCATGGATGCAGCTAAAGGGTTATGTCAGCATCACCACTCACACTGCTCATGAGCACGCTCCTTACCCAGGCAGTTGTGGCCATCATGAGCCAACATAAAGCCATCGTAGCAAGTACAGCGGTAATTTCCTGGAATGTTGAAACACTCGTGGACACAGCCTCCATTGAAGTCGTTATCACATTCATCAATGTCTAAGGAATAAAGCAAAAGTCAGTGTGATGGATGTTTGCTTGAGCGTTATAGACAGAGATGCGACTGCGTAAATGTGAGCAGCAACTGCTGTCCAAAATCATCATTGTCTTGCAAATAGACTACATTTAACACACTACTGGCTGTATGTTTCTAAAGACTGACAATGTGCCCTGAGATTCCCTTGCAGCTTTACCTTACAGTTTTTAAGGCTGCTGGTTAAACAACAAACTAATTATCAGGCCAAGTGATATGACTAGGTGAAAATCCATGCCAACTGCCTGCCTATGATTTTGTAAACAAGCAGTAAATCAGGTGAAGAAACAATGACTATTTTGATTTAAAATCATCCCCTGTATTCTAAACCGTTATTCTTAATGGCTCTATCTTTTTAGAAATACTCCATGCTGACACAGGCAGAGCAGAGTGCTCCAATCACTTTACCTTCACATTTCTTCCCTTCACCAGTGTAACCCACTTTGCACATGCACTTGTACAGCTTCGGGGTGTTTTGACAAATAGCATCTGGGTGGCAGTCGTCAAGCCCCAGGGCACACTCATCCACATCTGTGAAAAGACAGCAGGTTCAGAAGGGGTGTCAGCAGGAGGAGAACAGGGCATGTCTCCTGCATACATCCCCGACGAGATGACAAGGCTGAGCACATCTTTGTGGTGTGCATCTGCATGTTGTGTGTATTTGTGAGTCAGGACAGAAACATGCAGAGACCATATCTGCACTTAAATTTAGATAATGTTCTACCTGCATAAAGATGTATTTGTGTGCAATTCAGATAAGCTCTCGTACCCATTTATAAATGGATCCAAAACAATCTATTATGGGCCAGCCAGATGCTCCATGAAACTCAGCTGACAGTTTTACAGAGATTCATCAGAGATTTTTCATCTTTCTGATTAAAAAAAGACAGTTATTGAAAGAATTCTTGATCACATCCATTTGCAGGAAGCCAAATGGTTTTTAAAGTAACAAGCAGAATTGATAGAAATGTACTTTCAAAGTCACTACCAACATGTTAAAAGACTGACTTACCATTAAAGAGATGTATAATTCAAAAATAACTTTTTTAAATACAAGAATAGTATCTGGTGAGCAGCACTGCCAAACAACCTGGCCAGTCATCACAAAGCACAGCATACTGAAGCAAAATATCCAGGTGGAAACTTCAGAGCACAGGAAATGAAGGGAAAGGGAAACACCAATAGGAAGAAGTCCTGGAGATGAAGAAGTGTAAACAGAAGAAGAGGAAGAAAAGTTACAGGCAGCAGAAGACATCAGCAAAAGTTTTTCATACACCAGAAGAGAACTGAAACACAGAAAGAGGAAGATTTTTCTTCCTAAAAGGGAGAATTGTTGAAACAACACCTCACACAGGTATAAAAATTGACTCCTAAAACAAGGAGTGGTGCATGAGCATCAGCAGAAGGTGACTACTTCAATAGTCAGCCACTTTTTATAGTGGGGATCACTTTCCAAAGGGGAATTTCAGCCAGCACTTTTCCCATTTACAATTATAGCATTCATCCTGCCTTTTTTTTTCTTTCCCCCAGTCACAAAATATGCCTGTAGGTACTGCAGCAGCTGCCAAGAGCAGAAAGTGCTCACTCAGTTTTAACTCCTAATGGGGTTTGGCAGTGGGAGACAAGGCAAAGAGCCAGTGCTAGAGCAGCAGCACTTTTCTGGCTCTCAGGTGCACTGGGCTACAGTAGCAGTGATGGGGTGCCCAATCCCGCCACCAGAAAGCAAGAAGAAGGAAAACAGTGGAAAAGAGCTGGGAAGAGCAGCAGAATCCATCTCCTCTCAAATCAAGCCATTAAAAAACACAGGAGGTGGTGAATTGAGGGAACAAGTCATGCAGGGAGGGGTGCAGGAGTGGCTGAGGAGCCTTCAGCTAGTGGGACTCAGGTAGGTGGGGCACAAGGAAAGGATGGGCAAGGAGGGACAGACAGCGGGCAGGAAGGAGCATCAGGCACAAGCACTGGCTGAGTATCCCGACACGGACAGTTGTCCCCTTCCCAGCCCGAGCCAGTGGGGCACACCTGCCCTGGCAAGAGGGGTCCCAGAAAACACGCAGCAAGGAGGGGGCTTCCCTAAAAGACGTTACACAGAGATATCAACTATATCTCGTCCCCGCGGCGAGACAGCCGCTCTACCGTCTTATTTCCACATTAACCCGCTGTGATCTGCAGCGTGCGGGAAAGAACCGCAATAAGAAGCCCCGGCACTAATGCACGCAGAGGCATGGAAAGGACGGCTAGGAAAAATCCGTAGGCACAGGGAGCGAGATTTCCCCTTGCACTGGTAGTGTCCTGAGCCGAAGAGAGACCCTGGAGGAACGAGACTGTGAGCAAACATCGCAGCCCTCAACTTGGCAGGAGGCGGCGGAGGCTGCGGGAGAACCGCTGGGCTCGTTCCTCGGGGACCGAAGGCGGCTTCACCCGCGGCACACGCAGTTTACACCCCGGTCCCTCGGCCAAGGTGCCCTGTCCCGGGACTCGTCCCGGTCCCGAGGGAGAGGGAAAAGCAGGGATAGCGGCATTCGCACCGCGGAGCCCGCAGCGCCCTGCGAGCAGCGACCCCCCCGCTCGGGACGGTCCCGCCGGCCCCACTCGGAACGGCCGCCCTTCCTTCCCTTTCCCTTCCCCACCGGGCGCTCCCCCTGCCCCGGCAGCGCACACCGACCATGAGGGGAGAGCGCCGGGGAGGCCGCGGGGGACCGCTGAAAGGGGATGAGGCGAGCGGGCAGAGGCTGGGGGCCTCACCGGGGCAGGGGGCTGGGGCAGTCACCGGGCAGGGGCTGGGGCTTCCACCGGGCAGGGCTCTGGGGGCACTCAACCGGTCAGGGCAGGGGACATTTAGCGGGCAGGGGGCACGGGCAGGGCAGGCGGCAGCGCCGGCCGCCGGCGCGGGCAGCAGCAGCAGCAAGCAGCAGCAGCAGCGGCGCCCTCGCCCCCGTCGCGCCGCGGCGGCCGCCGGACCCCATCGATGCGCTGCGGCGGCTGCGCTGGCTGCTGCTGCCGCCGCCGGGCGGGAGAGGCGGCGGCCGAGGGAGGGAGGTGTCTGCGGGCGCCGGCCCGCCTCGCACCCACGGCGGGCGCGGGGCGGCGAGGGGCTGGGCGGGCCTCCCCTGCCCGGCTACGGCACGCGAACCGCCCCATCCACCCCGCAGGAAAACCCCCTCCCTGAGCCGGCACCGGCGCTCGCACACCTGCACAGCGCCCCAAACACAGGTGTCCCGCGGAGCCGGTGCCTCCCGAAGGAGCACGGATACCTCACACGCAGGCTGCGGGTGCCAGCGGCAACTGCGCCCGAGCCGGGGCTCCCCGCTCTGCCGCGGCCCGGGAGATCATCTCCTGCAGCGGAGACAAGCCCGTGCAGAGACTCTGTGTGCCGGCACCCTGTCACAGCCCAAACGCACACAGCTCGCTCCGGCCTCACTCGTGTTTCTTCAAAAACACGGTATTACAATTTTTACTGTGTAATTACACCCCACTGCAGTGCGTGAATCCCCGTCTGAAGGCCAAACAAGAGCCCACACCTTCCACTTCCAATTCCCAACTAGGGATTTCCCACAGCTGTCCCTCCTTTGGTAGGTAAAAGTGGCTCATACATTATTCACCGAAATTACAATTTCCTAAATAATGTCTGACCTTTCAGAGTGCAAGTAAAAGCAGGCAGTATTCTTTTCCAGCCCTCCCTCCCATCCCCATTTCACTGCCCTTTCTCCTTTGTTTTGTTCTGTGAGAAATACCAAGCTATTTCTAGTTGCAAGAGTGGTTTATACACATTAGTAAATCTTCAGAATGAAACTTTCCCTCAGTCTTTGTCTTTGTTTCCTTAATGGGGGCTATAAATTACCACTCTCCTTTCTCACTGGAGCATCAGGCTTCATTGCTTTTGAAATGATCAAAGTTATTCTCTTTTTAAATCCAATGAGAAACAACCTATTGTGTCTCCTGGACGGTTTCAGTTCTTAGTCAATCTCATCTCTAAATACATAAAGCTGCTCATTAAACACTCCAAGGATTCTCCAGCCCCACACCATACCCCAAGTGTCCCCCTACCAACAGAAAGTAATAAATGAATGAAGGCTTTCCTGACAAGTTTCCACGATCTCATGAATAAACAATCATACTTACAATGGGAATTCACACACCCCTCAAACAGGGATACCAGTCAAGGTGTTTCTACAAACAAATCTCCCAAATGTACAGAGAAGCCACTTCCCATCCAGGTACGTGACTTCAAGCCACCTCACAGAAAAGCTGATAACACATTTCAGACACTTTCCAGTCAAGTTTCCTCAATGAACTTGACCAATATTAATTTAATTAATATTTATCACTAGATTTGACAAAATACATGAAATAGGAACAAATATGAAGACTGTAGCAGAAAAAGCAGTAAGAGACATTGAAGAGTCATATACACAAAATAACTAAAGCTTTCTGAGACACAGTAAAAGCAAAGCATTTTTCTTACTTCTGTAAACTAAAACATAAAGTGAGACATAAACATTCGGGAATGCCTGAGTTAGATCAAAAGACCTCAATGCAGCTTGGAAAACAAACAGAACAATATCAAATTTATCTTAGCTAATGAAACCATTTCTTATACATAAATCTCCAAGTGTTTTGTGAAGGATCCTGGCCATTATTTCAAATACAACACTCCTTTGTTTATGATGAAGAACTGCCATTAAAATATCTCTTTTTCTTAAAGACACAAACCAGACAAGCTCAGACCTCAACTCAGATGTCTTTGTGTAGCCTTTTTAAATATTTCTATTCAACTACAGAGTCACAGGGTGCTGCTATAGGTACTAAGATCTTTAGTCGGAGAGAGTAGCTAAAAAAATTCTTAAGACTCAACTTCAGCACTAAGTTAAGTATGAGGAAAGAAAAACAAACATACCAGGGCAGTTCGACAGGAAGAGACCCCAAATAGCACCGTTTGGGGATTTTTCCAGCAATTTAAAATAAAATAAAAGTCACAAAGTTTCAGGGAGAAAAACAGCTTACTGGTAAATATCTGCAAGAATTGCACGCAAATAGGGTATTTTCATACCTTATGGATAACGATCCTCAAAATCAACAGCAGTGCTTTTGCTCCTTGGGATACTACACAGCATCTCAGTCTTGAACGAAATCTTCATGTCGCATGGGCCAGAGCCCCATTCAGTTCTGCTCCACAGGTGCTTTGGGGGGAGACAGGTTTGGCTGGTTGATGTTTGGAGAAAGGCTGCACCTCAGGAAACCTGTCTGCTCTTTCCAACTGTACCAGTGTGTGCCGCCACCTTACAATGTTGCAAAGCCTGGAGCTTCTTGCCATGAACACTGTCAGATCTCATCGTATCAACAGGAGCACAACCCTGCTAGGAACACTGACTGCCACTCCAAAGGAACTCTTCCATACAGGTAAGATCCCAATTTCCAAATCCCCTGCCCTCCACTATGAGTATCACTTGTAGTTGCCTCACACTGAGAGATCGAGGCTAAGCTGCCACAGAGCAGCTGGATGTAAAAACTGCTCCAGAAATTGTACACCTGATGCCCTGAGAGGAATATTTTTCTCTGAAAATTCGGACTAAGAACTGGTTTATGCTTCATAATCCATGCTAAGTTTTATTATTTAATGATGAGCAAACATTGTCTGAAGACATCTAGATTGCCATTTCCTTTGCACTTTCGTGCATCATACTGACCCAAAATTTAACATAACTGAGTGAGCTTCATGAGTGCTTGTGACAGAAGCTGAAAATAGCTGGGATGGTCCAGGGGGGAGGTGCCAGAACAAAACCAGGAAAGGAACAGACAAGTAAGGAAATACTTTCAAGTATTTAATTATTCCAAAGCTTTGCACATACATAACGTCTCAGAGCTTCAAGTCTTACTCATCTCCAGATGTATACTGGGTTTTGAACAATTGTTTTCTTTCGAAATGAATTGCTCAGACTTTGGCACTTAGACTTCCCATCTTTGTATCCAAGGGTTTTCCAAGCTACCACATAGGTTGTTGAATTCTATGTAAAATGACATCTTCAGTAATCAGCATTCAGTTTTGCATTTTAACAGTGGCTTTCCTTGGATGCAGAACCTGCAAAGGGCTTATCTCAGGCAGAGAGGAAATTTGAGGTTTCTCTGGTCATGAGGACTACAAAAAACCCTCTCACATAATTTATACTTGTCTAAGTCTTTTTATGCCACTTGTAGAAAACTTTCCCCAAAACAAACATCAGATCCACCAGTGATATTTTAAATGTTGTGGACTTTGCATCTTAAAATGTCAATGTCAATTATATGAAGAAAGGTTCCTGTTTATTGCAGAACTAAATACAGTATGTTCTATTAAAGAACATAAATCTTTCATTTAGTAGGGTGGAAAAGGAGATACTTCACTAACTTTTAGATATTTGTATTTCTTTGTGAGAACTTTCCAAGTCATCACTACAACAAATGGTAACACCTCTAGACTTGTGCCTGGACCAGTTAGTCAACAGACAATCATTGGCTGTGCACCCAGAAGCTGCACAACACACTTTGCCCACTATTCTTTTTGTTCCTTTCCCTTCGAGGAAGTCTGAAATATTCGAGGCTACCTTGATGTGCTTGAATGTGCTTCTAAAGCTGCACTTACCTCACAGCTCCATGCAGGCCTCACCCACGTCCATCCCCGGAGTGCCCTGCAGAGGAATTAGGAGCAGCAGTCTAAAAAGCCCAGGGAATTGAAATGGTCTCAGTTTCCAGGTGGCAGGTTTGGCATCTCACACAGGCTCAGCAGACCTGGCAGCAGGTGCTGAGTTCACTGACTGTACCACCCAAACCTGTCCAAGGATCAGGCCACAAGCACCACCCCACCAGAGCACAGGTCAGGTTGAGTTCACCCTCTCAGCATCTCCCCGGTGAGCCCACAGGATGACACCATCAGTTGTTGGCAGTGCAGAATCACCACCAGTTCAGGCAGACTGCTGTGGTTCCCCAAAGGGACATATTAACACTTGCTATTTTGCTTTGCTTAAAAAAAAGCCTCCACCACAGACCAGGGGGTGTGTGAAAGGTGAAGGAAGAGAGATGCCTCCAAATTAATGATCAAACTCCTTCCGTTCTGTTTTCCTCGATGGTATAAAACACTGAGTGATGGCCTCATACAGTTTGAAACGGAGTGAACAGCAGCACATACACGTGTGTGCACTCACAGAGACCTTCCAAGATCTGCAATAGTCACTTTGCCTTCCTGTTCTCCCCGTTCCCTGATTACTGAGCAGTCATCTCTTCCACTGATGGCCGTCTGACCCACAACAACTGTTTGTGAGAAGGCTACACTGGTGCTGGGAGGGAGGCAGGCATTTAGTTGAACAGATCAGACACAAAACTGTACAAAAAAAAGGCCTCCTGAAATAAGACACTAAAATGTCATACATACCTGCAGTCAGGCAAAGAAGAAAAGATGACTAGCCAAATTGTAAGAGGCTTTTGAAAATAGCACATTAATGCTATTTTTTCATGTTAGAAGACAAATTTTATTGCAATTCAGCAAATGAGCTACACCTGTAAAACTGCTTTGTATATCCAATTCACATTTAATGTCCAATGGATTGAAATGTCACAGGAAAAATAAAAAAGGAAAACAGTACCTGTTTTTGTCATCATAATGTAAACTTCAACGCGGCCCTTAAAAAAACCAAGCCAGTGATTTCCCCATGTAGTAAAATATATAGTTTATAAGGTACTGATGCTTTATCTTAGTTTAACAGCCAATCTCTAGGTATAAAATAAAGAACTACAAAGATGTGAAGTACGTATACAATATCTTCAAGTATTTTCAAGTATCCTATAGTATCTTGCACTACGGACAAAGATCATTTGACAATATACAGAAAAAGTTAACTCTGAATAGTTTCACTGCAGAAATCTTAACATATTCATGAATTCAAAACACATAAAAAATATGGATCATCCAGCTAGTAGGTCCCATTTGAACAATTTGAAAAATACTCTTTTGTAATGGAAAAAATTGTGGAAGAGTCTTCAGTTCATGAAAATGCTTTCAGCTACAGAACGTCAGATGTTAAAGTTTATGGCAGGTAAAGGCTTTTGTTGTATAAACTTATCATCATAGTATTTCATTACATTGAAATCAAGTTTTTATTATATTGCATTTTCTTTTCTGTATAAAGTGTCACTATATTAACTCTGACAGCGTTAATCAAAGAAGCATAAATAATTGATAGGCAATAGTCTATTTTTTTCCCCCTCAAATCTGGTATCAGCCTGTAAACACGTTTGGCCAATGCAGCACTATATATTTACTGCATTATGAACTGCTCATTTTTCATCATTGCATTTCTTTCTACAGAACGCATGTGTGCTGTAAAAAAAAAAAAGAAAAAAAAAATTCCATTAACTGTTACCAAAAAATCCCCACCAAACAACAGAACAGACTAGCCACATGGACCTGCCCCTACCAAACCTGCCCCCTTATTTTAGAAACGGGAAAAAAAAGTTACAACTGCATTATTCTGAGCAAAGGGAGATGAATTTTATAAAGCTCTAGTTAAAAAGGTGCTGACCACACCATTTGTTCTTATACAATCATCCAGTTCAGAAGAATGGTATGGAAAGGGCTAATGCTGGATCCTAACCTTATTCAGTTGGACTCATGCTAGGAGCACCCATGAAAGAAGTACGTTGGTTTGTGGCAAACAATGAAGAGTGGCAGGAGTTATGGCTGCTACTACAGACTGGACCATTCTTAGACATGCCAGCCAAATCTCTTCCCAAAAACCTAGCACAGGCTACCACACAGCTGTATTTAATATCTTAGCCCTCCTTGGTTGCTTACAGAGCTAACAAAACCAGCTTTTTTTCTGCTGCGTTTCAGAACCTTCTACTGGTCCTTGAGTGGAGCAAATCCTTCCAGGCTTGGAAGTCCTTAGCAAAAAGTGCTTTGAATCCTAACAGGATTAAGCATAGGCCCCCACTGAGAGAAGGAGGAGGGGTCTATATCTAAGTGGCTTTTCCTGTGAAAATAAAGTAACTGAGGAGCTGGGAAGATGACCTCTGTGACTTCCTTTTGCACCTGGACAGCCAGTACACAGGGTGTTGTCACTGATGGACAGCTCCACCCTCAGGAGCCAGCCACTGGATTCCCAGTGCTTGGCAATCAGCAAGCCCCAGCCTCTATCCATCCAGGCACTGTCAACTCTCATAATGAGGCCAAAAAGGTCCACACCAAAACAGCCATTTAACCAATGGTATCATGTCACACCAGGTGAACTTGTGTAAAGAGGAAAAAAAAAAGAAAATAACCTTAATTCGGGGTAATTACCTCATGCAAGATAAAATTAATCCATATTTAATACTCTGAGATAAAAGGTTTTAACAGAATCAACTAATCTGCTAAGGTCAAGATATGGAACCCTCCTTTCTTAGGTAGATATATTTCCTGTGAAATGCACGGGCCTCAGAGATAGCTGAAAGCACTGTAAAATTTTTTTTTTTGCTATTATGAATGCATCAACAAGCAATTTCATGCAAGTGTATAAAGATTATCCCAACATATAAAGTTGAATACATCAAATTCTTAGAATGAAGTACAGTTGTTTTATTTTTGCCCTTCCAAAGCTGGAAAAAAAAGCCTGAAACAACAAAACCATACCTGCACATATAAAATGCATCTGTGAAATGCTCCTGTAAGCTCCACGCTGTGAAAGAATTCACACCCACCCCATGTGAGGAGTGGCCTGGACACTGCCCTCACATCTTCCTAATGCTACTGTGAAATCAAAGAAGAATCTTGCTCTGGTAAGTAGTGACAAAGGAACTTCTCCGTTTAATAATGAAATAAATAGGACAAAAGTAAAAATAGTCAAAATTTAATACATGTGCTATACTCATAAATTATGGAAGTAAAACTATCACAAGATGTGACTAAGCTGTAGGTAAAGAAAAAGTGCTACAACATTGTATGAACGAAAAAAACTTGGACTCTGCTTCTCAAAAGAGAGACAATACTGAGATAAGTTTATACAGTGGAGACCTCTTAAATACACAGCCCTGAACTTCTGTACAGTAATTTGTGATGCTGATAAATCAGCCTGTTCTTAAGTCACATATTCATTTCAAAGAGATTTTTATCAGAGGATTCAAATGAACAGAGATGCCTTTAGGCATTTGCCAAGTTCCAGATCTCCAATAAATTAAGCTTTCGAAATGTTTGTGTTTTATAGTAGAAATGGAGTAAAGCTTTCTCTGCTAAAAACAAAGCATCCCAAATGAAGCAGACTGTGACAACAGGATCTAAGACATATGCATTCAAAAAGAAAAGAAAAAGCCTTAATACTCACTGTCTTTTCAGAAACATTAAGGAATCCTTATATTTGTTAGTAAGGTATACCATTATTATTTCGGGGGGGGGGCATAAACATATTTATTTAGTCATCTGGCATTTGGGGAACTCGTGTCCCTCTTTATTAGCAGTTAAGAGAATTACCAGCAGCAACCATATACCAAACTTCAAAAGGCTGGTTTAAGTGAAAACATTTTTGTGTTACGAACAATTATTCCAGGTTTTTTATTTAAGTGGGCTACACTGTAAAATCTGAATTGCAACATAATTTAGCCAGTTGTATCACAGACTTTTTTTCTTAAAGACAAAACTTACAAAACACAATGATAGGTTAAATAAATAAAAAACATCAGTTAAAAAACAGACTTAATTTCTTCTTCTGTGCAATTACGTACCAATATGAAAAATATTACTTTGATCTCTGGACATTTCATGGTTCAGTCTCCTGGATTTCACTAAAAATAATACTGACAACAAAAATAAAGGAAAAAAATAATTGCTGACTAATCAGTGCTTTGGAGCTATTAAAAAAAAAAAGCACACATCAGATCTGTAGTTCCCTTGCAGCAGAACATGACCCAATACGTTAAAAATCAAACATTGGTAATAATGTTAATATATAAAATATTAGTTTAAAAACTATAGAATGACCTTCTCAGCAGAAATGGAGTGTATACATTGGGGTTTATGACATACAGCATATCTGAAGGCAAGTTCACAGAATGCTGAAAGGCTCACTGCACATTTTCTATGGCAAGGAAATACTGCAGCTTTAAAATAAGCTGCACAATACTCATCTCTATCTCTTTCACATGAAAGTGTGTAAAAAGCAAATCAGTAAATAAACTCTAAAATAGATTTATACCAAAATCCTCTTTTTTACATTGAGTTTACAGCTTCTATCCATTTGCCTGTACTATTTTTGGAGTTTCCTTCAAGAAAAGTCAAAGTTGCATTTTTGGGCCATGAACGAGTCCACGATACAATGTACTGGCAAGACAGAACTTTTGCATACTAACGAGATTCACTCCTTGTTGCTTTTTTTGTTTTTGTAAAGACAGTTTTTCCTGTGGGACGAGAGGTCAAATGTCGATTCCTTTGACGAGAGACGCCTCCAGCGTGATGTTGAACTCCTGCAAGGTCTGCAGCACTCGAATCAAAGAATTCACCAGTGTGTGATCCTTGATCAGCGCTATCTCTTCGTACATCTGTGCTGTAATTGGGCAGTCTGCAAGCAGGGCGATCCAGTGGTGCAAAAGGTGGTCTCTGACAAGGTGGCAATTTGCAGTTTGGAAATAAAAACAAAGCCAAGTTAATTTTGCATCTGCACAGACACGATTTCTATTCTTTGCCTCTAAGCAGACCTACCGCCTTTTCCACTTACTTTTATAAGACAGGGAAGAGGAAATAACTGTCTGTGGAACCTGTTCAAGTAGGGAGCATCCATAACTGACACATTTCTAGGTTTTCCACCCCTCACATCAAGACAGGGTTCCCAAGAGACCCAGAAGTCCCAAGCAGGACCAAAGTCACCACTCTGTTCTATTGTCTTTGTGTCAAGAGGTTTCTAGATGGTCCCAGCTTCTTTCCTACCCACCTCCGACAACAAGTAGATAGAAGGTGGGGAATTCACCCAACCATTAACTGGAGAGGTCTCCCTGATGGATGATATTCTGATTCTATCTTTCAACTTTGCTACCTGTACATGAGAGGGAGACTACTCACACCAGACTGCTACCTTTCTCTCTTGGTTCAGCTGCTCAGCTTTTTGGGCTATGCAGTTTACTATCTCAGATATCTCACACTTCATGTGCCTAAGAACTCAGTCAGGGCAGGATTCACCTGATGTTTCCCCAGTTACATCAAAGACTGCTATATAAGTAGTAGTCAAACTGTCCAACCCATCAGTTGCATGGCTTTACGTTACTAATATGCAGCATCCTTTTAATTTTATTAAAATATCAATAACAACAATAATAATAATAATAAAGAAGTTTCTTTATACCTGGCTCCAAGACACACCAGCATCTGAAACTTGCCATCCTTCCCAATGTTTCTTGGGGTGTTGTTGATAGCAGTGATAAAGCGACAGAAATTCCTGGCCCTTGTCTGCCAGTTCTCTTCTGGGACCATCTCATTCTGCTCAAGGGTCTCATAGTATGTTTGTGCTTTTTCTTAAAAGAATGGTGGGAGATAATGAAGTTTCAACAGTGCATATGGGAGAGAAACTTGAAAGGCCTAGATTCAAAGCTCATCCATGAGTATCCTGAATGATTACATGTAGGCATTGTTTTTTTCTGTTTGATTCAGTCTTGTGTTCCCTCACTTCCCTCCCTCTAAACAGTGATGAAGAGGTTCATGTAGCTATTGAATTTTGAGTGTTACAGTAAAAGGATCATATAAGGAGAACAGTGATGTCAAGGTACCTACTCAAAACACAGAAACACTACTCAAAATAATTCCTTTTCTAAAAGGTGTTTGTGAACTCAGTTCATTTATACAGCTCTATGTCAAAGGATCTAGACCACTATGTAAAAAATGTATGCTTACAACCCCTTTATTACAATGTCCAGTAAGTATCAACAGCACTAGATCCATCTGTTGGTGCTTTATAAGGCAACTCAACTTCTTAGAAGTGTGATTTATTGCTTTCACTATGCTCAATTAAGAACAAGGTTACCATATGTCAATTCATCACCTTATTTATATAACTCTTACTCAGTAAGAAAGTTTGTTTTACACTATTCTGCTAGAACGAAAAAGCCCAGTTACTGCATTAAGTACAGTGTCAGCTTTGGCAGAAGACAGAGGCTTTTTCTCTCAACACTACAAGGAGGTAAGAGCTCTCATGGGAATTCAGCTGCTGAGATGCCTCCAAGAACTGTGCTGTTCACACCAGCTGAGACACAGCAGCGATGATAAGGAACACAGATGGATGTATTTCAAAGACACAAACAGGCTCTGGTACGTCTTCCTCCCACTTACCTAAAAAATCCCAAATAAAGACATTTTTGAAGAGTCTTGGTGACTTAAATCCATGCTGAAACACCTGCTCGAGAGCTGAAACAAGTCCACTTTCTCCACACAGCAGCAGTGTCAGACTGCCTCTCTGCCAAGCACACACAGAAAGCACACACTCTTAGTACCTCAGTTTGGAAGTCTGGGACACAAGTATCTCATGCATCTAGTAAGTTCTTAAATAAACAGATGCCTAAACATAACAGTCTGTTGTCAAACAGTGACCCCAGACAGGATGGCCCAGTTCTCACAAGTCCTGAGCACTCAAAAATGTATTGATCTCTCTAAGAATGAGGCTGAAGAAAGCAGTGTCAGGGTCTAATCATCATCCTCTAATGAAGCCTCAAGAAGGCCAAGATAATGAGCAGGTTTTACCTGTAATAATGACCACTGCACAGGACATTAAGAAAGAATTTTCTTCCTTAAGTAATAAAGATCACAGATCCATTGTAGCAGGTGCCCCTGACTGTTTGCTTACCAACAAAAACAGCATTCAATGCTCTGAAAAAAATTAAATTCTTCTTTAGAACACAATGGTAAATTCTATTTTTCAAAACTAGTGCATGACCACTTGATTGTGTCAACGTGATCATCAATCAGAATTACACTGAACTTAGAAGATGGGTGCAGTAGGAATGGGAGGACTTATTTGTAAAAAATCAGTGACTTTCAAGAGCCACCCATACAGAGCCAGCACTGCTCATTCTGGCTCACGAGGGCTGGACTGACTGTGATGGTCTGACAGAGACATTCTACTTAGGTTTGTTTCAGGAAATCACTGCTGTGTCAGCCGATTGCCTGTGTGATGTAGAAGTGTACCAGAGTATTTAATAGCACTTTTGCTTCACTTGCCTGGGGGGTGTGGGTGTTCACAGGGAGGTCTTTTTTGTTTCTTTTATTTTATTTTTTTTTTAAGTGGCCTGTGGGTTTTCACATTTTAAATAGCAAGATAACGCAAACCAGACATTCAAAACCTACTCAGAACTCAATGCAGATGTAAAATGTCAGTTAATTCAGAACAAACTAAACAGGAGGCTGTATTCTTGACAGTGGTATGGGTAGAATCCATGGTAGAATTTGCCTAATAACACAAATTCCAATACCAGAATGTTAACATTTAATTTAACAGAATGCTCCAGTTTGCAGCAAAACAGAGGTATTTGAGGCTATACTGTTTCAGCAGTGTAGTCTCAGTATCCCATTTTTTATCTCCACTTAAGGAATTTTCAAACAGATGGCTGTTCATTCAGTTTACTTATTTTTGTTATATATTTTCCTATGCTTACTAATACCAGTTTTACAACAGGGGTGCCATTACACAGACAACAACTCCTCACCTCCTTCTCTGGCTTGTGGAAATGCTTGACAATCCCATTAACAGCTTCACCAATAGCTTCTTGGATCTGACCAGTATTTAACTCTGCAAAACACACAAATATATCCTGTTACTTTTCTATAGCTTCAGAAATTGTATGTGTGTGTGAGGGATAAGGCCTACCATAAAACAGAGGAGAGGAGCATGAACCAGTATAACTTAGGCTGTTAGTGAAACAAAGCAGGACTGTGCATAATGGAAACCAAACTCTATTTTTATTTACTGTTGAAGGGGTAGAAATGGAGATGGTTTGGTTTTATATTGAAATACCACACCGTGGTGTTTCAACACAACAGGTGGAAAGGGCTTTTACATATTATGTGAATTTTCATTCAGACCATAACCTAAAGCTAAGAAAAGGAGTTATGATTTGATTAGAACCAGCAAATCTGGGCATCCTGGAAATACTTCCTGTGATAGTTTTGCTGTAAACCCAAGTAACCTTGGGAGTAAGGTAACCATCTACTTTAACAATAAGACCACTCCAGAAAAGTGATCTCAATAGAAAACAAACGAAATTAAGTCCATGAAGAGAAAATACTAGCAAGTTTTTCCATTCACAAAGGATAGACAGAGAGAGGGCAGCAAATTTCTACCTTCCTCCATAGCATTCATTCCACAAATGAAAGACAATACAGAAAACACCAGAGGGGCAGCTAAGCACTAGACCAGGAGTACAGGGACATCTTCCTCCCATCCTTACAGACATTCAAAACTTGAGCAGACACAACAGGTTGTTCAGGACTGTAATTTGGAAGTTAGCTGGATTTTGAGCAGGGGCTTGGGCTAAGTGAAGTTTCACAGGTCCTCTCCAAGCCACAGTTCTAAAAGATAAGAAAACCTACAGCTCTGTATGCAAGCAGCTGCCCTCAGCAGATGATGCAGACCAGTCCGAGACAGGACAAGCCCAGCACTCACTTGGCTTATTGTTGGGTGATATAGTGACAAATCTTCTGATCATGCTTGGTGACTGCTGCAGGGGAGGGGTCCGGCACTGCCGCTCATCAGCCTCCGTGTGCGAAGTCAGCAACTCTCCCACCAGGATCCTCTCTAAGCTGCCGTCATCCATTCCCTTTCCAAGCCACCTCCCACAGGGAAATCTAAGAAAATCAAGGAGATACATGGATCAAGCCAGATTCAATTTCATGCCAAAGACTTTCAACTGCAGTGGCCTGAAACCCAAATCCTGCTAGTACTGTTACTAGAAATACTTCTAGCAACAAAGCCTTGGGTTTGGCTTCTGCCAGCACAGGCAGCAAAAGTAAAACAGTTTTTCAGTTCCAAGTTTGTGCTAAATGTTGCACTAGATGATCTGCAAGGCAAACAGGGGCAGATTTTGCTTGTGTCCCACATGTAGCACATGATTTGAGGGCTGAAGAGGTAGGAGGGGAAGACCCACTGCACCCCATAGATGGGTGATGAAATCCAGCTATGCTTTCACTGAATACACTACATAGCAGGCCAGCCACAAAAATACCCCACAACCCAAACACATACTTTGATGCCAAAAAACACCAATACTTCTATTGAATTGGGATATTAAATGAAGCACTAGAAAGCACACGTGCTCACTTACTCATTATCTCTTTCTCTGAACCAGTGTTGATGTCAGTTTAATCAGCTTAATCGGAAAACTGAACAGCATCCCAAAATAGAATCTTTCCTCTTCATTTAATTACAAATGATCTGGCATGGAGAACTGAGTGGACTCACCCGTCAATTTGTCATCAACATGAGCCTGACAGTTTCTCTGAACAAAGTACAGGGTACCAGACTATGCTGCACCAACGCAAATAAATATAATTCTCATTGTAAATCTTGTTCTTTTACTTTCACTATGCAAATTCAGGTTTCTAACACTCATAAGCCCTTGTGTTCCAACTTGTGTCCAAAGGTGCCTTTATAACACTTAAAACACTTGGTCTTAATATAAAATGCCACCTATATTTGGTAAGCAGTAAGCTCTGATGTGCTATTTCTTTCCTGGACTCAAGGTAGATTATTTTTAAGATGCGCAATAGTCAACTCATCTTCTCCACCAACAGTCTGAGGCTAGTCATGAGCATCTGCAAACTGAAAACCCTGTTTAATTTTCTAAGAACCATGACTTGTTTAATGTCAGAAGCCAAATGATCTTTCTGTGCCTTCAGGTAGCAGCAACTGTAGACACAGAGTCCCAGGAGATCAGACCTTTCTGCTCAAACAAGCCCTACTGTGCCAGCTCCCTGCAGAAATTCTACTTACCCAACATGAAATATCAGGATGATACTTACTTGTAAGTATGCCCTGTTATTTCATTTCTGACCATAACATATTCCACGAGCCACTTGGCATACAGCCCTGAATTATCATGTCCTATTTGCACTGTGGTCAGTTTTCCCAGGTTCTGGCACTGCAAATTAAACAAAGAGTTTGTCAGAGTAAACTGAAATAAAGTAGCATGTTGGAGGAATAAACTGTTAGAGAATGTGCCCTAGACAGAAAATCAGAAATGTGGTTTCCCATTTCTCACTGCTTTGATTGGTTCTGGGCTTTTTACTGGTAGGTTGCTCTACTTTTGTTTATTTGCTTTGTTTTGTTAAATACTATTTTGATCAGCAGAGAGAACATCAGCTGAACTAGATTTTTCAACTAAATTTTACCTATACTGCACAACACACACTTAAAAATCAGAGCAGAATCACTTCTTTGTTTCCAACAGAAGAGGATATGACACCTCCCATCATCACAGCACAGAATCATACTAAAAAGACAGTCTTGCCCATCCTTGGCTATTAAATATAGATTAAATTTGCTGTGTACAGGCACAGGAAGTATCTGTGACTAACCACACAGGCTAAAGATACAAAATGTATGGCAGGGTGGTGCAGCAAGGGGAGAATTTTAAAACTGAACAGAACATACAAATAATTTTCTGTGTAACAAGTAATACAAACCTCAAAAGTCATTTCTAATATGTTCCTGGGAATCTGCAGGACTCCTGTCTCACCCAGTTCTCCCGAGATACAGATCCAAGGATTGGCTGTGAACATTGAGCCACCAAGTTTTTTGCTAGGAACAATCAATATATGGTATGGTATCACTGCAAACACAAGAAGAAATAACAAAAATGAAGAAGGATAGTCATCTAACCTCTTTAGTGAACAGAAGTCATAAAACAACACTGCAGTACCATGAAATGTAAAAAAACCATCAGAGCTGCTATTTAACCATGCTAACACTTGCACACTAAGCAATGATTGACAATGGGGAAATCTACACATATATACCAGTCACTAAGAAGCAGAGCTGACAGCAAAACAGTGTCGAGAGAAATAAGAAATATGGATGGAATCATGTCTTCCTATAGGTATAACCATTTTTCATTTACCAGCCTCAAAACGTGCCATGAAGATGGTTACTTGTCCTCAGCTTAGAGACGAGGAAGTAAAGACACAGTATTCCTGTATCCAGGACTGCACTGTAGCTCAGCATGCTGCTCAATGCTCAACTCCTACCTGCCTGTTTCTCTGTGTGTATGCAGGCCCAGTGCACAACTACCCCAACTCACACTCAGTTACTGAAGCCTTTCTTTGCAGGCCTTGATTGCAGCAGCAGTCACTACTGTGGTTGAGCAAGTTCAGTAAAAAGACACTGCAGTGCTGCAAGTTTCTCTGTACCACGTCACTCTTAGCTATGCTAACTTTAAGACTTTTTGATTTTTAAAAAGAACAAACAACTTTTTTCCCCTTCTAAATAGCACCACACATATGCTCAAATGCTTTCTGGTACTCTGTTTTATCTGTGACTAATTCAATATAGTATCACCTGAGCTGCAGCCCCTTCTCTGACTCAGAAGGCACGTGCTCTTCCATTGCCCAGCATCTCCTGCACAGCCCTATGTTAACAAGCCTTTTAAAACAAAATCCAATTCTCTGAATGGTCACTGTATTTCTTGGCTATCTGCCCTCCTTTTATAGTGCATAAACGGATTACAGTCAGGGCTTTTCAGCTGAGGCATTTAATACATTTCTCCCTCAATGCCTCCTCAGCTGTCAGTGCCCTCAAGAAAGCATTTGGTGGTTGGATTTTCTTAAAAGCTCAGTGCTCGCAGCATTTAAGAATGAATTAAGATGTTTCCCTTTTTATTTTCTGTGCTGATAGTCTTAAAGTAAGTGACAATTTAATTGCATCCAGCAGAGCAGATTTTAGCATTATCCAGAACCTGCCCACAAGACCAAGAGCTATTTTGCTTAGATGTGTGTTTGTTCTGTCTTTCACACGCACAAAAATGGATCAGAACACACCACCAAGGGCAGCTCCTACCATGGAGCCACAGGGGCCCTTTCACACACACCCACCCCCAGTTTCGTAAGCCTTGCTCAAGTCTTTCCTTATTTTGCCTTGCTAGTTGTGTCCTGTGGCAGCAGTCACAGTACACAAATCATTTCACAACTCTGTAATACATTTAAGCATCAACAACAGTTCAAAAGCTTCTCTAGGGCATCTTTTTAAAAAACAGAAGAAAAAAGAAAAGGAGGACTTCAATGTGTTGAGGAGGTCTGATGCAGACCCTCAGTGAGAGTTTCATTGTTATCCCAAACTCAGAGACAGGCATGCAGCAAAGCAGGTTGAACATGAAACAAAGCAAGTTTGTTTTTTTTTTTAATTCCTAGCATGTGTTAATATTCTTTCCTTGAAAATGAACAACCCATAGTGTTCTTGTTTAGTATCATGCAAACAAGCCCACCAAAAATTTTCTGTTGAGAACTCTCCCCCAATTAAATGGATTTTACCAAGTTAGAAACAAAAGCCTTTGGTGACACAGAAAGAGAGATGTTCCTGCCCACCAGAGTGGATCACAGAAGTAGTAATACAGCATGCAGATGGATCCCAGGAAAGAAAGCAGAACAATTGCATTAAGGTATGTTGCTGAGAGCTGTTCAGAATTTCCACCAAATCCGGAAAACAGAGTTCCAGGGAAAGCAAATACTTACAGATTGTTGTGAAAACATTGGTAAAGCAAAAGTAATCAACAGCATTGAATGACAGGAGATGATATAAGAATTGTTCTTTCTCATCATCACAGCGGAGGAATGCGTAACGCTTGTAGAGTTTTCTGACAAAGCAAAACACATAATCTGTCATAGTAACAAGATGCTTTCAGTGAAATGCTTTATATTGTGCATACTTATTAGGCACACTATGAATAATGGACAAGCAATTACAAATGATACTGGTAGAGTCAAGAGTGTTTAATGTGCCAAGATATGTTGAACCTCTGCAAGTCTGGAGTCTCCCAAGTGCATCAGTCCAATACTTCACATATCTTCCACCTCTCGAAAGCAAGGTTTGGTCTGAGGGTCTTCTCCCACCCAAAAACACCCCAAGATGGAAAAAGGGATTTTGTACTTTCTTGAAAAAAAATCTGCCTTCTTTTGGCAATGTAAAATGACACAACTGAAGAGAGTCCTCCTCTTCTCCAGCACATAACATAAGACAGGAGACACTTTTTAAAGTGACATCAGGGCAAACACTAGGACTATCTGCTTGTATTTGGTTATAGGGGGCCTACAACGACCCGCACAGTAAGCCAGGGAACAGTTTAAGTGTTGACAGTACACGGCTCCTGACATAACCAAAATGATAAACATGCAAAGGTGGCCTAAAGTCCTGCTGTTCCTTTTCACTAGGTTGTAAACTCTGCTAGGACTGTAATGCCACACAGAACTGCAACTTGTAAGTGGAAATATCAAAATATGTAGCTCAGTGGTCTTCCCTCATTAGTGGAGACACCAATGCCTATGCAGAAGAATGAACCGTAAACAGAAACAATCTTATATACCCCTTGAAAATACTCAAACACATGAGGGAATTTAACACTGCAAGACTTGCAAATGAGAAACTTCCAAGTGCAAATTTTGGCTGGAAAATACTCTTGAAGTTACTCACTTGTACACAGCAATCACCACTATTTTTGTTAATTATGCAACCAATAAATAATATCAGTGTTGGTGAATAATCATAAAAGAAGAGCATGCCAAGATGTATCAAAATCCAACTGATGCTAGAGGAATATCCAAACCATCACAAATACACGAATTAAGTATTAGAAATGCTGACAGCCATGTATAGGTGGCTCCTGCCAGGAGGGCCTCCTGTTAACTCCCCTCAATTTCCGATCAATGTACAAAAAAGTCAGCAAATTACTCACAAGACAGAAACTTGCAAAACAAATCAGTGATGATCAACATACAGACATGTTCTCAGCTACAAAACAAACCTACCGCTGTAGACTGACAGGAAATGTTCAATGGAAATAAAGATACTGAGCCTTAAATCAACAAAACCTGCCTGTAGCCACAGGAGTATCAAACCCACAAAAGGTCTCACAGGTGCCCATGTCCATCTTTAATTTGAACAATCTGAACCATGTGTTTGATGAGGAGCCTGTCAGGGTATGTGCTGTCCTGTCTTTTCAAAGGTAAGGTTTCTCAGTTTCCTTGTGCACATAAAGGTCTCCTTTCAGTGAAGCTGTGTGATTTCCTCCTCTTTCCTAACTCTAGTCCCTTTGCAGACTAGCAAGAAACCAAACACATTACAGTTCCCTTATAATTTTAAGCAAATGTCAAGTTTAGAGAATGGGCTAATTAAAATATCTAACAGTGGCTTCAAAAAAAGACCACCACACAATCTTGTTAACTGTAAAATGGCAGAAGTTGCACAATTACTTTTAGTACCTCACTGAACTTGGCACTGCTTCCTCTAAAATCAAGTGGAACACACTTTAACACCATGCTGCCTAGAAGAGCTCTCTTTAAGTAGGATATATCTAAGTATGCACAAAGTGCACAGGACTACAAAGAATTGACGTCATTTCTGTGCAAGTTGCTCCTTTGCTTGTTAGTTTCATTTTAAACTTATTTTTGTTGCTGTCTCATTCTGTTCCAGAGAATCAGAATCTACCTCACAGATGAACAGTACACTGGCCAGTGTTAAGAAAGTTGGGGTTTTTCTTCTCTTTTTGTGGGGAAGGGCATGGAGTGTGGTGGTGTATGGAAAGTTCTCTCACAGCACTTGCTCTGCATGGGACAAGCACTGCTAAATATAACATTATCTGAACTGCTGACTTCACTGGAGAGGCTTAACCTTAATTTAGAGATACAGGTAGATTTAAAAGCTGTCCTCACTCTGTCCTCCAGTTTTTCTTTGTTCACTGAAGGAAGGCCACAACTTCATCCCAAAGTCCAACATAAAACAATACAGGGTAAATCTCAAATAATTAGCAGCTGGGGTTCAGGGGGATTGCAGGAAGGAAGAAATTCTTTGGAAGGTGGTGAGTGGAAGGAGAAGAAAAGGAAGAGCAGACAGCATAGGTTACACTGTTTCCAGAGAGAAGTCTTCAATTAAAGCTAACGGCAATTACTATGGCTTTAATTTCCACACATTAAACAGTATATCTGACCTTATCAGTAAAACATACTTTTTCTGCATAGGTTATACTAAATTAACATCAAATTGTTACTCCTAAAACAATTAGTATTACATGTGGCCTGTACTCTGATCTGTGCAACTATTAACAAAATAATTATTTATGTTTACAAAGGTAATATAATGCTTTGGACATCACCAAGTATATAGGTCCTTGTGCTGAGCATTTCTCCTTCTGCCCTTCAACATAATTACTTATACAAAGCCCTGGCACAGAGTACTTTCAACAGAGTTTAAGTCTGAAGTAGAGTCTTCAGCTTTCACTCACATCCTCCTCTCTGGCATATATCACGTAGTTATCTCATTTTCTTCTCACAGTACTCTTTAAATAGTGTTTTGCGACTCAATGGTTGGGTCTTTTCAGAATTTTTTTTTTGACTTCATATTAAAAGACATATTTTGAAATGTTTGGGAGAAATAATAAAAACAACAATTGGGTCATAATAGCAGATATTTTACTATTCTGAAAGTAATTCACTTTATGTTCTTAAGTAGGCTATAAACGCAAAAATTTATGTGAAAAACCCCAGCATTGAATCCTAATTCCCAAACAGCTCTCCTTATCCACTGATAAGGAGACACACTTGGAAGGCTGGTTTGTTCTATGCCCTCTGCACACTGCTAAGCAGATGGGAGAATAGGCACACCTGGGTTTTTGAAGTCAAACAACTAAACAGATTTAAATTTTTTTAAAAGCTTTGCCCAAGATAAACCATCTTACTTTGTGAGTTCATGATCGGAAAGCAGCTGTTTCAGATGCCTAGAGAGCAACTTCTTTTCCATAGAGAGACGAACCCAGGCTCTGGCCTTGCCAACATCTGTTTTGATCTCACTAATGTTCTGGATATGCCTGGGGAAAAAAAAAAAAAAAGACACTGCCAGGTATTGCCAAAATGTGACAGTTCTTTTGAAGCAAGCTAAGCCGAAGAAGTTTTGCAAAGAACATAAAATATCAGGTAAATTATTGGAAAAAGAAACATAATCACCTTAATATTCAGTACAATCAAAAATCCTTGCATATCTAGTTCAAAAAGAAAAAGAGTCTGAAACAGAAATATCTGCAATGCAGTGCCCTATTTACCAAATTCTAAACCAGGCCCATTGTCTCACATGATTTAAGAATCATTCTGGACCTTATCACTGCAATATTTATGGCTGAGTGCTTTGGAAAATTAAATACTGTCTTTGCATGCTCAGTAGTAGCTTTTCTTGCATACAAGATACAAAGGGTATATTTTAATAGGGCAAGCAAATCCTCAATTCACTCCTCCTCTCCACTGGAAAAAATAAATGTTGATAAGGAAAAAGGAGGAAAGAAAAATCCCTTCAAGGTTAATTTAGAAGTTCTGCATATTGTTTTTTTGATGTACTGAAAAGAAGGCATTGGGCAGTAGTTATGGTTTCATTCACACTACAGTACTCAATGTTAGATAAACCCATTCTTTAGACCAAACAAGTTCTCTAAACTGCTTTCTTCACTGAGAAGCAAGAATGAGCTCAGAACTACAAACTTGGCAATGACTGGGAAAACACATACATTGCACCTGTATCTCTGTGGAAGTAAACCAATACAGACCACTTTAAAAATATGAAAACTGTGTCATGGTATTTTCATAAGCTGGTAGCTGTGACAATATAAAATCTCCTCAATGTGAAACACGTTTCTGTAAAGGTCAATGAAAAAGCTGTACAATCTACTTTAAAATAGTTCAGCAGGCTCCTTACCCACATCTCCCTCCCAGCTGCATGAAACACAGGCTCTTCTGTGTGGTGCATAGTATACACAGAAACAGGTATGCAAATCTCATGGGGTTCCTGTGTTGGTTTTATTAGTTTAAACTCACCTCATATCCTGGATGAGAGAGATTCTAAGAGGTGACATGGCTGGACTGGTATCAGACTTTCGCCTTTCTGAATCAAGAAGTATTCCTAGATTCAGAAGAACAGAATTTGTTAGTAGTAATCCATTTCAAATCAGTATAAAAAAGAAGGTGAATTAACACCAATTTGCACTCTTGTATTATTGGTGACTCTGTGAAGACACTGTGGTACATTTCCACTCCAAATGACATAAAAATCTAATATGCTACACAGATGGTTATGCAGATCAGCACACACTGAGCATCAACACATTAATGAGTTTAGATTCAGCTGAAATTGGTATGATATCAAATATAATAATCAAGTGTTATTTTCTAAGGGCTACCCTATTTTCTTCCTGTGTAGTATAACTGGCACTGCTGACACCAGAAAACAGTGTTTAACATGTTTTACTCAGTACAACACACACACCACGTGCTTATTGATCTATTAATTTGCACACTCCTGTAACACCACTACTTTTCAAATAGCACATTTTGGGGTTTTCAGGCAATGTTATTACTCTTACCTTTCAAATTCCACTCCAGAATCAAGATGTATATTAAATACAGCCCCTGCCCTCAATCTCAAGCTAGAAAGCATAAAACTTACTGTAACTTCACTCTCATATGCAAAACCACTATGAATCCAGTGACATTTAGGAGACCTTAATACTTCCCAAATCTTTGGGTTTGACTGTTCACAGGATCTTGTGCATGTTAATAATGATCAGCTCTTTGCCTACAGCAACTCCAAATAAAAAGTAAAAGGCACCCACTGCCTCCCCCAAACCCATTGTTCTCTCCAAATTTATATTCTATGCCCCCACCTGACAAAAGAAGTAATGTTTAAAATTTACATTAATAACCCTAGAAAGAGATTATACTGCAACACTTGATGTAACAAAAACTAAAGTATGTTTCTTCAGCTTGTTTGTTTCTTTAAATGTCTTTTGCTTATAAACAATTCTACTGTTCAGTTATTTTTCAAGCAAGGATGTAAAACCTAGGGATGAACAGCACAGTTTTATGTGCTTATACTCGTTTTCCACCCCCATCCATGACATCATTTGCTTTGCCAGTCATGCAGTGACTGTGTGTCACATGGAGGGTGGTACATTGGAACAATCCATTTCAAAGCCTATCTGTGAAACATCAGCTATTTCTGGTCTCTGACTACCATGGTAGTCAGGTACCAGACCCAAAACAAGTGGGCTCAATACAAACCAGTTTATTTTCACAGAATATTCTGAGCCAATACACCAGGCCCATATGAATCCTGTAGTGGACAGAATACTTGATTACTTGATTCAGTTATATTGACTGAAGGGTATTTCCAAGGAAACAAACTCTGCATGGTGCAAATCCGTTGGCAGCTCTTACTCACAGTTTTTTGTCATCTCCTTCCAGCAGATGCCAATCTTACCTGAGGTACTGAAGCTGCCTGATGTGGTTCTTCTCTGCCTGTTTTCTAGGTAATGTAACAGATGAGACCAGAGAGCTGACTTTCCCTAAAATTAAAAAAAAATATTAGTTAAAGAAATCACTATCAGCTGAATTAAAAAAAAAAAAAAAGTTTAAGTCATCATTGAAAGCACCAGCCATGACAAAAACTCGCTTTAAATATGTTTCTTCCTACAAACTCACTGGTAAAAATAAAAAATGAGACACAAGTTGGAGGCGCTTGGGAGCTGTAAAGAGGTTGAAAAAGAAAAGCAAGAATCAAACTACTGGGATCTAATGATTCTAGTGACAGGAAAAAGCCAATTGAACTTCTTTCCTCATAGTTCATTAACATGACAAGAAAACATTCAAAGGTTTGTAAAACACTACATGCAAGTAGAGTTTTAAATCTGAGGCTGTAACATGCACTATTTTGTCTTTCCCTCCCTGCCTCTCCAACTCTGAAAGGACAAGAGGCATGGAGCCAGCCTGAGCAAAACATCTTATACCCAGGCCAAGTCATGTGCACCTGCTCCCTTCAGGGTAATTCAGGGATACAGATATATGCTGTCAATTTTTAGAACCTCAAAAGATCCCCTTTCATCAGGCAAAGGACCTGGATAATCACAAACACAGTAAGACATCCCAAAACACAAGCAGGGCGATGAAAGCTTATTAGCAAAAATACCCCAGTTCTACAATAAAAGTTAGAATTTGGTATGGAAATAAAAGATAAATCCATCAAATTATGTTAAAAAGTGCACCTTGCTCATTATGTTGTTGTCTTAAACCTCTGGTGGTTTAAAGCAGTGTGAGAAAATCTTTCTCTCAGAAACTAAAAAGATTCTTGGCATCACCCTAAAATATTCTGCATGATAAACCAAAAGCTTGCAAAG
Organism: Manacus vitellinus; assembly: GCF_001715985.3. Classification (NCBI taxonomy): domain Eukaryota; kingdom Metazoa; phylum Chordata; class Aves; order Passeriformes; family Pipridae; genus Manacus; species Manacus vitellinus. Next base: position 6,033,194 of record NW_021940291.1, read on the forward strand.
CTGCAGAAAGGCAGCAGTAAGTGAACAGAGGCTTTGCAGCACATCAATTGGAATAACTTACAGAGGAAATTAATTAGTATTACTTATCATCTTCCTAAATTATTGTATTAACCTGAAATCCCGGTAAAGATTTAGCAATTCTGCATTTCAGGACAGCAATCATATTATAAAGCCATATTTTTATTTACAACTTTGTGCAGAAAAAAACCATGTAAAGTAACAGTTGTCAATTCTGCACTATCAATTTCTTCTAAAATCATCTAAGTGCCTTCCCAGAGGTGCAGTAATGATGGTTCCTCTTTATTTTTTAGACTATATTTAAAAATCTCTAACCACTTCCATCCTATAGCTCCCTACAGATGATATAGAGAACTAATTATTGGCCACAAGGGATTATTCCAGAATTTGTATGCCTCCAGAAGAAATAAATCCTAGAGTGTCTGTAACATCTGTGTTGAGAGAAATCTATTAAAAATATGCATTCAGTAGTAAAGATAAAAAAAATCCAGAGAAGCTCATTGTGTCTTGTGTGTACCTGACAGATCCAACTTGGAAAGCCAAAACTGAAGATCATATAAACACATAAAAAGAAAGCATGAAAAATATCAACCAGTGAAGAGTTGCATCCAAAACGGCGCTTCTCTCAATAAACACACACATGCACACACACACACACAGAGTCCAGTGTTCAGCAACCAGCTGCCATGGCAAGGAGAACTGCAACAGATCACACAAAGCAGCAACAAAGGATCCTGCAGCAAATCGATGTCAACAACCATGATGAATGTAAGAACTCATGCAGTGTATGTCTGCCCGCTTCCTTCACCATCGAGGAACTCTCCTTTAACTTCACCAAATAGCAATGATGATGCAAGCTGTATCTACAAGGGAAAGGAAGACAGCCTAAGGAAAGCAGTGGGACAGAGAATGGGCAAGGGAATAACCAAGGCCTTCTGAAAGTCCAGACTACTTTAGCCATTAGATCCTACATCTGACTCCCCTGCATTGCCCAGGACAACGGAAGGCGTGGATTCCCTTTGCACGTGGCAGAATCAGTAGGCAGCTAATGTAGGACTATCAGGGTTCATCAGCAGGGAAGAGGTAAAAGTAGGGATTGGTGGAAGGAAAGCCATCCTCATTACTATGGTCAGTTGAGAAAGAAGAGTCTTCCTTGGCTTATTATTGAAAAATAAAATAAAATCGATGTATGAAACAGCAGGCTTTTGCATATTTCATAAAGGCCAGAGCACACAGAGAACTGGTGGTGCTTTTATTTTACTTTTTTTTAACTCTGGATCACACTATGAGATACACTGCACTTCCTCCATCAGGCCTCTATTTTATTCCACCACTCTATTTATTCCACCATTCAGCACTGTTTGCCAACATCTGCAATCAATCCAAAGCATTAACCTTATGAAGAGTTGGCCGTCTGGTGGTCTGAAAAGCCCAAATCTGAGTTGAAGCAGAGTATACTGATGCTCTGTCTTCTAAGACGAAAGCAGTACAGCTTCTATCCTAAGTGATATACAAGAGGGAAGGGAGAGAATCACATCATAAATCTTCACATAGAGAACTGTTATATAGCTTGAAGGAGAGCAGATTTAAACACTGGTGCTTGGGTTGCTGGGAACAGAGATACTGGATTACAGTTGTCTGGATTACATACATTTATTCTGCGTATTCGTTTTTTTAAAAAAGTTATAATCCTCTCTGCCCTTGCTATTCCTTTGTATAAAGGAGAAGAAAAGTTGATAAAGGACTTCCAAACTTCATCTAGACCCATACGTGACTTCAAACAGAAGAGCACAGCAAACAATTATTAATTTTATACAAAAACCCAACACCTCTAGCTAGTGATCTTGTAAACATCATTTGAGTATTCCTACATTATTCAGGAAGAACCAAAATAGCAAGATTTTTACTCTGAAGAACTAAATTATCCTTCATGAAAACAATTTCCCCACACCATATCCCACTGACAGCACCTTTAGCATATGCTGCCTTGCAATCTATGCAACCTCATTAACAAAAATATTACCAACACAGAAATAATTAAAAAACCCACCAAAACCCAGCAAAGCAAAGAAAACCCCCAGGTTAAACAGAGAGTCTTCTAAGAAGTCATCTGTGGAACACATCTACATGTACACTTGCACATACCCCAGAACAAAATGTGGAGACAAACAGGGGCAGGAACTGACATAAAAAAGACTGGGGGGACACGAGTATTTTAACCCATCTAATACACACAAAAAGGTATCCTCTGAAAGCAGAGAGAGGAAGAGCATAACATGACTTTAGGAAAGTGTGCTCTGCAAAGTACAAGAACATTTGTTCCTCACCTGTTTGACTTGCAGACCATGGCTCCATATCCTTTCTAAGAGGTCACACAGACTGGCTATCAGGGTATTCTCTTCCACACCTGTGATATTCACTTCACCATGACCCAGCTCCACAGCTTCTCGACCCATTTTCTCAACCAACATCCTCTTGGTCTCAAAAAGGACAAAGCAAAAGAGAGTTAATTCTTTCCACAGTAACCTCCAAGACCACTTAACACTTTTTAAATAACCAACAAGGAAGCACATGATAAAGATTTGGCAGAATAACTGGGTGTATATATATTGCTGGCACTAGTGCAGTGCTCTACTTCTTTTATTCCCAGTTTTCAAGCCAGGACAGCACTAGTGTTAATCACTTTACGATCTCTTCTGTTTTTCTAAAAAGGAGCTTGCAAATGGGCACATCAGCCCTCACAGAGTAACCCCAACAAAGGGAACAGCAGGTCACACATTGACAAGCTGAGAATCCAGCAGCAAAGCCATGAAAGACAGGCCTTGGGTGGTTTGGGAGCCTGGTGAGTGGGATGCTATGTCACTCTCCTCCCAGGGGAGGTGCACGTGCACAAGTGCCTCCAAGCAGCAGGGGGTATGTCATTCCTGTGAGACCCTGTTCTGCCACAAGGGGATTTGCATTAAACCAAATCCACTCTGGAGTGCACCGCTTGAGCTTCCCGATGAGCCACATTCTCCCAAATTGTGCACAATTTCATGCTGGTCAACAAAGCTCTCACCAACTCAAACTACAGTCTTCCAGTCACAACAGATTCATCATACAGCAAAGTGGAGGGAAACACGACAAGGAGAACCAGTTCTGCTCATCCCTTACACATTTTTCATCTTTCTTCCCATCCTAGACTAGGTCAAAAATTAGTAATATTCCCCTAGGCACCTATGCACAGTCTTGGTTGAGATTAAGAACTCCACATTAGTCCCCAGCTGCTTCTCCCCCTCACCTTCCCTGGTAATTTCTCTCTCTGCTAACAGCAGGATCACTACATCCACTAGAGTTACATTCCCATGGTGAAAAAGCCAACTTTATCTTCAAGAATTTTCACCATCATATGACTCTCTTAAGTGATGGTGATTATTTGGACTATTATTTGGATTATTATTAGTTTCATACATACAGAAAACTAAAGTGGAATCAGAAATAGATGCACATATTAAACACAGTTTTATGAAAACTAGTATGTAATTGCTGTAAGTACCTCCACTGACCTAGAGTGAGAATGTGTCTACTTCATAATTACTCCCTTTACTGTATTAGTATACACGTGAACATTAACTTCAGATTAATATATTGTCAAATATAAACCAGTGAAGTATTGTCTACAAACTAATGCCAATCTTGTTAAGTGCTTAAAAACTTACACTTCAGAAGTTTATTAACTCGCTTCCTTTAGTTATGAGAAAAGCTGCTGTATTTTCACCGTAAGCTCCTCTTCCAGACTATTCATTTGTTGAAATATTATTGTCTCATTAGTTATAACTGAAATGTGTTATAATAGACATGGGCAGTGGGATGGCAAAGACCTATCAGAATATTCAATCTCTTTTCATCATAAATCTGCTTGACAGTTTCTACTCCTTGCAGAATTTCTAAATACTCTTCATGAACTTCTCACCACCATGCAAAAATCTTTATAGGGATAAAGCAGAAACAGGTGGAGGAAAAGGGAGATTTCAAGCATATTGGATACAAATAAAGGATGGATATGAGCTGCAAGAGAACAGACTTATTCTCTGTGTTACCTTATTTCGGCATTCCTTCAACAAGCCTTCTACAAACTTCCAGTTGGTTTGTGCAATTACCGATGGAGAGAGGTTAGACAGTTTGGGCTGCCGAATAGTGCTGCCCAAATTCCTGGCTTCTTGTATATACTTCTGTTTTGGGGTGGAAAATTGACAAATACAGACAAAAGTGTAAGTGAGACTACTTGGCCAAGAGAAAAGGATAAACTTATCCTTATAACCCACCCCCGTGCAATGAGGAAGAAAGGATCACATCCTCTTTCAGAAAAGGCACCTTTTTATATCCAGTATTGGATTGGGCTGAGACACTTTTCACCAGAGGTCAAATCTCCATTTACATAATCTATCAACTATTAGAACAGACATTGCTGAATTACAAAAACACAATATGAACTGTCAAGGATATTTAGATGCATAGAGATTCAATTACTCCCTCCACCACTGACAATTCTCTTGTCATTTTTTTCACATAAAATGAAATTTTGTAAAAATTACCAAGGTCAAGGCTATTCAAATGGCAAACTGGTCTACACGGGGACCACGAGAAAAGTTTGTTCTTTCAGGAAGTAGTTGCAAAATGCAGATGTTATTAACATCTATCAGCTGGGAGCCATCTGCATTTTTGAGCAAAATCGTTTCTTGAACCCACTCTGCTTGAAAGAGCTTTTCTGCTGCTGTTACTGTCATCAAGGAGTTGCCATTGTTTTCACCTCAGAGGCAAGAATAATATGACAAATGTTCTGAAAGCCGGGTGATCACAGGTTGACTGGGGCACAGCTAACTGAATCAGTGATAAGGAGAAAGTCTTGTACAGGCACTCAGGATTAGTACATATCAGTACTAAAAAATATATATACATATTAGTATATATTTCAGATGAATAGGTAACCTCTGCACCTTACATTGAAATAATGACTGACTGAAATGTCAGTGAATAGATCTGTCAAACATGACAATCTTTGCAAAGAGGGGAAATGCCACCTTCTCCACTGACCTTGCACTAAAAAGCTATGACATTTACTTTTAATTATGCATCTTTATCCAGAACTATGATTACAGCCATATTGTGCATAGGACATACCAGATAATGCTCTGACACAGATTTTATAGAGGGCATGAAGGGCCAATCATGCTGGTCCCAGTCTAAACATAACTGCAACGGAAGCTCTGACATGGAAAAGTCCAGGTGCTGGCAGGATAAGTTGGTAGCAAAAAGCCAAGCAGACCATGTAAAGTGAAAGTGGTAAGCACAAATGAAGTAATAAAAGCAAGCATGCAAAACATAAAAGGAAAAGAGTGAAGACATAATACAATGCAGAACTCCCAAGCATTCAACATAAAAATAAATTCACAAGCAATGAATCTGAAAGGAAAAAATAAAACATGGTGTTATATCAGCGGATTGGTGTAAACTCTGCCCTCCACTGGGCACAAATATTTGCAAGTAAAAAGCCACTAAATCTCAATTGCACAGATTTTTGTTGCCCCAAAGCTTCCATTTGTCTAAAACTCACAACACTGCACTTTGGAAGCACTGCCTCCTGCTCAGCCTGACCCCCAGTGTTCCTCTCAGAAGGGCTCCCTCCCCAGTCTCTCAAACTTACTGGGGAAGTCTGAGGTTCACCAAGGAGAAGGGGTCAATGTTCCATCAGCATTATGTCATCAAAAAGACACAACACAAACCCCTAAAACACCAGCATAATTACCACTGGCAGTTGGTACCCTCGCCTGAACAGAAATTTTAAAATTCTTTTTCCTCAGAAATTGTTTGCCTTGTGTGACAGAATAACTCCTGTAGGACAATGAACTTCTGAGGAATCAGTTAAAAAACAAAACAAACCATCCCCCCCCTCTGAGACTAGAGGTAGATTTTTGTCTTTGTAATTACCTAAGTGACATCTCAGAAGTTTACATGCTTTAACAACTGTGTTGTTTAGCAGAGTAATGAGGTTACAAACCAACTATTCTTCATTTCTGCTACTTCTAAGTAAAAAGCACTTTAGAGTTAACTGAGCATATGGAACATGTCAAAGGCAGAAACTACTCAACCGTGTTTTTTATTACACAGACATTTCTCTGTTACATGGTTATGGATGACAGAGATGACACTATAATTAAACAAAATTTTAACAAACCAATAGGAAAGTTCTGGAAATGAGTGCACTGGAAAGGCAATTAATTGGACAAAGATACTTAATTTTGACAACACTATCCTAACAGATAGAAGACTACTTTTAAAATTCAAAAAAAAGCTTTTCTAAATATATTTAACAAAGCGAGAGAATATTGTCTTCAATGAACAACATATATTTAAACAAAAGCAAAGCTCTGGAGTTACTGAACAAAAAAAAAATGAATTCTGGGACCAGACTATTCTTGGAATTACCCATAAATCAACACCCAGTGTAACAGTTTGCAGTCTGTACCATATGAATCAGAAACTGTACTGTAATTAGTTACATCACCCAGATCTTTCAAAATCACTTCACCACAAAGAGTACTGTGTCAGCTATAGGAGCAGTGCTGAGAGATGTTATCAGTTCAGAAGGTGGGGGTAAATCAGCATCAGACTGTGCTGTGTAAAAATAGGCAGACAAATGCGACAGTATGGGTGGGGTTCACATTCCCACCTTAGCATGAGGTTGTCTGTCAGTTTGCCACCTTAAGATTTCTTTTATGGCCTACAGAAGACAAACAGGCAACTCCAAAAGGCAATACTTCTGATCTTAGGATGAAATTAATCACTCTCTAGAGGTGGTTATCTTTCCTTCATCAAATACACCAAAGAAGCACAGGTTATTTAGAGATGGGAAATATATGACTAAAAACTGTTAATTTCTCTCTTCTCCTCACCTTTTTTTTTTCTTTTTAAAAACCCAAAACACCTTTAAAGCATGTGAATATATTTTCAGGGAACCCTCCTACACGTGGAATGAAATAATTTTGTCCTGAGAGGGGGTAAAAATGACACAACTTTTATAATAAAAAACCTAAGTATTTTTGGTCTGCTAAGGACCAGGAACTCTATTTGTATTAAATACACCTAAGGCAGAGCAGACATGGACTGTAAGTAACTGTCTAGACATTTCATAAAGGTTACAGAGCATTATTCAGGCAATTAGGTAAGAAAAAAATCAGATCTCTATAGTTGAACAATTTTCACCTCTCTCTGATCATTGTCAAGACGCAGGTGCTCTGTGTGTTGCTTCTGTCTGTCCTTCCGCCTCCACTGTGCAGGAGCGTTTCTCTTTGTCCACCTACAGATGGGGAATATTGTTAAGCAAATGTCAGGAGTCAGGTTAAGGGCAGAGGCACTAAGAAGTTTTTAGTTAATCCTATACTGAACATGTTGACATCAATTACATCAGCCAAAGTGCAGCTGCAAATACACAAAAAGAATCTCTGTAGAGGAATCGGGTATTTGGGCAATCAAAATATTTCAGAATATGAGATAACATTTATTTGCTTTGTGTTTTTCCATTCTCTTATGATATCCAGTGACAATTTAAGCCTTTTTCCTCCACTTTCAAAGCTTTTATAAAAAAATATCCTAAAACATATACTAGCTCCCACCTGAGATATAATAAGGGGATCTGGTTTTATATTGACAGTAATTCTGAGTAACTCAAAGTACACCAACCAGCATCTCAAACATAATAGGGCTTTCTTAAGTAAATTTGCTGCAGGAAGTCCAGATTCAAAAAAGGGAAAAAAACCAAAGAGACATAGCAAAACCCCCACTACTCCACACAACTCACCCACATCATCTGATATGCCCCTACTTGATAAAAAAACAAACCCAACAACTGACTTGTAGCTTTCTAGTATCTCTGCTTTAGTGCCATTCTATAGATCTTGCCAAGATTCAGTACCTGTTGCCCCAGCTTACTCACTTGTTGCTTGCTGGTCCAGTGGATAAAACATCAGACTGAAGCTTGGGAAAAAATCCAAGTTCGTATTTCCCTTGTCCAATTTTCATGTCCAGCAAGTGTGGGTGGACTGCTGTATGATCTATTTTTGCTAGCCTTAATTCAATAGATTTCTCTGAAATAGCAAGAAAGTTAATTTTTTAAAAGTGTTTTAATCAGACATGTATCTGTAATCACACATCCTCAATTAAAAGTGGGTCTCAAATTTAAAGGGATAGGTGGAAATTTCTTACTGATTCCAACAGGTACACTAGTACAAGAGTGTTTTAGACATCAAAGAACTGCCATCAAAGGGAGAAAAATGTTTATCTTTTGAGCTCATTTTTCACACACAAAGCATGCAGGAAAACAGCTGAGTTCAATTAAACTTTACATTAATTTCATTTCACATCTCAGCTTCCAATATAACATTTAAGCTTTACACCTCAGCTATTCTGGTCTATTTTTTGGGGGGGGTTTCAAAGCATGAATCATTACTTAGCTTTAACCCTAATATCTACAACAAATAGCAGTGGTTAGTTGCACTAATTTTCAAGAAAGTGCCTCATTACTCTTACCAGCCTCATCAATGGTTGTGCACTTTTGATACATAGATGTGCGCAGAGTCGGCGTCCTGACGTTCAGCAGCCTAATTTTATCCACCCTAGAATCAAATACTCTCAAAACAGGGTCTTTATCATCTTCATCATGGCACATAATCTTATTGTCAATAAAGGATGCAAACATTTGGGTCTCCAGGAATCTCGAGAGGAAAGGCAAGTAAGGTTCAGGCTGGTCCGACAAGAAAGATGCCTAAGAGATAAGAAGAGGTAAAGAGTGTTTTTGGGTGTCTGCAGAGAGAGACATCCCCCAAAAGCATCAATTTTCCTAAACAAGGGCATATTAAGAGTGCTTTGGTGTCACTTAAGGCCTACTTTTATCATACACATCAGTTCTATCTCCAAAACAGGCAGTCCGTATGAAATCTTCAGTCTCAGGACAATCACGTCCTATACAGTACAATAATTGGTAAATTGTGATTTTAGTTTTTCCTTAATTTTATAAAAACTTCAACAGAATCCCAGCAAACCTCACCAACAGTACCACAAGTGTGCATAATATGTACTTCTGGCTGAGCTCAAAGCTTATGAAGCTGATGAGAATCATTTCATATGATTTGATGGGAATCAGCTTAATGTTCTAGCAGACAGTGCTGCAACATAGTCTTCACCCACATTAACTATCCTGCTGACAAATATCTGATCTCCAGTAAAGAAAACAGTACAAAAATTTGAAGAACTGAGCCTTATGTTTCCCTAGAAAAGAGCTAGGAATACATTTGGTACACATGTACACAGGTACATAAGCATTATTTGGGGTCATGATTTAATTCATTACCATATTCAGCAATTCCTCTGGTTAAAACTCAAACAGTTTCCAGTAGTAATATTTAACCTTAATGTAGAGGTCAGCCCTAAAGTGAGGCTTTCTAAGCTATTTTTCTAGAGCAAGCTGTATTTTTCTACAGTATCCTTAAAAGAGTATCTTTAGCTCTCTAAGTCTGCATATGTATATGTTTTTCCACATAACACGGAAGATATCACTTTTCTTGGAACACTGAAATTTAAGGAAGAAATTACAATTTTGACAGTACTGTTTTCCATTTGATGGCCCAATAAACAAAGCCTTCCGTCTGAATAATGTTTTACTTCTTAAATTGACATATCTTCTTATTACAACTTACTTTATCAAAGTTTTGCATCTGTTCTCTGTTTGTAAACCAAGATTCCTTGTCCTGGCTGGGTTGAATGACGAATACTTCATAATCCGCAAACATTTGCGTGAAGCGGTTGGCAAAAACTTCACGAATTTGAATGTTCAGCTGGTAAATCTTGAATTCTTCTTCATCACACTGAATTTTCAGATCCTTTTTGCTACTGGTCTCCTCTCGCACCTCCAACTGAAAAAGTAAGGGAACACACAAGTAACCTGTGTTGCTGCTCTGTCAGGTATTCTGGGCATACAAGATTTTAATCTGCCATTCAGCTGCTACTCCTCAAGTCAGCATTTCAATTAAAAAACTTACTGTTTCAACTACTGTAAGAAAACAGCAACATGAAAACATTTTATTATTACGTATTATTACATTTTATATACTTTAGATTTTAAAAAGTTAAATAACAATTATATACACGCCATATATTAATTTACTTTCTTTTACCCTTTGATCACCTGCATAGGCTTTTTAGGAGCTTTTACTACCCCTAAAACCCAGCATATTAGGCAAATCCATATGTCTTCTGGTGTAAAATAAGTCCAGGTTTAGTAGTGGTAGAGTTTAATACATACCAGCTTTCAAATGAAGACAGAAATGCACAGTAACAAGCAGCTGTGCATGTCTAGTAACCATTTCCCATAACCTAAGTCCTTAGCAGTGTAACCCACAATTCATCGTTACAACCCCCCAGAGTCATTTTTAATGAAAGAAAATGCATTTTCAGTTAAGATGTGGGCTAAGATTTATAAAAACAGCAATATGAGACTGAGATATTCAATTCACATTAGTTTTGATAGGAGCTGAGTATCTAGGGAAAAAAATAACCAAAGCCACGAGCATTCAAGCAGTAGTTTGAGTACACATTTGATACCCCTGCCTTTGTTAATTATGATAAAAGGCACCACCACACATAATTAGTCATAATCTCTAGAGCTTACAACATCTGCACAATGATGCAGGGCTGCAGCTGTCCCACACTGCTTAAAGCAGCTTGGCTATAGCAGCCCAGAGCCAGCTATATATGAATACAGCCATGCTCTCTGCTAGTGAGCTGTGCTACTCACCCCTTTCTTCCAAGTGTAGCTCATGAGTAGTACATTCCTCGTTAATTTGGTATCTGGCATTAAGGCAGGTTTTTTATACTTGGGAAAATTTTGACAGTTAAAATCTATACACTCCTATCGTAACAAAAAAGGATGGTAAAATGGGACTTCAGGGAGTACAGAGCAGATGAGGTCCAAATGTGCAAAAATTGACAAGAAATTAAAAAGACCTTTACTTTCCCCATCACTTCCCAATCCATTCAGCAAAAGAACAAAAGCTTTTTACCAATTCTCCCCCAAACATGAAGAAAACAAGGCAAAAGAAAAACCTGAGAAGAGGAACAGAGCAGATTTGATCATCTAATCCTGCCTAGTAACCAAGTGCTGCTTCTCGTAGCTCCCAGCCCATAAAGCAGCTCTACCTCCAACCTATTTCAGGTCACAATTTCTGTCTCTGGCCCCATCTGTACCCCAAGCTGCAGTCACACAGGTAGGAATCAGCCTCAGCAATGAAGAGCTGGTCAAGCTAATTTAAACATGCAAGAAATAAAACCTTTGCTTAGACAGTCTTCAACTCTATTCCACAGTGGTCTGTCAGGTAGTACCTTTTATTCGAAAAGGGCTGCAACTTTCACCTCCCCCCCCCCCCCCCCCCCCAGTTCTGATCACTCAAAAAAATACAATCAGGATCATCACGAGCTGTGCATGTCCACTTCCTGGGAATCAGACACTAACGCACTTTACAACATCAACCAGAAAAAAGCATGACAGTATCCCTATGACAAACATATTATATACAAGCAAAAATATAAAATATATATTCTACACACAAAGAGAAAGATATCTATACAAACCCAGATTAGATTCGAACTTCAGGATTATCTGGATGACAATTTTAGCCACTTAAATCATAATAAAGTGGTGCCAATTTAGAATAAATCTTAAAACCAAGAATAAGGTAAGGTGTTATTTTTAAACACATTATCTTGGCCAAGAAATACTTGGAGGACAGCAAAGGTTTTCACAGATGCTGCAGGGTTAATTCCCATTCCCTCTCTCCCCGAAGCTTGCCCTTGTCTCTACAGGTGTTCACAAGGTTTGTGAACATCTTAACATAAAGTTCTTTCTAGTGAAGACAGACAAACAGCATCTTTGGACCATGACTTCAGACCATCTGCTACTACAGGTCCAGGGACAGTGCAGACAATTTCATACCTTACCTTTTCTAGACTCACACCTGTTCTTTTAACAAGTGCTTGGAGTCTTGCAATAGTCTCATTTTCCTTTAGCAGCTCATAGGAATTCAGAGGTGATCCTGCTATGTTCCCATTTCTTTTATCAGAAACCAGGTCACATGCTCTGAGGCTCTTCATCTTGGAGGCACTTTCACTGCAGTGAAGGTTTCCCTCAGGTGGAATTCCAAAAGCCATCAGTATCTCTGAAATTTCCTGAATGAACTCAAGTTTATTTGGAAACTGGGGTAGGTCTTCTGGCAGCTCGATGAAATGGTTGTCTACATCCACAAAGCACAGGTTAGCCTGGAATTTAATTTAGAACAGGATACCATTATAACATCACTGAGCACGGGGGTAACGTTTTATTCATCTTTGGGTTTTGTGCTTATTTAAAGATTTGAATACATTTGCATTTGTTTGGTTATTTTGTAAAACAGAGTTGCCTCAACATAACTGAACTGGTTGGTTGGCTTTGAAGAAAGTAGCACAAGACCCACATTTCCAGGTCTTTCAAGGAGGTAGTTAAGAAAGAAGACTCATTTTACAGTTGTTTACAAGGTGCAAAAGAGATTGCAGCATAAGTCAGGTACAGGTATGGCTTTTTTCATACACATACAGCTAAATTTTAACTACAAGATATTTGTAAGTCTCTTTTACACATGTGCATATGCAGATGAATGCCTGTTACTCAAATTATCAGTCCATTTCTCTAAAAGATTTAGCAACTTCTAAAAGGTGTGCTGATATTGCAGAAGCTGCAATAAAGTTATCTTTTTTTGTAAGTAACCTGAGAACTAAGGCAATTCTTTGAATGAGTAAGTTTGTTTCCAAAAGGAAAAATGAGTTGAACTGGTTTCCATTCTGCTTTTCTGTTCCAATCTCCAACTAATTTACCATCAAAAAAGATGGGGGGGGGCAGGAAAAGAAAAACTACCTGTGTGGCTTCCACAGCAAGATCAAAAGAAGCTCTGCATCTTTCAAGGTTTACCTCACTCTGTATTTGGCAAAGGGGAAGGTTCCCCTTTTGGCTTCTGCATTGCAAAATCTGTTTCAAGACATTACATAACTACACACATCACAGCAAGAACCCCATTCATGTGTGAAATCTGCTTGGAAAGTTAAGTACAGAGAAGAAACTTGGCTTTTCTGTAGAAGCATTTCAGTTTTTCTTCACTAAAGAATTAACATGGAGTGTCACTCTTCTGTTTCATCTCTGATATACAAAATCCCTTCACTCAGATTATTGGGTACTTTCAACCCAACTTCACTGCATCATTCCAGGAGGCACACACCTGAACTCAGGTCTCTCTACAGCTTTGCAGCAAAATACTTATCAAGTCTACAAGAGCTGACACATCTCCAGTTATTTCCTATGATTCGGGAAGTGCAGAAAGATGGAAGCACTCGCACAATTTAATTGGAAAAAAACAATTTTAAGAGATTAACCTCACATGTAATTAATGATAAATAATCCCAGAAATCAGAGCCACGTACACAAGCAGTGAAGCCCAGAAAAGACAAAGTAGTTGTGGTAGGATTTTGGTAGGGATTTCTGGTAGGATTTTGCTGTCAAACTGACCACAGGTAGACTAGAATAAGCTGTGCCTGATGAGACCTGTTCATTTAAGTGAACTGTTGTGAAAACATACATTTAATACTTGTGACAGGTTTAACTCTCTAGGTAGAAGAGAGTTCTACAGAACAAGAGTTAGGGTGTCAATTCTTCTTAAAACACAAATATCTTATTGAACTTCCAACATTAAACTTGAAAAAAGAATTCTTAATGCAGAACCCCACTGGACATATCACACCAGTTTGTACAGAACTTTGTATGACCAAGTCTAATTTATGCTCTGCTACAGTATTACCCACAGTTACACAGGTAAGCAGAATTCCTGATGTTTTAACATTTTAATACTGGGATTGATTTGTTATGCTCAAAGGAATGCATATAAAACAGTTTAATAGCTCTTGTAGAGATCCTTTACTGTAAATTAAGTCACAAATTGAATTAGGTGTTACAAAAGAATCCAAGGTCAATAAAGAGAATTAAGACAGATTCTGGAACACCTTCTGGTGCACCCTAGAAAAAATTTTTCTTTTTAAACAGGGGAGGTGTCATGGTTTAAATTTCCCCAATATCAGCATTGCTCCAAGACTGCAGATGGTGTGTGTGTGCCCACTCAGCAAGGCAGCCCAAGCCCCAGGCTGGGAACGCTCTCAGTGTGCACCTGCTTCCCATTCAGACAAAGATTCAGCCCAAAGGGACACCATGTATGCCAGAGCACTCATGTTTCAAGTAAGCACCTGAATTTAGGAGAGACTCCCACTATACACACACATGGCTCTGTGATGATTAGAAGTCCAGTCAGCTGATATTTATCAGAAACACTGTAAGCACTTGAAGACATGAGAGAAATAAAGCTTTGAAACCAGGCACAGTGCCTACCAATCGGTGCTGAGGGAAAAACAAAAGGTATTTAATTTGTCTCAAACAGTCTGCAAAATGGCAAGGCAGACTCACTAAGAAACTCTTCCAACAGTTTAATTGTATTACTTCCTTTTACAACTTTCCTTAATTAATGCCATTCAACTTTTCTTCTCTTTTGGATTATCTACCTTAGCACAGATTCTGCAGAAAACTTCACTCTTGGTTAAGCTTGATTGTAGCTAAAAAGCAGTTGGCCTAAAAGGAACCAAATATTAACCTTACCAATGTAGAAATTCTAGTGTTCACACTGAAATTAAATGCCTTGCCAATGGAAGAAAAAGCCAAATTTAATGCTTGCTAATAGTGCTTGTAAGTATCTGGACTCTTCTGGCTAATTCTTCCAAAAGCTAAATTCCCCTTCTGCAGAGTTCCTCTCTAAGAGCAATACACATGGTTTAAATACTCTGAGCTACTAATGATGATTGCTTAAGATGCAACTTACTATTACATTTCCCAGAAAGTGCTCTATAGGGAAACATTGAGGGGTAGGAGGAAAAGCTAATATGAAGCAATACTCCAAAGAGCGTAAAGAATATTTTCAGGGACACTCTACAGTTATCCAGTGCCTGGTTAATAACACATACAATAGAGGATTATCTAGAGGAGCAAAAGCAGAGAAGATTCAGTAGATGGTTTTAGCTTCTCAATTTAGGGAGACTTGAGGTCACCCTCAAGAACATGCACACTTCCCAAAAGGCCATATTCTTCAGGGAACAGAAATGGCAAAGAGACCTCACTGCACAAGCCCTTGAAGAGGTACCAAAACAAATTAAATCTCAAGTAAATAGACCACAAATAACAGACACCAGAACAGTAAATCCCACTATGCTGCTATGCTACAGAACCGAATACCAGTGGGGACAGAGGAGCCCCCTCCTTAAAAACTATGAAAAATGAAATGGCACTTACTATTTATGAAATCACGGCCACCCAAAGCATTTTGCACGCTAGGAACTGGGCAAGTACACAAAGCAGAAAAATAAAAAGAGTTCTTCAATCACAAAGGTTTAGTTATTTTGTCTCTGGAGGCAGCACAATTGAGAGGGCTGTGAATAGCTGATAGCTCTGTATGTAAACACTCGTGGATACACTGATCATTATTTTACACACGCAAAACTACAATTATATAAAGACAAGACACTTGGCAACATGTATAAATAGAGATGTAATTGAAAGAGCATCCTTAAGGTAGCTGTTAGGTATTTCAGGTCTCTAGAACAGTCAAATATTCCGTTATTTGTTGCTGAGATCTTGGTTTTCTGATCAAAAGAAAACCTCAAACAGTTACACCCCACTTCGACAGCAGATTGTCACAAGTGAGGACACATTACATCATCTACAATGAAACGTTCTGAGACACTACAGTGAGGAACAAGCGTGTCACATCCTAATTTAAAAACTTGTCCTTCCCGTGTACTTTTATCATCACAAGTAACAGGGTGTCCAGGTCAAAGTCTTACAAACCTTAGAAACGTGGATCTAAGTAAACAAATGTTCATGTACCTGGCGCCAAAGCCTGGTTCCTGAAGTCAACAGCACCACTTACCATGGGCTCAGTGAGGTGTGGACCACACCCATGGATTCCAAAGCCAAAGGACAATTGCAATTCTTTAGTTTGACCCCAAGTACAATAAGGGCCATAGCCCCAGGCAGATCTAGTAAGGCCTGCATCAAGCCCACATCCTCCCTTTCAGCTCTGTTCAAAAGTAGAGAAGGAAATTATTTAGGTGCTGCCAAAAGGACAGCTTCTGCTTGAACACAGCACTGAAAAACTAAAACCCATTCACCTACAGCCTTTCACCTATCACCTTTGTGCATTAGGTCCCAACCTTGTAAATGATCACCCACTTCATGTGACACACAGAAAACATGGCTATGCAAGCTCATACACACACAGTTGACTCGTGGAAAGTGTCTTTACAGTGGTCATAAATTCTAAAGGATGCTCCTGTGTCATTCCTGCAAGCAAATGTGACCTTCTGCACTCATTCTCAGCACTACTCCTCTTCATGCCAACCCAGAATTTGTGACACAACAGCTTAAAGCTGCTGCAGCTTTCAGAAACTCCTCAACTTTCTGTTTAACACAGGAAAACATAAAACTTAAGTCTGTCAATAAATTTGCAGTATTATCTAGCATCTATTAATCAGCAGACAGCCTGAGAAAGCATACAAAGCAGTGATTATCTTTATATAACTATCTTGGTCAGTCTGGTCTAAATGTGCTAGCATCAAGCTAAGCTTTCCAGGATATCTTCCTTATCTTCTAAAACAACATAAAAACCCCACAGAGTCTGTTAAGATTTAGCATTGAATAACACCCTTTTAGTTGTTGAAATAAAAACACTGAGAATATATATAATCTGTCTTATACTAGCAAAGAACCTTTGCGATCATTTCACTAAAACCAAGCTTTTTAATTATACACTACATTTGTTTGATTTAACTAGAGCTGGAAAAATCAGCATTGCTTATTTTCACTGAAAATAATTTCAATTTCTACCACTCTCCTAAATTAGAATGGCAAAATACACATGCAAATCCAGTGGCATGAAATGGTCCACATTAAGCTGCTCTTTAAAAATATATTGCTACAGCACTTCAAAAGTTTCTTTAAAAGGAAATGCAAAGGCACATCAGAAAAACGATCTTACTTTAGCACTTGCTAGGGTTTATGATCTGCCAGAATGCTAAGTCAAACCACTTTTTGGATCAATTTTACTGATAAACAAACCACGCTCTTGCCAGCAACATCTGAAACAGCCACATGTTCCTCCCTTCCCCTTTGATATCTGCAGCACCTCGTTGCAGCACCGCTTCTCTCGTCCTTCCCCTTCTCTTCTGGGTTCCTTACAAGCCTCTGAGGCAGCTACCAGTGAAACCACGAGGATGCTCCTGCATACACAGAGAGCCCTCAGCAGAGCAGCCCTATGTATGAGAACAAGCCCTGCACTGCTGACACGCACAAGAAAACTCAACCCGACAGGGAGTCGAGAATTCTCTACAGTTTTACTGGGCTTGGAGTCAGGTCTTCAAGCCATTGGTGGACTCCAATGAGGTCTCCATTAGGGACTGTTTTCTGATGCACCCAAGGGATAGTCTAAACTTGAGTTTTGTACTAATGCAGCTGTTTTGTTGAAGATTTTAATCATCACCTGACAAAGCATTAACTTCTAGGATACAAGTGAGCTTCCCTGCTCCCAGGATAAAGCATTGCCTTGAAGCACCAGGTGTGACCAAATGTGGGAGACTGCCACCACAAGCAAACCAAAACAAGCCTTATGGCACATGTGTGCAAGCCTTAAGCCAAACCAAACCTAACCAAGTTGGGACAGACAGTATTTTCCCATATATTAGCCTAAAACACTTTGAGCAAGACAAATCAGTCTTTTTAAAACTTCATTATAAAACCAAAATCAAGAAGTCTACAGTGACACTGAGATATCCATGGTATGCTAGACAGATATCCATGGTATACTATATTTTTCCACAATGCCCTTCAACTGAGAAGCACTAATTAGATTTTCTCTCAAAGTTCACCTCTTTGGCCCTTGTCTAATTTAGACACTGCTTTCTTTAACAGCAGCTGTCCCACACATCCATGTAAATAGATTAGCAACAGAGATGCAGTTTATGCAGTTCCAAGACAATGAAAAAAAAATTTTTTGCAGAACTCAGAATAAATTATAACACAGAACAGTTCTTTATATACCCTTTGGAATAAGTGAGGAAAATTCTGATACTCACTGTATGTATGAATCAGGAGCCTAGAGGAGTTCCTCATATAACCCTGATGATTTCATAAAGGTTCATATACATTCCAAACTTTAGAGACAAGCAATGTTAAATATTAATATCCCTTCTGTCACTGACGATAAATTTGTCTTTATTGAAGTACAAATAATGGAACCATATGCCCTCTTCTGCTGTTCTACAACAACACATTATTCATGTTCCTTGGCAGTTTCTGTCAGGAATTAAGTGTAGAGCTCCTTTGGCACTTAAAGTGAAGGGTATCTGAAAGCCTAATCATAAAGCAAAATAGTTTTAAGATGAACCTGTAATCTGCAATGTTAACTATATTAAAGCTGACTGATTAAATTATTAATATGAGAAATGCTTATACTGACCAATAATTTCACATAGTGAGACCAGCATGCACTTTGAATTCTGCTTTACATTTTAAAATGATACATCTATTTTCTTTTTGCAACACAGGCTTTGCCGGGGTGGCAGGAGCGTGGGGGGAGTGTTTGTTTTGTGAGGTTTTGATTGGTTGGGTTTTTTTGGTTGGTTAGTTGGTTTTTTCAAGCAAACTCTCTACAATGAAAGTCTCAATAGCAGTGAGCTCTTGTTCTTCCCAGGCTACTTTGCCTCTTGAATAAGCCAATCTATTGGTATAGGATAACTTCTTAATTATTTACTAAGAGACTTAAAGTCTCAAGCCCATTTCTGTGCCATAACTACATTCCCAGTCTGCAGGGCTGAGGAGTTCAACAGTCCTTACTCAGCAGTGACTGCCAAGGGGATTTCTCAGACTAAGTCATACTCATCATGTACAAAGTTTTAAGAGCTCACTCTTCAAATAAAAACGAGAAAAGTTGAAGTTTCAGAAGGACAAGTCTTGCAGCAAATTCCACCACACGGGCACGCTGCTGCTGCCATCTGTCCTGTGTGTCCTCCCCTCCCAGACAATTCTGATCTCTGTGAGGTACTATTAAAAATCTACTCCTCCACCTTCATAAAAGGATACCTCTAAAACAAAATGTAAACTGAGGTGTCAGATTATCTTTTAATACTACTTGGATTTCATTTTTGACATCTAAAAATAGATCAACTGCCTTCCTTTAAAAACCTCAAAAATAAGCTCATAAAACTCTTCAAAAAATATTTACCTTTTAAATAATTGAAATACCTATTTGAAGTTAAAATTAGTTCATTTAGTTGGAAGTATTACAGTGATTTTAAAAAGAGGAAGTTCTTTACAAAAGGAGGGTAGTCTTTTAGGAGTTTGTGGTAACAGTGAAAACATCCATGGTGCATATTAACATGCATATCCACACATACATTTTACTTCATCAGCTATTCTCTCTAAGAAGTGTACTAACCATATTAATTAGGCCTGTCAGTACAGCCAAAATTTTGTAAAAATGTAGTAAACCAAAGCAATAGACTGTTTTCATGGCAAGAACATACACTACTGTGTTATTAATTACACCATTGAAAAAAAAGGGGGAGGGGATGGAGAAAAGAAAGAAATCAAGAGATTAAATACTTCAGTTTTCATAAAAAAATAACACAGTTTGAAAAAAGTTTTCCTTTGAACTTGCCAGGAAAAACAAATGAAAACTACCAGCATATGGATTTGAGAAAAAGAGCAGTGTTGGCATGGAGACCAGACTGGAGGTTCACAAAAATATCTTGTCTAATTTCACGCAGCTTTTTTAAAAAGAGGGTTTTTTTGTGTCAAGCTATGTTGCAGCACTGCCTGATATTGAAAATAAAAACCACCACCACAAAACCCTGTGTCTGACACGCTTCTGCTTTCCCAGAAATGTAAATGGTAATACAAGAACAGTCAGAGAAAACAGCAGAGGTTAGAGAATCCTACCAGTGCCTCTAAGTGGGGTGTTCCCATGGTTTACCCAGTTCCTCCCCTGCAAAGTTACACCTCCAAGTGAGCAGATCCTAGCAGGGGCCGGATATTTCCTCTGCTACCTGGGTAGTGCTCAGCCACTTTTGGTCCCCTGATCCTCACAACCAGCTCTTAAACTCTCTTGGTACTTCCCTCAAAAGAGTACTTGTGAAGCAAACACTGGGATAAAAGGAAAACAACCTCTGTGAAGTCTGACCATAGTCCCAGCCCCATGTACGAGTTGCAGAACCTTTACAGACCATTTGTTTCTCCTTTACACAGGGGTTGCTGCTACCAGAGCCTCACTACAAGGGAGGACTTCCTCAGCCCCGCCCCAGTTAGCACCAGTTTGCTCCAGTGTACGCTGACATTCTGCTGCAGACTGAAGCATTCGTTCTGGAGAAAATCCGAAACAGTTCTGTGCAGACACCTGGCAGGCTGGGTCCATATAAGCCAACCCCAGTTCAGAAATTCAGTGCAGTGAAACCCAGCCTAACCCTGTGCAGGCAGGAACCAGCACAGCACTGAAGCCAGCAGAGCTCTGCTCATTCACCATCTCACAGAAGCAGCTGTGTGGCCTTTTGGCCACAGCTGGGGAATTCACACTGCACTTCCTTGCACTTCCCAGCATTACAGGGCTAAGTTTTGCAGAAAAAAAAAAATGTTCTTTCCGTAAACCCAATGCATCAATTCCTGTAAAGTTACAGTTTAATTTTATCAGAGCACACAATTTCAAAGGCAGGCTTTATCTATTCCATCAGATTTTCCTCAGCATCTCCAAGGAATAAAGACCAATCCAAAACCAGAGCCAGTAACAACTCGACAGTAGCTGTTAAGAGTTAGCACTAGTGTTTTGGCTCATTTCTCACTCCCCTCATAGTCATGGACAATATTCAAACAATCAAGATGAGCTCCTCTCACCTCTTGAGGAAGTTCCAGCTTAGATCTGTCATCCAGCCCATTAGAGTGCAAGCCCATGAGGTAAGGGACTGGAGCATCTAGAAAATGAAGGAGGGATGCTGGAAGGATAGGAACATACACATGCTGCCACTGAAATGGAAACATTAGTGCTGTGATGGTCTCTGCCACAGTCATCAACCTCTGATAATCTGAAAAAAATCAAGAAAAAAAATAATTTTTTTCACAAATATTTTTAAGTAAATTAATTTAAGCTAAAGACATGAGAGCTTGCTTAGAAACAGAAACCACAAAACCCAGTACTAGCTGAGTGGCATCTTAATGAAAGCCCAGACCTGCACACCCAGCACATTTGCTGAAACAACAAAGAGAGCTCAAGGCAAAGTAGGTCATTCCACAAGTCATATGGAAATGAGCAAATTGAGTCTTAATGCATGCTAAGTCACTTTCTGTCACCTACACCGGGGTCACCAGGAGCACCAGTTTGAGAACAGAAGCAGTATTGTAATCGGTTAAGAAACACATCGGAAATAATTTCTTTTCTCTGTGCTTATGACTTTCTATGGAAGCCTTGGATGAAACCCAAGGCATCTGGTATCTCTCAGATAAACATTTTTTAAAAGAGTGTTTAAATGTCTGCAAAGCATGCTGTATAGCAGCCAACCCAACAGTGTGACTGAAATAACTATGCAGAAAATAAAAAGGATCAGCTTCGTTTATCCTGTGCAATGTATGACCAAAGCCCCAGTGCAATGTAAAAACAACTCCTCTCCTCCTAGAATTTAACAGCAGGGCTAAATGGACCTATGCAGCACATCAAAAGATCTTTTTATTTAATAGCTGGTGGCTAGAGCAGTTCACACTGCAGGATGCTGGGCCAACACCTCACCCTCCTCCTATAACTACAGACTTAAGGGGTTTTGGTTTCTAGGCACCATAAAGGGCGAGGCAACACCAGATGAACTCAGAGAGTGTGTTCTAATACCACTGCTGAAAGAGGTAGACTGCTCTCAAGCTGCCAGGCTGGAAAGAGTGTAAAACAAACTCCTGGGACTAGGACAATTCCCACCTTCAGTCAAACTATAAATAGACCACAAACTGGAAACACAGGATGGATAATATTCAATTCCAGCCAGCAAAGGGAGGGAAAATAGAGGCAGGGAAAAAAATCAGTAACCTGTGTGCTGGGGTGTGGGGTATGCATGTCTTCTCCTTACGTGTTCATAAAACTAGAGACACTGTGAAATTGGAAAAGGCACTTGAATGCACAGGCTCAAGTGTTGAGGTTTCTGAAGCTGTCGCACACTGATGCAGAGGGGAGATGAAAACTGCAAGAATAACATTTGTTCTAAACACTCTGGAGAAAAATTAAGCTTAACTGTGCACTTCCCAAGGTTATGGCTTTGATTCTATCCTTTAGCCAGCCTCCATTCAGACTTCAGATAGCAGAAGACAAAGGGCCGAGAAATTCAGTTCCTGGCATTCATGACTGATTTTGTTTGAGGACAAACTTGCAGAGTTTGGGGTCTGCAATGAATCCCACAACCCAAAAGGAACTCAGCATGAGTTTTGTTAACATCAGTCATAATTCTGCAACTTAAGCTTTTGATTTTTTCTTTTCAGATCAAACTGTGTTAGTGGAAAAGGTCATTGCGTGGAGCTACCTGTCACTGCCCTGCAGTAGAACTCCTATGACCTAAGGAGGCCCCAGTCAAAACAAATGAGAATAGCTTAAACAGTTCATAAAGTTTTTGCCAAAAGCTTATTTGAACTGAAACACATTAGGGGACAATCAATGAACATCACCAGCAACACTCCCCTACTCTGCCTGGACATTGGCTTCTGCCTCCACACCTACTTTGGGTTTGCAGCTTTAATCACAGCCTGACTGTAAGGAAGTGATGAATTAATGATAAGCTTTGGGAAGAAGAAGAATCTATTCCATACCCTATTTTCTTCAGTTATAAAAGGAACTTTAAATGTAGCCATAGATACACAAACATCCCAGCTGGTTTGCATTCAGCTTGTTTATTTGAAAGGACAAGCCTCAGAATAGAAACAGTGTTTTCCTACTACACAAAACCCGCTGTCTAATCCCGCTGGCTAATTTAAATACAACTTCTCCCTCTGTCATTAAGCTAACTTTAGTATTAGCCTTTCAAATTAATTACCAAGTAACATCAATAATTCAGAATTTCAATCCACTGGGCAGCCACCCCCTGCCACTAAGCTATCTACAGATGCAGCTCTCTGATCCTGTATATTCACATGGCTTAAGCCATTCCCAACTATTTGGCCTGCACAGTTGCAGCCTGCAAGTAACAATGACTGCATTCTGCAGGCACTGTCCACGTCAGGAGCTGTTGGCAAAAGCCAAGGACAAAGGCAAGAAGCCTACAAACATAAACCAAAATAACCTTTCCTGAAAGGGTATGGAGGATTTTCTGCATTTAAGGAAGAAGCAAGCAGCACACTTCCAGTAACAAAGAATTAGAGGAGATTTTAAAAAACGACAACAAAAAAACTAAAAGAGTGAAGAAGTGGTGTTGCTCTTGTTATTGAATCAGAATGAGCAGGATGGGAAGAAGGTGGCAGCCGTAAAAACCATGATTTCACCTCTCCATTTTTACATTCTACTAGAGAGAAGTGTCAAGTGCCTACAGAAATTCTCTGACTTGGCCAAATTTAAAACCATTTTATGATCACATTCTGGAATATTTTTTCCTTTTAATCTTCCTACTTCATGGATCATAATGAAATACTGCTGTACTTGTCAAATAACTCACAAGTAACTTCAAAAAACCTGTAACTGCAGTAAGAACCTATTGTGGTTAGTAGAAGCAGTGGGTCAAGTACTTCCTATTTGTGTTCACTTCTGTGTCTGACAGGCTGATTCAAGGAATCTATTCAAGGAATAGATGTATCATTTGTTGATTGCTGCACCAATCAGCAAATTTCCTAAATCAGTGAAGGCATAAGAAGAAAGTGTTCTATGTAAGAGGTGAGAGTTAGGCAGCACAGGACTAAGACTGCAAAGAAATTAAACTAATACTTTAAATCTCTCGAATTAACATAATTTTAAAGAAGTGAAACAAAGATGGGGAGGAATGGTTCAAAAGCAAAGCAGAAACCCTCCCCTTTATTTGTACTTTAAAATGGCAGTAGACAGCAAATACTCAGCAAATAAAACTGTTCAAAATCACAGTCTGTGGCAGCAGTGCATTACACTTTTCCATTTTTTGTTTTAAGCTGTTTAGCAAAATCACCTCCAAGTAGATTTCACAGCTGTCAACTCAGTGCCCACTTTGCAGAAGAGCTCTCTAGGTGCTCTCCAAGATAAGGAATAAGTCTATTTCACAGATACAAGAGCAACATTAATTGCAGGAATGCAAACAGGCTCCCACAGAATAACCTGGTAAGGGCACTACTGCAGGCCTCCAGCACCACTATCTCTCTGCCACAGTTCCTCGGCACTGGCTCAGCACCAGTAGCAGCTTCAGATTCTTTCCTCTCTTACAGGCACCTACAGGGCTCTAACATTTGACAAATGGGAGACAGGTCTCTCAAGAGGACAGTTGAATTGAGGTATTCATTCTCTCCATTTGGCTCACACCAATCCAAAACATACAGGCTGTGCCAATATAGTGGGACAAAAGAAGAATTTCCACAGGCTTCAAGTCAAAAACATGTCAAAGGAATCTTAAACCAAAACACATTCACTGCCAAGTGAAGTTCCTCCTATTCCAAGGACTAACTGCAGCTTAATATGCTAAACAATTTGTTTCATAAAGCATTTCACTTGGCAGCAAATTTAGAGTCACAGAACCATAGAAAGGTTTGCGTTGGAAGGGACCTTAAAGTTCATTTCATTCCAAACCCCCTGCCATGGGCAGGGACACCTTCCACTAGACCAAGCTGCTCTAAGTTCAAGGCCACAGCCTGGCCTTACATACTTCCAGGGATGGGGCATCCACAGCTTCTCTGAGCAACCTGTTCCAGTGCCTCACCACTCTCACAGTAAAGAATTTCTTCCTAATATCTGATCTAACTCTTTCAGCTCTGAGGCCATTCCCTCTTGTCCTGTCACTCCATGCTCATGTAAAAAGACGCTCTCCAGTTGTCTTGCAGCCCCTTCAGGTACTGGAAGGCTGCTTGAAGGTCTCCCTGGAGCCCTCTCTTCTCCAGGCTGAACAGCACCAGCTCTCTCAGTCTGCCTTCACAGGAGAGGTGCTTCAGCCCTCTGATCTTCGTGGCCTCCTCAGGGCTCGCTCCAACAGGCCCATGTCCTTCCTGTGTTGGGGGTCCCAGAGCTGGAAACACTATTCCAGGTGCAGTCTCATCAGAGCAGAGCGGGAGAATCACCTCCTTCAACCTGCTGGTCATGCTTTTTTTGTTCCAACCCAGATCACCAAGAGTTCTAGGGTTTGGTTTTTATTTTGGTGGTGTTTCATTATTTTGTGTGTGTTTGTTGTTGGTTTGTTTTTGTTAAGTAAATCTCACAATCCCTCTTATCCTGACACATACTGTTCTAAATCTAAATCCACCCAATGAATATCATAATCTCATCTGACACAGGAGAACAAGAAATTATCTCAATCACCTCAACTGTCATGGATCTGAGCACCAAGAGATTTAACAAACCCAAAGGACATTAAAAAATTTAATATTCCTATTCTGAAGAACAATCTAAACCTCACACTGGTATGCATGCAAGACCATGAACAAGCCTTTACAAAAGTAAAGCAATTTCTGATACCACTCGGAACTGAGTGCACCATCACCTGTATTTCCATTCAATCTTCCCTGTTTTACAAACAGCAAAAACCAGGTCTAACTCAACCATACTGACAAAAGATTAGAATATATTGGGAGCATATTCCAGTTAAAAAAAAAAACAAAACACAAAACCCAACAACAACAACAACAAAAAACAAAACCAAAACAAAAATAAGCAAAAAAAAGAACAAAACAATAAACGCAAAAAAACAAACTCCCCAAGAGAAAAAAAAAAGGCACAGGGATTAAATCCCTCAGAAAGTACTTAAGAGAAGCTATGTTTCAAAAAACATCAGCTATTATTACTGAGAAGGCAATGCTGCAGCTAGTTCACCAAAACTGAGGGCCATAAGTCAGCAAACAAATAACTAAAATTATTTTTCTACTGAAAGAAGACTTTTTAGGCAAAAACTATAGGTGACAACTTGATAGAGAGACAAGACACTTCCATTAGGTACAACACAGCCCAACCTAGCCGAAGCTTGGGGTGAGGCACAGGAACAGCGGACAGAAACTGTCCTAACTGATCATGGGTCCCTTTGAACTCCACATGTCTGTGCCTGCAAACAAGAAACTCAAGTGTTCCAGGGCTATTTTAAACTTCTTTAATTAGCCACTGATCAGACACTTGGAAAGGGCCCAAGACTGAAAGTTGAACCCATTAATATGACTTGGAAAGAGAACCCAGAATACAGAGGACTAGTCCTGGAGTGAGCTGAGCTCCAGCTTGGGAGGAAAAAGTACCCATAACAGGATGGCCTGAGAAGAGATCCAGGAAAACTGTTCCCACATGGCAGTGCACACACTGCTTTTCCTGCAGAGCTTCCCACCATCCAGGCACACCTGATCCCGCCACAGGAGATCTCGGGCATCACTACAGGCCAACAGGACCTCACTCTTCTTCAGAGGGAAGAGGTTGATGTTTGAATCCTCCATAGACAGGACACAGGTATCCACACAAACTCTCCCTAACTCTCAAACCTGATCCATTTCTGGAGAAATCACAAAGGAAGTTTTGTCTTCTAGATAAGTATTTCTAGATTTTCTATGAACAATAAGCAAAGTAATTTGGTTTTTAAATCCAAGACCACTATACAATTCAATAAGTTTTTTTGACTGTATCTGAATTACTGTGCAGTTTCTCTACTGTAATTCACAGTGTTTATACAATGCAACAACAGTGACATAACACCCTGCTGCCATTATACACTTTTAATGACTTTGACTGTGCACATAAATCCATTTTTGGCTTTAGTCTATACACAGATCTCAGCACACAAACATCTGTACTTCATGTTTGGAGGAGGTTGCTAGTAACTGTAGGTTATATTTTATAAATAGTTGCCATTTGTATTCTACATATTTCTGTGACAGCTCAATGGAAGAAAACATCAAAAAAAGATTTCAGTAACACCATATTCCTGGATTTGTCCAGTAAATCCATATTCCTGGGTTTTTCTTGGGGTCTTTTAGGCTCCTTTATCATTACTATAAAACAGTGTTCACAATGCAGTCTGTCTATCTTAAACCACATCATTATGGAGGGGTGGATTAATGCTACTCAGCTTGAGACAAAAAAAAGTAGAAAAATTATCTTTTGGCATAATTCCACATACGCTGTGTTAGAAAAATAGGATGCATAGTAAAAAGGCCAGTATCCACAAATTTTAACATAGAAAATGGATAGCACTCCCACACTACTCACTAATTGGTACACATGCTATTTCAGCCTAGTTGCTGCCTATCCTCTTCAAAGCAAGCTTCAGCTGCCTGGCTTCAGCAATAACTATTTCAAGGCCTTAAGAGACCTTGAAGAGATTTGGGATTTAAACCAAAGAGATTTGGGATTTAATTCAGCCAAACAAAACTTTTTTTCAGGTAATTATCTTTCAAAGTAACAACTGAAATGTTACATTAGGTACTCCAAGAGAAGATTATATTTGCACCGCTAACTCTTCTTCAGAAGGGGCTATATAACTACGTATCTTCTTGAAATACATGTGTAGTTTGGCAGAGAGAGGAAGGAATTCAACTAAGCAGCTAGAGAGGAACATGGAAGAAGGTATATTTCTCTATCCAACAGCGCAGTTCTAGAGCCAACAATAAAGGGATGGGTCAACCCATCAATAAAGGAGATTATGTGAAAGCCCAATGTTTTAAGGTTAGGCATCTAACAGCAAGAGCCAATGCAACACTCTCTTTGCAACTCCAGTTCTTTTCTTTACATTAAGACCTGCATGCAGATCAGCCAGACTGCATTAGCATGCTCATGCCACTTTAATGCAGCTATTCTGTTGTTTGTGTGGTTTTCAGGATTCAAGGAACGAAAAGATCCTGTGCCAGTACAACTACAAGGTAAGAAAACAAAACCCAAGTACTCACGCTGTGAATAAAGCAGTATCTGAAACTCCAAGAGGGCACAGGTAAAGAGTTGAACCACATTTTCTACTCCAAGCAATTCAAAAACTTCTTTAACTGGAAAATCAAATAACGGTAGTTCACTGGTGCTTGGCCTCTGGCAGATAATTGGTCCATAAACACCTGAAAACTTTAATGACCTTCCTGCTGGAGGAAGAGGAACCTCATAGAGAATATTGTAGATGTAGCTTTCTAAAGGTAGCGGTGGCGGCTGAGGTGAAGTCACTGCTTGGTGAAGTTGTTCTAGCACTTTCTTACAAGCTTTCATAAAAGACATCGGAGTAATCAGACAAATGCACTTTGAGACGTAGAGCGTGTCTCTGCTGATGTCATAGGAGTTAAAACGCTGTAGCTTTGAAACAGAGGTGCCATTGCAGTCTCCCGTGCTGCTGCAGCTCTCCTTGTCATTTGTGGGTGGGGTATGAAGAATGTCATATTCAGCATTGTGCATATGATACAACGTCTGCATTGCACTGCAGATCTGTTTGCTAGTGACCTCCTCAAAGAACGTGAGAGAAAATCCAAATGTCCGTGAGCCATCTTCACGAGTAATAATGAAAGAGTGGAACTGAGGTTCTCTGGAATCTGCTTGTGTCTTGAAAGCAAGCCCTTTAGGCATACACAGCTATAAAAAAAGGGAGAAGGGGAGATAATACCCGTTAAAACACGCTTTTCTCTCCCTCTGCCTCCAGAAGCACTGGTGAAAATGGGATTTAGAATCCACAGACTGCCATCGCATCTCACTTTAAATTCTATTAAGTGTTACACTTCTACAAAATACAGGAATACAAATCTAAATCAGAAAAACAAAAGGAGCCGCATGCAGCTGCTATTGAAAATCATAACCGTTTCATTACCAGCCTCAATGGGAATAAAATAACAAAATACAATCTCGGATAAAGAAAAGTGTTTTGGTCACCAAGACTAGAAACCTGGCAGAGAAAAGTACTATATTTTATCTAAATTAAAAAACTGCACCACATTCCATCAAACAGAAAGATCGTGCACAAAAAAGAGATTCATTCATTGCAGACTAATTTCTTTCTCTATTAATTTTCTAGAACGTAACAAAAAAAAATTGTAAGAGAACAAAAAAAACTCTCCTAGGGACTTACTCATTTCCCCCCAAATATACCCTAATTAAATGAAAAGGCCTTCTGAGTCTGCCCAATTTAGAGAAACTCATGATTTCCAATCCATAACAGACTTCACACTTTTTTTGTCAAAGAGAACAGAGATTAATGCCTTCAATTGTTCAAGTAGGTTTTTGTCTTAAAAACAAAAGCCATTATGTGTTACTGACCATTCCCACTGCATCCTGGTCAAAAGGGTTCCATTCAACATTCTCAGGATAGCGAGCAAGAACTTTGGATTTAAATGTGCGTCTTAACGGAGTCTGTTCAAAGTTTTCCCCTGCAGATGAAAGAAAAAAACAGAAGTAAATATTTCATTCTCTTTCCAAACTCAAACAAGGCCAAAAAGCAGGACATCAGCAGGTAGATGCGAGGATAAGTGAATTAAGGACACACTCCTTTTAAGAGAAACAGAAAATGCAAGACAGTTCGTTAGCATATAGTCAGACTGCAGATATTAGCGAGGATTAGCACTGTAACAGTTCTGTCATTAAGTATCTGTGCTTTTCCTAAGTGTGACAATCTTGAGATTGTGGCCATGACAGCAATTCTCTAAGCCACTCTTCACATATTTCAGATTCTCATTAAAACATAACTAAAGCTTCAGTTTCAGTGGAATTTTGTTACTGAAGAAAAGCACAAATAGACAAGATGCAAAGATGATGCAACTTTTAGATAGACATACAAGTGACATCATGAGATTGCTTAATTTTGTTTTCAAGACTTAGGGAAATAAGGTATTCACCATCTATTGTAAGAAGTTAGCTGTGAAGAGAGAGTCTAGAAGGTTAAAAGATCAAGAACCACATAAACGTCCATGAAGAGAGTATCAGATGAACAAAGAATTTTGCTTTTTTTTTTTTCCCCACACTTTTTCCTTTACCTTCTGTTGCACTTGAAATGAAACGGCTGCCACCATCTCGGGTTTTAGAGGCCTGTATATACTGGCATAAAGCTATATAACAAATAAAAACAACACTGCATTATAAATTTCATACTGTTGACTGTAATCACGTCGCTAACACATACCAGTAAAAATCATACAAATATCCAGGATTAGCATGCATAAAAGATAGTCTACTCTCCTAATATGTTTTTATACATATACAACTTATACAAATTTCTCATTTTAGGTACATATTTCTTGTAGGAGATGATCAATACGTAGCAGAAGCTCATTGTTCCTGTACACACAACGAGAATACCGATGCAGCAATAGGAACTGGTTGCTTGGGAAACTAAAGTTTTACATGTTAAGTATAAAATATTCCCAAAGAGCAGATGATGAAATTAACCCCGAAGACAAGACCATTTCAAGGCCCTCAGAACTGTATGAATTTAAGCAGCATGGCCCAACTTTTCACAGATGCTATCCATATACTAGATTGGCTGATAGAGTCTTGCTCAGAAGCTTTTAAATTTCCTCTAGAGCGATGACGGTTCAGTGTGACAGCACAGAACTTTATGCAGTAAATATTCTGAGTGTGCGTAGTTGCCTCAAAAAAAAAAAAAGCACACAACTGCATATCTTAAAATAAGCTTAGTTATATTACTAGAATGCAATTAGCTAAATAAGCATGCAGCTGTTGACAGCTGCACTAACAATCAGGCACAATTGCATGAAATCATATGCTCTAAATAAATTGAACTATTTCAGCAACACCGACAAAAGAGAAAATACACTTCAGTTCCTCACTTGTTTTCTTTCATGCAGCAATTACTTGGCAATAGAAACTGATTTCAGAATTGGTCAGATTTGTTCTGTACTATTACAGTAATACTTGAAGTCCAATTTCTAAGCCAAGTTAGACCCTTTATTTGGTACAACACTTACTTCCACAAAGCAACCATACACAGATATAGTTACAACACTGCCCATCCACAATACAGAATCTGACAAACACATTCCACCTAACACAACTTCATTTCTACATTGAACGCTTAAGAAGTCCTTTGACAGATGAGACATCACGTAATTCTGGATTTAGTTTATATTAAATCTTGAATATTACCTCAAACACGGAACTTATGCTGAATCAGGACCTAGGACAGGTCTCCCAACACCCAAAATATTCACATCTATTTTGCTAATTCTCTGGTTTATAGCACAGAAATTGAAGGAGGGATTGTTTTTTTCTATTTGTCTGAAAAAGCAACAGTTCGGCTGATTTTCATACAAATCACGCAGCTACATTATTTATTAATCTGTTCAACATTAACACTCAAAAATACCATTGTTGAGAGAGAAAAATGCATGTTTGGGAAAATTTGAAACATGTACAGGGAGGGGAATAGTTAGGAAAAAAACAGAACACAGCTTCACTGAAATATAACTATCTTGTGAAAGAGCAGAGTCCAAGACAGAAAAGATAACAGCATTTCTACAGTAGATAAAAACAATCATAAATGATGAAAATAAG
Source organism: Manacus vitellinus (assembly GCF_001715985.3). NCBI lineage: Eukaryota > Metazoa > Chordata > Aves > Passeriformes > Pipridae > Manacus > Manacus vitellinus. The sequence continues at coordinate 6,065,044 of NW_021940291.1, forward strand.
CATTTAAAGAAACTTCCAATCTCCCAGAAAGAAAAATGGACATAATGTCACATCTCTATTTACTGACACAAACATAGACTGAAGTAAAGACAGTCCTCTGTAAAAAGGTTTTAAAAATAAGTCAGGAGATTTAACACACCTACTATTTTCTATATTTGCATCTGTGCAGATGATGTAATGTCAACTTTTAGATAATTGAGGAAAAACTTTAGACATTTACTGAGCTGTTTTGTTCCTGGGTTGTTTCTTTTTCTTCCACTTATGTGTAAGGGAGAAAATACCTGAGGGTCAAATTTTCTCTGGAACTTGGAAACCACACCCCACAGTCACTGGGTTCACCTATGTGCGTGGCTGTGCATATTTTGAAAAGAAAATCTGTGACGTGAAGCCCTTTTCATCAAGATGATTAATATTACAAAATACATGATGCTGCTCTTCCAATTGAAAAAAAAACAAAACAAAAAAACCTAGCAAACACTGAATGGGTGCTTACCTATTTTAAGCAGCCTTGCACCATCTCCTCCCAAGAGACATTCTTGCCAACACACACTTATATTTTTTAGAGCTGGAGTCTGTCTATAATTTAATGAAAGTACTGAAATTGATTTCTGGAAACCACAGAGTCCTGGTCCGGACAGAAACACGAGGCAACGCTTCCGCGCCTTCCTGCAGTCCATCAAGCCACTCCAGCTGCTGCACAGACACTACTCCTACCAGAGTGCCTCGATACTGAGGCAAATACTGCAAACTACTGGACCTTAAGACTGGGCCAGGCTGGCTTCCAAAGATAACAAAGCAGGGAACATCAAGGGACAGCTCACCAACACCTGGAAAGTTCAACCCAGGTGATCTGTGCAACCCCAGGACACTGGACACTCCATTATCTTGCCATTACAACTGATGGGAACCTGAGCACCAGCACATCCATTGCATGGGCTCTCCCTTCTCTTCTGCCACTAAGCAGCCAGTGATTGTCACCAGACAGTCACCAGTCAAGGGGATGGGGGGGAAACACACAAACAGTATTTGCTCATATCCAGAGTCAAAAAGCAATTAACCCTAAATTTCTAAATTTATGATTAGTTAGAAGCCTCGAACACAAACACTCTGCTCCAGCAAAATACCAATTCCAACACATCTCCAGCAGGCAAAAACAATGCCAGGTTTCAAGATCTGTCTCTGTGTGAATTAGCTGATTAATTCAGTACTAATTGAAATGGTTTTGATCAAAAACACTGAAGAGCAGGTTTAACAAACACAGAAGACAAAACCATCAGCAGAAATGGACAGTTATATTCTACAACTGAGAAAATTAAGACATAAGAGAAGATAAACTGATAAAAATATGATGTATCTCACAAATTTAAGACTCAGTATAAGTCCCCACACTTAACAACTATCAAAGGACTGCTATCATCACATCATGCTTTTCATAAGGTTCCTCTCTAGCAGAAGTGATGGCTAGAAAGTACTTCCCTTACTTATCTGAGTTACAGTAAAGAGATTTTTAAACAAAATTTCTCTGTAAATAATTTCTTTCTTTTATATAAGTTCCATGTAAGGGTTTTTTTAATGGAACACAGTATTGCCTGCTGAAGACTACAGAGGTCTTTCAAATACATTTGATGATCCTCACATACACATTTACCACTCAGATGTTTGCCACAGCATAGAAAAAGCTCCACAAAAATCAAGATGCAAGCTGCCCCACAGACTACAAACCTTCAGCTGCCTTGGATTTAAAGCAGAAACAACAATCAAACAGCTACAACTACAAGATTATTTTTCAGGAAATGTCATACAACATAGGAAATTTGTAAACATATAAAATTTCGGGAAAAATAAGAAAAAAACAATAATATTTCAAGAAGTTTCAAGCCAATATGCTTCCCAACATCATCGGGCCTTCAAAACAACAACAAGAATCCCATTGTATTTTGTAATGTAAATAATATAAATGCATAGAGAAACATGATTTCACTAGGCACTGCACAAATCCAAAAATCAGTTTAGGGCAGCCCTGGGATTGCACAGAGCAGAGGAATAGCACTGAAGCAGAGAATCTCAGAATTTCTTTGTCATTGGAAAAAAACACCCTTTGTGATATCACACTCAAAACAGGATCAGTGAAAACGATCTGGATCAAAAATAAACAAATAGAGAATAAAGAAAGGGTTAACAAAGATGTTTCGCTAATCCCATTTAGCCACACAAACAGCTTAATTAGCTCATGGTGATCCCCCAAAACATGATGGAAGCAAAGAGTAAACTGCAGACACAGAGGCTCTGAAACTGGTGCACTGAAGAAAACACAGGACTAGAGTAGAGTTTTAATAACTGATAACTCCTGAAGCTGTCCCTCCTCCTGAGGCCCAGCTCGATACCTGCTGGCTCCTGCCATGCCAGGTAATAGATTTTTCAACACCAGTAACCACCATCTGGCTTGGTAATGCCCTTTGCTTCCCCTCCCTTCTTTCACACTTCATCAATCCTCTAAGGCTCCACCACAGGGTGGGAAAGAAGCAAAGTTGCTACAGCAATCAGTGACTTGTAAAGATTTTATTCATCTGAACTGTGGCAAACCCGAGCTATTCCCACTGTTACACTATGCAGGCAGTCAGCCTCATCATAGTCCTGTATTGCTCTCTCCTCATTTGTTACCCTGTGTGCTGGTTTTGGCTAAGATGGAGTTCATTTTCTTCACAGTGGCTGGCATGGGGCTGTGTTTTGGATCTGTGCTGAACAGAGGGCTGATAATATAGAGATGTTTCTGTTACTGCTAAGCGATGCTCGCACAGAGCCAAGGCCTTTTCTGCTTCTCCTAGCACCCTGTCAGCAAGAAGGTTGGGGGTACACAAGAAATTGGGAAGGGACACAGCTGGGACAGCTACCCCACCTGACCAAAGGGATATTCTGTATCGTATGGTGGCATGCTGAGGGAAGAAGGAGGAAGAGGAAGACGTTTGGAATGATGGCATTTGTCTTCCAAAGTCACCATTAGACGCTGCCTGGGAGATGGCTGAGCACCTGCCTGTCCACGGGCAGTGGTGAATGAATTCCTTTTCTGCTTTGCTTGCACAGGTGGCTTTTACTCCACCTATTACACTGCTTTTATCTCAATCTGCAAGTTTTCTCACTTTTACCCTTCTGATTCTCTCGCCCATCCCACCCAAGGGGAGTGAGCGAGCGGCTGAGTTGCTGGCTGGGCTTAAACCATAATACCATATAATTTAAGAAGACATGCATAAAAGACTTAAGTTATTAGACTAAGCCTGCTTACCAAAAGGGAAGTCACCAGCTAGACACAACCTCTGAGGAAGTCTCCTTGGCTCTGAGGGATGTCCAAGACTGACCTGTCTCTTCCTGGGCAGGCGGAGCTCAGCTGACAAGTACACCTGATTTTATTCATACCTGACTGAGTCACCTAACACTGAACATAAGCCATATCACCATGTGGATTTGTAGTGTAGGCTGGCAACCTCTCTGGCTCTCACTTTCATGCTGCTCCCTGTCCTCGCCTCTGTTACTCTTCTTGCAGCTCAACCTGTGAGTGGGGGACAGCAGTGTCTGTGTCTTGGTCTGATGAGAATCAGGACTTAAAAATTCAGAGATACTACATGGAGTTTCCAACCTGTGCAGGACAGCACTGCTTTGGAAACATCTGCATGAAACTATCCACATCAATGGAAACCATTTTTCTGCAAGATTATACAGAGAAACAAAAAAAAAGTTACAGATGCTGGAATGAATTAAAGCGTTCAATTCAAAACCTGCAAAACGCCATGTATCAAGCTTTCCTCAGCTTTGAGAGGGAATAAAGAGAATGAATTCTGAAGGTCTAAGTTTAGCTCTTTCCTGATTTACCCAGAGAAAAATATGATCCACTGTCATCTGTATTCCTCCTCAGGAAAAGTATTTAAAAAAAAAAAAAAAAAGCCTTCCCAACACAGTAATAAGAAAAATGGTTAGGTCATACAACTTGCAACTTCACCTACTTATCACCTCCTCTCAATATATAAACAATTATTAGTTTCAACTGAACAGTATATTTGTATGTGAAAAAGATGACATTTTTAATTCTCAACAAAACAAAAGACGAAAACAAGACCTTTTTAAAAGGCTGAAAATTCAAACTGAAAACCCTGCCACTATAGACGCTTCCCTCTCACTCCATTCCCTTCCCTTTTTTGACTACAACTTTTCTAAAGTTCTGTTTACAAACTGAACCACAGAGGAGTGCAATTTATGGCTGCATCACTATTATTAGCTGCATGTAGCCATGCTAAGTAGTAACATATTTCCTGTCAAACCTCCACATGGAGTTATAAAATAAAAGCTAGACCTGTACTGAAATTCAAGCTATGACTGCCAATCATCCTTATCCTCTGAGATAGCTTACAGCCACAGATGTAACACACATCCAGATGGATTGCATGCACATTTCCAATGCAAATTCCCAAGAACACTTTTACATCATTCTAACAATTCAAATTTCTCTCCTGAGTAGTTTGTTTCTTTGTAAGAATGCTTCTAATCCCAGATTTTTTTTCTTCAATACTTCAATCATTCTTCTCTGTAAATCCCACCCTGTTGTGAAAAGTTTTCACGTAATAAAGTTCTCTAGTACAGAACAGTGGCTTAAGCTGTCCTTAATTAGAAAGGGTAAACTTGATTAAAAACAAGCCAGGTATACTTTGCAAACAAAATCTTTTGTACACTGAATCACAGCCTTTTGTACACGCTGTCAATTTACTATTTGGTTTTAACTTTTAGAAAGTGACTGCAGTGTTGCAACTCTAAAAATTATGCCAGACTAAGAAGTATACAGGAACTTCACCTTGCATACTAGATAGGAAAATGTGTTGGACCAGCTATTTCAGATGTAGAGTCAAGCTCAATTTTCCCTAATAATAGAGAGCAAGTAGGAAGAGGCTGCCCTGCTTACCAGAAAAAGTGCCCAATAAACAAACTAAATGGTAATGCAAGACTGATTTTAAGGAATCATTAATACTGCCACCTTCATTTGTTCATTGAGTCCACTGATATGGTCAAAATAATTACAGAACAAAGACATTCAGAAAGCTCGACTGATTCTGATTAAGTGGTTTGCTGCTTTCACTCTGCCAAGCAGCTTCTTTCTTTAAATTCCTGTGATACAGCCTGCTATTAATTCAATTCATTCTGTCTTGGTGTACACTTACTGTGTGCATGACATCTTCAAATAAAAAAAAAAAAAAATCTTCGATAGTATGCAATTAAAACACTAACATTATATTTTCCACATAAAGGCACTTACTGAAATCTTTTAGCATACACAGGCTGTATATTAATTCCTGCTGCCACTAAAATGAATGTCTTAAACTAAATATAAAACAGTTTCAACATGAAACAGTCATATTGCTGTAATTAACAAATGAATAAAAACAATGAGACTCTGTACCAGGAACAGAAACTATGGACCATACACTTACGGTAGCTTTCCTGTATTACCTAGCACAGCAGAGAAACTGAATTTAGGACTGAAAAGACCCTACAAAACCTTACAACCAAACATGATTATGACAGCCAAAGAGTAGAGGATTTCACAAGTGTTGGTTCCAAGTCAGAAGTCAGTCAACACGGGGATCTGAACAGCACATGAACTATAAACAGTACTCAGAGAACAGCGTAATTCTACCCTGCTTTGAGTTAGAAAATGTAATACAGCACAAAGCCATAATTCAGTGAAAATGGTCATCATAGGACATTTTGAAAACGATCTTTCTCATTCTTGGGTTTTGGGTGAAAACTGAGTAAGTGCAAGACCATGCCTGTCAAAGGGCCTAACACAACGGAAAAAAAGTCTGAATTATTTCCCAAGATACAATTAACACTTAGAATTAGGTTAAATCTAAACCCAGCAGCTAATGTCATAAACAGCAGTAGGATTCCCAGTTCTGCCAGCAATCGTCCTCAGACCAAGCCTTCTGCTGAGCAATACCATTCTGAAAACACAGTCTAATATTAGAGTCCTTTCAATACATACCTAGAGAGCTATTAATTAGTAAGAATTACAGCAATTATATTATAGTAAGAATTTATTTTTAAAATAAAACAGAGAATTTCTCTGATTCCTTCTTTAACAAATATTAAACCAATATTTTATTAAAAAATACTAACCCATATATAACTGCAAAAAAAAGTCCCACACCTCTCTACAATGCAGGAAATAAATATCCGAAGTTTGGCAGACTAAGGTAAGAAATTCATTAAACAAGAATTCTTGGAATAAAAACCATGACTCAAGAAAAGCTGCAGCTGCCAAATCTGTACACAAGCAGCCACTCCATCAATAGACAAATGCTTTCAGATTATGACTTGTTTCCTTCCTTCCAGTTCTTCCTCCCTAAGCAGAGCTGCACGTATTTCTCATTAGAGAGGACTCCCTTCCCCAGCAAACCTCTTGCTCAGATACACACAAAGACAAATTCTTGCCTTTTATCCTGCAACACATAAACCCTCTGTCCTGCACTTCTATTCCCCCTTCCCCCCTGTTGGGATAAGACCACCTGGCATAGTGTAGGCTCAAGCAGTGGCTAGACCACTTAATTTGTTACTGAAATTGGGATTTTTAACACTTTTTAAAGCAGGTCAAATTATCCACATGACAAAATCTTTAGGATCACTTTTATTTTATTGCTGCTGAAGCAACTGGAATCGTGTGTTTCAATCACTGTCTGTAGCGACCATCATCCCGCTGGATTTGTAACAGATGATTTTCACAGCTGGGACTTCCCCTGAAAGTTACTGTTCCACTTGCCCTGACAGAACACCTCAAAGGCAAAGCAAGTCCTGTCTGCCTTTCTGAAACAAAGGTGCAAATATGGGATACGAACACACTTAGGTGTGTATCTTAAGGGAAACTGAAATGCACGCTGGGTGGAGTGGCATCCCTGGTCTGTAAAAGCTGAAGGACTTGCTTTAGAGGAGGTGGAGATAAGACGAAGAGAATAACCAGTGACAAAAGGTTCTAATTTATTTTTTTCCTGTTTGTCGTCTAGGGAAGCCAAACTTGCTTGTAACAATCCCTTATCCCAATCCCAGAACACATTCCTTTGAACATACATGTGAACACTCAATGGACAATTCTTCCTACTGTAGTTTCTAAAAAGGTGAGAAAGACAAAGAAGAGAGTTAACCCTAATCTGCTGACTGTAAAAGCTCCTGTTGTTTTCCCACTTTCTTCTGCTTTCCAAAATTCAAGAACAGTAATGTTTCAAAAATTGTAACATGAAGAAACTCCCTGTGAAGTGAAATAAAAAACGAGAGTTCATTTCGCTAACTGGATATTTAGTATAAACTCCACTGGATACAAATAATCTCTTGATTATTCATTGCTTCAATATCATAAATTCTTCCAAGCCCTCTATGGCAAATTAAAATCTAGGAGTTAATAGATATCCATTCATCATTTAAGTTCCAGCATTCATCTAGTCGATAACAAAACGTATTGCCACACACACACTCTGGAATAGTTTCAAATGCTGCAACAATGAATTTAAAGCACCACAGAAAAACAGCTGAGCCCATCTGCATTCTGCGATTGTAAGGTCAGGAAACCAAAAGCTTTTGTTTTTATTGTTCTGGTGCTGCTTCAAGGAAGGCGGGAAGAGGTGGGACAGGGAAGTGGCAGAAGAAACCACCAAGAATCTAAAGCAGCTTTTTAAAAAAATAAATAAAAAAAAGTCCTCAGCTTGCATCTTTAAAAGCATCCTAAACATCTTTTTCCTTTATTTTTTCTTTTTGTACTCCTTTGCAAGTATCACAGTAAGGCAGCTGGACACAGTGGATTTTAATCAAGACCGCCTGGCAGAAACTTTCAACGAAATGGTCTTAAAACCAGACTTGTTTTACTAAACCACTTTTCTGTTTTAGCCACACCAAAAAGACTTCCAGAAAGACATTTAGTTCTGTTTCCAACTAAACAACAGAAGCAGCCCTACAATGACAGTCACAATGACAGGCGTGTTCTCAGCCATATGGGCTGGGGGGGACACGCCCATTACACAATAGATCTGAAATATGTGCAACAGAAGACACTAAGAAAGGAAAGGAGGGGTTTACCTTTGGAATAGAATACAATTATAGCAATATACAACAGAAGCTGAGAAAAGCATATTTTAAGTATATTTAACACAGAAACCAGCTGTTCTCCTCAAGCCCATCTAAGACTGGCAGATCCAGTGAGACTGCTTCAGGAAAACCTGAGCACTGTGGGTCTCCTTTTACAGTGGCATATCCTATCCAGTCAAATGTCCCTACTTTTTGTGCTCCCATTACCCTCCAGCTCAGAGGACTGACGGAAACACATCTGTGCAAAAGCTGTGTAAAAGGAAAAATCTTACTGAAGCATCTGTCCAGTCCTTCAACCACATACTTCTATTCTTTCGGGATACCACTGAGGTTTCCCACTGAAAATGAAAGACATATTTTAAAGGACACATGAAGTCTGTCAAGCAGGTTTCAATAACATACGGAGGTCAGCAAAATACAAAAAGATCAGCTGTACAGCCATCACAGTATACCAGTCCTGCCCAGTATGCTTCGCTTTATTATCTAACCTTTGAAAACAGTGTTTTGCAGTAACCTGCCCTAATAAGAACTGCTCCCTCCAAAAAAAAAAAAAATAAGTCTTGTAAGAAAGTCAAGTTGCTTGATAGAAATGATTTCTAACACCAGAAAATTAATCAGATGTGCTGACAGTTTGATCAACAGATATGACAGGCTCTGAAGTTTATCTTTGCTCTGGCTATATCCTTCTTTATCTCACCTACCACACCACCTAAGCTCTCTCCTCTTTACATGTAAGCCTATCAAGCTATCAGGCTTACCTTTCTTCTCCACGAGGCATGATTCATGTTTGGTTAAAAAAAACAAACTCATTTTCAACATGAAAATCTGATTAGAATAGGAAGAACAAAGTCCAGTACTTTTATTCAGTCCTGAAAATACAAGTCTCAGGTCAAAGTTAACCACTCATAACTGCGCATCGCCTCTTTGATCAAAATCATAAACAAAGATGATGGCTTGTGGTTCCACAGACCAAAACTATGAGTTAAATCCCTTCCCTGGTCAAGCTTGAGGAAAACAAAACATGTTATATATAGTTTTAACTGTGGAAGACTTTATATGACAGAAAGGGGAAAAAAAAGATACGCAAATAAAAAAACCTAACAAATACCCCACACACACATACACACCACAAAAGGACTTCCCAGAGCATGCTGCCACTCAAGCACAACAGAGTCAGGACTACTCTTGGAATGATCAAAACACCACTCAGTTCACCTCATTCAGTGGATATATCCAGATTCCTTCATTTTTCAAGTCCAGGTTAGACCCTGTTTATGAGGCCTAAGCTGTAAAATGGCAGATATCCTCAAGGTTACTAACACATCCAAAGTTAGTATTCCTCTGTTAGGGATGGACAGTGCATGGATCCTGAGCACACTTCCAGAGCAGACATGATAACATGGAACATCCATCCACTGCTCACTGTCTGTGATGACCTTGCAACATAAAAGCAACTCAGAGAGCAAAGGTAATTTACGCCCTCGAGATCACAAACTCCTCAGAGGTCTGTCTGGTCAATGTTCTGCAGATCTTTCACATGGATTTCAGTCTAAAGAACTTGTTGAATATGGCCCCCAAAGGAGCTGTGCTTCAGGGCACCTATGCCAATCCATGGCTGTGCATCACCAGCCTCACAACAAGGCCCAGTGCTCCCTGGATCCTACCGGATTGAACCACATCCAACAGGACTAGTGAGTCCTAATGAACAGGAAGGAGGCAGGAGGCCACAACCACAGTAAGGACAGGGAAAGAGAGACCACAACAACTTACAGTTCAAATGGTCTCAGCTGCCATAAAATCTCTGCCAGATTAAATCTCAGAAGTGACTAAGATACCAATAAATTTTACCAGCCTTCAGCAAAACTTTTGGATGAGCTATTTCATATTTCAAGCTCCCAGAACACACACATAAAAGAGCCAGAAAGGGACATGACAGGCTTATGCTGGTTACAGCTGGCACCAACCTTGTTAACTTAAGGGACTTATTTCTTCCCCAATGCAACTCTGATGACAGCTCAGTAGGATATTGCTGGGCCTGGGGACCAAACCCAGGAAACAACTGTTGGTAAGGGAGCTTGCTGAAAGTATCAAGTTAAGGAGGAATAAGTAAAATATGTAAATAGTAGAAAAGCTCACAAAAATTTATGCTTGTAGAGGACAGAAGCAATGCACAGATCAGTACATTGCGGTGACCTCAAGATCTCTGACCATACTTTTCTGCAACAGAATGCAACTGTGGACCTAAACAGGTAACTACAATTGCAAAAAAAACCTCTTCCAAACTCACCTGAAGTCATGCTGAAAGAATATGTTTCTGTAAAACCAACTTTTTTCCTCACTCGAACACTGAAATGTTGCTACAGGTGAAAATTAAAAGGTTGCTTTTGACTGCCATGTTATCTGTCTGCAGATCACTTATCCATGAAATGCAATAAAGTTTCTTTCTTAAAATGCTTCAGTATCTATATGTACATTAAATATGTAAATACAGATGTACACATTGTACCTGAATGTGCAGGTTTTTTTACAACCAGTCAAAGAAACAAAAAAAAACCCTAAATAAAAAGGCGATACTCCACCCTTATACAGAAAAGTTTGAAACCAAAGGTCTCTTGCCCATCAAACCACAACCAAAGTAGCATTTTCCTCGAAAGACTAAGAAACTGCCTTGAGCAGAAGCTCTCCAAGTAAGCTCTTCATCATTCATCAATTTGTGCCAGAATGCTTGATAATTTCTCTGTGCAATAATGTTTTAAGCCTCACAGGGATAACATTCCAGTTCGCTGCAAACTTCACTACAAACCACAAATCTGAAATGGTTGTCAAGAAATTGAGAGAGTAATTACTGCACAGCGTGCATCAGTAAGTAATTGCTTCTGACACTGTCACTTTGTGTGCATCATTTCTGCTACATGAGCCCTGCAGGTTAGAGGGAATTCAAAAGATAAGTCTGAGAAGTCATTACCAAGAACACTCAAGTAGGACTTCACTAAGTCAACAGGTAGATAAGCAGTTGTGGTGTTTTGTAACTACAGGATCAATAACTTGAGGGCTTACAGAAAAAAAAGTTTATTATTTGCAAATGGCAGTATTCCCCATATAATCCACTTAAGATCTTCCCTTTGTGTAGCTTCTCTCTTGCAAAACAAACTGCAAAGAAAACAAAACAACACAAAAAACCCCAAAAGAACAAAAAGCCAAATCAACCTATCTTTGTATGCCTTGCTTTATTAAGGTCATTTGATTAATCACATTTGAGACTAAAAACAAAATATCAGAGCCTTGACTTCTCCACTAGAAACTACATGTACAAGGTCAAGATTTCACTTGATTTAAAAAGCCATTCCTATGGTTTTTTAAAAAGACTTAGAAGACAGACTTGTAAACTTTAGTTCTTTAGACACTTCCAGCATCTTTAGTTTACTCTCAAATCAAGAGTAACCTTTCTCCTCCCCCACACCTTATCAAAGAGCCTTATAAGTAAACCAAATTTAGAACTGAATACTGAAGGATGGAAGACTGAAGAGCCTTGTGAGTTTTGAGGGGATGATTCTGTAAAGCACACAGCTCAGTTTAACCTAAAATACAAACATGATAATGACGAGATTGGCATTACAGAAACACCACCAATAAACTGTGGCTTCAAATGTAGTTCAGCAAAGTACAGCTGCTTCCCCCTTACATCAGCTCTGCCATTCTTTATTCTACATATCAGCTACCCCAGCACGTCTGCCTCAGTTCCCAAAGAGACAAAAGACCTTTTTGGCACTCAAACATGGCAAACAGCTCCAGCTCCTTGGGAAAAGATAGAGGGGGTAGGGAAGACTGGAATAAAGTATTATCTGGATTAAAATGTTTCACATGTGCCAGTGTAAGTCCAGCCAAAAGTTGTCGCTATCTGCTGCCCATCCACAGTGACCTATGTGAAAACATCCTGTGGTCTCAGCCTTGGTGCTACTGAGAGGCCTCCCACAGAATTAACACCACCTTGGTCAGCAATCTCAGGGAGGCAAAGAAACTGAAAACCCTCCCTTTCAGTCTCAGAATGAATCCTCAAGGGAAGAGGCCCACCATCGGGAACTGTGGGAAGCTTGCATGGATACCATCCACATTATGGAAAAAGAGAGGAAGAGGGACAAAAAAAAACCTCACCAAAAACAAAACCACACAATCACAGAATACTTCAGCCTTTGAAAAAATCAAGCAATGGCTCCCACCAATGCAATTCACCTCTGGAGCAAGTGTTGGTACTACCACCACAGCAAATACAGAGAAATTTAATCACATGCTATTTACCCAAGGAAAAAGCAGTACTGCAGAAAGGCTTCACTGTAGGAATCACATCTGGCTCCAACCCCAAATGCCATGTCTTAATTCCAAGATAAAAGTGCCCAAAAGAATAAACTATAAAACAGGTCAAATGTCAGTCGGAAAATTATACCTGTTACTTTAAATTCTTCCTCCTCCTCCTCTTTCCCTTTAGCTACCCCTTACAAATACCTTTGCAGCAAAATAAAAGTCTTCAAATATTTAAGTGTGTTGAACTTGGAAACTAACACAGATGCTGATAACAGCATTACTTCATGGACTACCACAATGGAAATATTACACTAATTCCAAAATACTGAGTGATTTTATCAGATTATATATGTGGCAAATATTTTCAATCATTTCATGAGACCCATGCTTTTTTTAAAGTTTATATTGATACAGAATTCAGTTAAAATAAACCCTACCAGCAGGAAATGTATGAAGATGAGCTGTCATTTTAAATCTGCAGCCAATAAAATAGATAAATAATTATACTTCAATTACAGAGAGATGAGGTGAGACAACATTTTTATCTTACTGGTGAGGTTGAGTGGAGCTAGGTGAATACCATACACCAGGTATCAACTTCCTTTAAAATTTCACACCACAGCAATAATTAGAGTGCCTACTTGCCACAGATGCCTTACTCATAACCACTCTTGTTATGCTACATAATCTACACACATAGAGGTGTCTATGGGAAGGATATTTCCTGGACACATGGGCTTCACCTAACACTATTTTCATCCTCCTCTAAGGATGAAGCTGATGACCAGATGGACAATACAAAGTACCATGATAACGACATTCAAAAAAGAACACAAGCCCATTTACTAAATAAATTAATTTTGGGGCCAAACCTTAAAACCAGTTCAGTCTGGGAAGACAGGCAGGAAAAAAAATACAGGTCTTAAGTCTTCCAGAGTAGGATGTTTTAAAAAACAATCCTATTATTAAATCCTTGATGTTCATAGATTATAGGCCTTTTCTTTCTTTTTTCTTTAGACTATTTCTGCTGTGTAACACTTATTTCTGCAATAACTACTGTAATCTTTATGATACGACATTCAAGACTAAGGCATGTGCAACAAAAAATTTTAGACTACACTGTAGTGTCCAGATATTTGGATCCAAGTTCCATGCTTTTAATAGCAGAAAACTACAGATACCAAGACTACAATTACACATACGCGTTACACAATGGCAAGTTGATCCTTTGCTTTGCCACTCCATAATAAACAAACTCCACGGGCAAATGATTGTTAAAAACTAATGCACCACAGAGGAGAAAAAGAAAACAAAGTCCTTCAGTGAAAAAGAACATAGAACAGAAACTCCAACCGTTCCATACACTGCAAGGTTTCCCATGAATAGATAGGTAGATCACATCTAACCAAATCAACAGATAAGGGACTCCACCTGGAAGATAAGGCAGAGCTTCATTCTCCTTACCTTTCCAGGGCACAGTCATATAACCTAAATTAAGAAGTCCTATCATAGTTTTGCAGCATTACAATACTTTAGCATTACAATACATACAGAAGATTTCTGGGAGTTGATGTATTTCATCATTTCCTGGCAGTCACCAGAACGACCAGGAGCCAGCAATGTGCCCTTGCTCCAAAGAAGGCAAATGGTATCCTGGGCTGCATTGGTCAAAAGCATTGCCAGAAGACCAAGGGAAGTGATCCTGCCTTTCTACTCAGCACTGGTGAGGCCACACCTGGAGTTCTGCACTCCTTAGCACATGACAGACATGGACATATGGTGGAGAGAGCCCAGCAAAGGGCCACAAAGACAAATAAGGGACTGGAGCATCTCCACATGAGGAAAGGCTGAGAGCTGGGACTGTTTAGCATCCAGAAGAGAAGGCTCAGGAGAGAATCTTGTTAATGTCAGAGATAACAGAGACAGGTTCTGTATTGTGCCAGGACAAAAGACAATGGGAACAAACCAAAACACAGGAGGTTCCATCTGAACATCAAGACACACCTTTTCACTGTGAGGGTGACTGAGCACCGGCACAGGTCACCCAGAGTGGTTGTGCAATCTCTTTTCTTGGTGATACTCAAAAATCACCTGGACACTGTCCTGGGCAACTGGTCCTAAGTGGCCCGGCTTCAGCAGAGGGGTTGGACCCAACAACTGCCAAAGGTCCCTTCCAACCTCAACCCTTCTGTGATTTGCTCTATGAAGGAAATTTACCTGTAACAGACCTCTGCAGTGTACTTAAGAGATTTCTGTCATCACTTCTGGCATATCAACACCATCTGGAAATGTGGAAATGCATCTTAGCAGCTGACACTGGAGCTTAAGCTTTATCCAGTGTTGGGGGTTTTGTTTGTTTTGTTTTACTACCACCTAGGAGCAAATTTCTCCTATCTCCTTTAGCACGTTACCCGGTGGGAACACAATTATCAAAATAAGAAAGGATGGCCAGAATTGAATTGGGGGATAAAAAAGCCCTGGCAATAGAGAATCTTTAACCCACACTAACTACAAAGTCCCAAATAGAGGGTTTCTCACAACATTAAGAGAAAACAAACATATATACATACACACATATTCTATGCATTTTCCATCAGCCAGCCAACTTTTTCAGGAAAAAGCATTACAGCTGTGCCATTCAGTAAGCTCCCAGCATACAAAGGAAAAACGCCATCAGAGGTGTCTCTCCAAACAAAGTAACTAGACCGAGCATCAACCCACGAGCTTATGCTTCATTTCTAAGTCTGCAGAAAACGCTGTATCACCGATGGTGAGGCTGAACACCTGAAATATACGGCTTCATCAAGCCTGGCGAGAACAAAGTCTGCCGGCAGCATCCCCGGAGGCCCTGGCAGCGGCCGCCGGCTCCCTGCGGCGGTGGGGTAGCGATGACATCATGCCAGGCTGAGATCCGGCAGCCCTGGCGCAGGAAAGCCCTGGAGGGACCCGCCGTGCCCGGCTTCACCGCGCTGGGGAAGGATCCCGGTCCCGCTCCCACCCCGGCACCCACCAGCTGAAGTGCCAGCGCCTCTCCCCCAACAATGGGCACTTATGAGGCGAATTGCTTCAACAGTACAGGGATTCAGAATCTATTTTGCAGCACAGAAATAAGAAGGAGGGGGGGGAAAAAACCACAGTGCACAATAACCCTTTCATTCAAAGAAGAAAGGCTTCCAGGAAGTACAAAGTGTTTCAAAGCTTTATCCAAAACCCACTGAAATCAACAGAGGCCCTTTCCATTTTTATCGGTGGACGCTTTAGGAGGCTATAACCTAAGACACAGTTTGAAAGCATTATCAGTCACACTATCATGCATTATTAATAACACAACAAACTCAAGGAAATGCAGCAGAATTCCAGCTATCTCATATGCTGTGACATTATCAGAAATTCATCCTCCTCCCCCTCGTTCACCCCATCTTCTAAAACCTTTCCTCAAATTATGCAAAAATCTGTCTCCCCCATAAATAAAAAAATCCATTCTCCCCCTAAACCCATACCTTGTCACAAGCGACACTGTTACAGTACGATGGTGCAATAGCAGAGACCAAGATACATCACACACTACAGTTTTACATACTGTAAATGCAGTCCTTGACCAGGAGAGCAAATACAGAAAGAACATCATGCTCCAGCTTTCAGACCTGCTCACTCTGACGGAATATTTTAAAAAAGGCACTGATGTCTTCCAGTTTACTATTAGATAGCTAGACCAAAGTAATGCACTGCTGGTTTTAAATTGAATTATGTGAGGAGACCTATTCATGTTCCCACCAAGAAGAGGGAACATTACTGAGTGTGCCTTGCACTACATTATATAAATATATTTATAGTAAACGCATAACAAAATTAACATATTTTTAATTGTTTTCAATCTAGAAACTTTGTTCATTTGTCATTTAATTAAAAAAAAAATCTGTGGAATCTCATATATCCCTCAATTAAATTGTACTGCATTTTGTTCTCTTGGATTTCTTAAATGAAATTGATGCTGTAATTTACAGTACCATTACAGAGCAGACTGTTATGCTGTACTTACTCTTCAAGTCTCAAACTGTAGCCTACAGTTACTTTAACATTAGACAAACATGAATTCTTTTAGGGTAAGGTACTGCTCAGCATGAGGGACATAAGAGGAAAATTTGTTTGAAGTCATTAAACAAGAAAAAAAGAGTTTCCATCATAGCCAAAGTTTACGACAGTTCAATGTAAGAAGTCAGTTCTATTAACACAAATTTCTACAAGAAACAAGCATTTATTTAGTGGAGGAGGGCTTAAATGCAATGCTGTAAAGAAACCATCATGACATCTTATAAAAGCAAGCTAATAAAAACAAAAACAAGTGGGGGGGGAAAGAATGTAATATTGGTCAAGTTCAGCGCTCAAATACACAGGTATTCACCAC